>NC_137709.1:9370184-9782684 GCF_964034855.1 Anser brachyrhynchus
AAAAAGGCTACAAACATAAGGTGAAAGATCTGTTTTCTCTAATACGATTTCGATTCCTTGAATCTGCACAATGAAAAGTATTCCTTTGTGTCTGGAGGTGTACTTCGACAGCTTGCTTTTGTGGCAGGGACTGCAGCAACAGGGCCAGGGAAGCGATTCTCTGCATCCGCCTAACAAGCACGGTTTATAAGCCGCTGGGAGTTTCTGGGCTCCCTTTTATGTTTATGTCAGGGTGTACCCACTGCTTTTGTGGCCCTGCAGAGCTCTGAGAGGCAGAGGAGTCAGGTCCCCGTCAGTACGGGAGTTGTAGCAGCGTAGCCCTCTCCTGATGCCAATTACAGTGCGCTTTTAAAGAACTTCCTGTGCTCTCTGGCAGCCCCTTTTGGCTGATCTGAAGTCGAGCTGGAGTTGCATACTTGAGCTAGATTACTGACTGAGATAAAGCGGTGGGGTTTTTAGTCCCGCTTCGATAGTTCTCTTTATAGAAACCTGTTAGGACTTATCATTTGACTTGGAAAACATTGTCAGCGAGCCTGTAGGAATGAATTTTGTGGCTCATTGCATCATCTCCATTTCCAAACATAACAGCCCTGAGCAGTTGTAGCCAGTGCGATGTGATGTGACACACAAGTCTGGTCTACGTCTTTAGGATCGTGGCTGCAGAAATTAACTTTTTAGAATTGCTAAAATGAAGTAAACAGGCTACCACGTTACTGTGAGAGAGCAGATAGTCATACTAGGCAATGGTGTCTGTTGTGGTTTTTGTTTTTTAAAGAAATTTATTAGCAGTTAAGTACTTAACCCCTGTTAGTGCAAAGCAATTGGATTAAATTTTCTCTTGCAGATGTGAGCTACCTGAGTGTAAGGCTTTATTTTCTTTTTTCAAGGGTGTGCTCAGTAGCTTGCCTAACAACTTTGCTACCTCTATTTTCACCTCCCTCGCCTAACAACTCATTCCCAAGTAACATTTCTGGTCCTAGGAATTAAAACGCTTCGTGGCTAGAATCTCATCCTGTCTGTAAATCGTAGCACCAGTGTGGCTGCAGCCGAGGAGACTGAATCAGAGCATTTTTCTGCTTTGCTACTGGGCCCTGTAAAGCTTTTTTTTTAAATCTGCTATGACGATAATTTATTGCTGTTTTTTTCTTTTTAAGGGAAAAGTATCAAATTTGAGATGTTCCTCCTGCCATGGAATAGGTTTTGATTTTTAGGAGCAGTTGTGAAGCATTTGGTTTTCTGTTGTGCAGCCAAGAACAACATGTGCAGATAAGAATCAGAATAAGAAAGTTTCTTGTTGTTTTTAGATGTTAGCAGAGGTTCCTGTCCAGTATGCAGTGTGCCCTTGGTTTTATTCTAAGGGTGGAGTTGAAGCTGGGAGAATTATGGATAAAGGATATGTTGAATCTATTAGATTATGTTTTAGGTGTGTGTCTCTGGATCTTATGCTTGTACCACGGTGAGTTTGTGGAGAGGGAAGGCTGAATTGTGCCCTGATTTCAAGGGATGCAGGAACAATCAAGAACAAGAAAAGCACACGTCTGTGCAAATATTCTGAGAAAATGATTTTACAGTTGCATTGAGAGCCCTGTGGGCTGTTGCTTTGCATTTCTGTCAGGGTTCCATGCCATATGCATTCCCTCTGCCTACTGTTGTTTTTGGGATGTGGTGGGATGCCAGGGTGTTTGGTCCCTGGGAGACCAGTGCTTGCAGTTTTGCTATTTTGGGAATGCACGAGGATTTTTATTAGGCTTGGGAAGAGTGTGGGGTATTTACCTGGGAGGAGTGTTTTGTGTCCTCTAGGTACAGTCTCGGGGAATCCATGTTAATTGTCTTAAAGATGCAAAATGCAGGATTGTCACTCTGTTCTGCGCCTTGTCCATCTCTATCTCACTTTTATCCTGTTGGTTACCCCCTCATTTTTTTTTCTTTTCTTTTTTTGTCTCCTCCAACTTTAAGGTTCCCCAGAGATTTATGGCTAAATGGGAAGTCAGTGTTGGACAGGCAGAAGACATTCTTCTCGGGGGGCCAGAGGATCAAAAGTGCAGCCAGAACTCCAGCGAGCTGGACAGTGAGAAGGAAGTGCAGTCGGAATACTATGCCAATGGCCCTGGAGCCGAAAAGGACAGGCAGCTGAATGGCTGTTTTAAATCCTTGGCGTTTGACTCGAGACACTCAGCCAGTGAAAAAGGAAAATTGCACATTAAGCCACACGTGAAAAAGAGCTCTGACAGCAGAAAGAGGACTAGAGTAAAAAAGAATAGCATGAGAGGAGAAGCTTCCAAGGGAGAAATCAAAGAAAAAATGCCAGAGAGCATAGTTAAAAACATGATGGTTGGGGACCTACCAGATAAGCATGCATCTCATGAGCTTCGCCGGATTGCGAACAGCCTGACGGCATCCAATAGCACCAGGGAAAACCATTTGCTCTCCTCCTTTGGAGAAAGACATTTCGAAAAGATAACTTTGAAACCAGACTATGAGAATTGTAAAAGCGGTGCTCTGAAGAACACGCTCCAAGGGGATTTGTTTTCCAGTGCATCTTTGGAGAGAGAGAAAAGTTCCCTGGGCATTCTGTGCAGCTCCAAGTTACAAATACACTATTCTGCGTCTGAGGCTGGCATTGAGAAAAAGCAAACAGAGTCAGATTCATCCTCTTCCCTCTCGGATGGTGGGAACAGTGATGTGGATACCATGGACCAAAGTTCAGAGAGAGCCTCTAGCACTCTTGAAGTCAGTGATTCTTCAGATAAGGTGGAGAAGGAATTTCCTATGACGTCAAGTGGAAACATTAAGCTTTCTATGTATTTTTCTCAGAAGAGCAACCGAAGGGCCAGGAAGAAGTCGTACAGAGATCGCAAACCTCTGGGAGGTTCCGTAACCAGCAGACTTGATGCTGAATTTGCACATGGGGAGCTTGAAGGAGGCTCCTCTGATGCTGAGATGTCATTGACAACTCTTGAGCGCTCTTCAGATGTGAGAAATGACAATCTTTCCCTAGCAAACAAACACACTACTCCCCAAAGTGTTTCCAAGGACAACTCCTGGTCTGCTGTTGCAAATCAAACAACCTTAAAACCGAAAAGCATGAAATTGCCCCGGATCAGGAGTATAAAATGCAAACATAAAGAAAAAGGTTCTGGGTTGGAGCCTTCTCTTGCAGAAGAGGAGGGTGGCGTGAAGCGCTGCTCTTCTGATACCAAAGGTTTCTCTGGCCTTCAGAAAGATTCTCTTCTGAGAAGTGGAAAAGTTGATGGTCAGAAACTGTTAAACAACGTGCACGAGAAACCCAGGGATTCTGCTGAAATAGAAACGGCTGTGGTGAAACACGTCTTGTCGGAGCTGAAGGAGCTCTCTTACCGGTCCATGAATGATGACGCTAGTGACTCTGGCACTCCAAAGGCCACAGTACCTTTACTTTTCTCTTCCGCCTCTGGTCACGGTCGTTTGCCTATTGAGCCAAATTACAGATTCAGCACCTTGTTAATGATGTTGAAGGATATTCATGACAGTAAGGCAAAAGAGCAGCAACTGATGACTGGTCAGAACATAGTCCCGTATCGAAATACCAGCACAGCCGATGGTTCTGGAAGCAATTCTGCGAGTGGTCTGACATCCTTGTCTATTGTAGGTCCCCCGTATAAAATAGAAAAAAATGGAGATTGTGTCCAGGAAACGGTCAATGCGAACTCCAGTATAAGCAACTCCTCATTTTCACGCAATCCTCCAGCCAAGTTAACAGGGATTGGTACTAGTAAGAGGGAGCCTGCGAATACTGCTGTTTCTGGGACAAATGGCACAAATTGCGTGTCCAAACGCAACTGTTCAAAATCTAAGCAGTCATCAAAGCTTGGAGATAAGACAGTTTCAAACAGAAAGGACTTAAAACCAGGAGGGCCAAGTAAGTTGTTAAGTCGGTTATCCAGAGATTCAGGAGAACATGCATTCCGCGTTCACGGTTCGGTTACCAGTCCTCTAGGTAATGAAGCAGAAGATACTGGGAGGAAAGAGTCTGTTGATTTAACAGAACATTCAACTGATGAAGACTCTGCTTGTTTATCTGATGACAATTTAGGTCGTATTGGAAGGAGACCTGAAGCTGGTAGAAATACTGAGAGCTGCACTTCTGCTGAAAATGGGGAGAGTCCAGACTTGGATTCAGAGGCAAATAGTGAGAGCTCTCTTGGTGATGAGGCTAATGATATAAATCATGTAGCACCCAAAAAGCGATGGCAGCGTTTTAACCAAAGCAGTGCTAGATCTAATAAGCACATCAGTAGATCTAGGGAACAAGGAAACTTGGCAAGTCCCCTTGGCCTGAATTCTCATGGCTTTTCACTGAAGGGAAATGAGTGCTTGGGACGTAGGCATTCCCCTCATTCAAAGGTGCGTGAGGGAGACCTAACAGGTCAGGACTATGAGAATCATTTAGACTTAGTTGAGAAACGTTTGAATGTATGTGGTAAGCCAAACAACAGTGTGATGGACTCAGAAACAGAGCTTGGCAACTTTGCTCCCCAGTCTGAATTCTCTGCACAAGGTAAGGGAGCTGGACTTGCGCCAGAGTGTGTATTTATGCATTTTATAATTTTTCATTTAAAGCATAAGATGCAGATTTTTGGGCTGTTTGACAACATGGAGGCGTGTATATATCTGTGAGCTGAAGAAAAAGCGTGTTGTTTTTGGGTTCTCTGTCAGCACAGAGAACAAAGAAGCTGGCATGACTTTGGGATTTTGCTTAGCTTTTGGTTAGAAAACTTAGATATTTAACAAATAATTAGTTCCTGCACAGTGAAAGGTAAAATTTTGATCTTTCCAAGCCTAGGATTTTTTTCCTTTAACTTACACCTTCATATTGTCTCCCTCAGTCACATGCTTGGTTTTAGCTGGATAGATAGCTCTAGAAAGTTGTAGGAAATTGATCATAAAAAGATCTCTCTCCTTCCCCCCTTTTCTCACCTCATGCTGTTTGACTTAGACATAGTCTCTTTGACTTGTTCTATAGTATTTCATCAAGACAATGTCTTGTTTGTTTTTATTTTAATGCGAGGTTTATTAGTTGCTAATAATGAGTTGGGGAACTGCACAGATTTCTTCATTCGCAACACTTGTGGGGCTGTCTGAGGGATAAAAATAAAAGGGAGAAGAAAATGGGAAAGTTGCCAGGGAGTCTGGGATGGAGGTGGGTCTGGAATATGGCGCGTGGTAGTGAGGCAGCCTCGTCCAAAGGGAGGTCGCCTCAGAAGAAGGATGCTTCAGGGGTCCACAGGGTCAGACAGCCCTGCCTCTCCCACAGGGGTCTGGGTGAGTTTATTGTGGATAGCTAAGGTTGGAGGGGGGGAAAAGGAAAAGGTTGGCTAGGTCCAGCAGAACCATGTTCAACACATGCCTTCATCAGGCTTCTGCAAAGAATCTGGGGAAGCAAGCATTAATGAAACGCATTAATTTCACTGAAATGGAATTTTTACAAAGATTTTACCAAAATTAAACTGTTTGCAGGTAATAGCGTGAATGATGGGCAGAGTTCTGAACCTCTGGGCACACTGGCACTCGTGTTCCCCGTGTCCCCTTTTTGTTGCACGAGTACTTTGCCATCAGCAAGCGGGTGCTGCACGCCTGTGCAGTGCAAAGACAACATCTGGCCCCATGGTCACAGGACCTGCGAAGGGCAAGTCACAGCAGGCGCAGAAAATGGGCCCATAGGGTGTGATGCACTGGGTAAAAGTCGTGTTTTGAAATCATGGCAAGCTTAATCGCTCGCCGGCTGCTCTGGCTGTGTGTTTTTGAGGACTTAAGTCCTCCCAGAGGGAGCGGAGAGCCGAGCTTTGTTCTGGGATGGGGCTGTGTGGAGAGGCCGGGCCGCAGCCTGCCGAAGCGAGCTCCTGCTTTATGCAAAGGGCACCACTGGATTCTCGTGGCTTCCTGATGGTGTTGCAGTTGAAGCATCCCAGCACCTCGTGAAGCTTGGTGAAGGTGCAAGTCTGCAGAGAGAGCTAGAGAGGAGCTGACACGAGGCGGCCGTGCCGGGAGAACCGGCAGCGGGAGGCAGGCGGGAGCCGCATGGGGCTGGCCTGGGGCAGCGGGCTGGAGAACAGCAGAGGAACAGCGCGTGGGCCTGGGTTTGCTTGCAGAAGTGGCAGATCAGCAGCCGTAGTGTAATCTGGTTCCCCTGCCCTCGGTAGCACACCAGCCTTGAAGCACACCTGGAGTTTGTAAGGAGACACCGGAGCCTCCGTGCGTGAGGAGCTGTCTGGGCTGCTGCGGTGTCCCCAGTGCAGGATGGGCAGGGAGTGAGTGAGTGCTGGAAAAGGTCCGTCAGTGGAAACTGGTCTTCCTTTGTGTTGGAGCAGGCCAGTTATACAGAAAGTAGAGAGAACGGTGCTGGAGGTTAGAACTGCCACTTACAGAAGAGAACGGGCTTCCTCTCTTTGCCAGTGCTTTGAGAAGATGTGACTAATCCTCCTCCGCAGGCAGACATGTAAGGGGCCACAAAAGATTGCATTCACAACTGTGTAATTTCCACTGAGCTCGAACTATACAAGTCCTCATCGTAGCCAAATGGCAACATCCGGCATGTTTCTGCTGCAAAATCTGTAGTGGGGTGTCGAGCAAGTAGGGCAGAAATGAGCGAGTAAGGCAGAAATGACAAGATGATTGGTAGCATTTGTGACTGAGAACATACAAATAATATCTTTTTAAGGTATGTCATTTGCCATTGCCAATCAGATTGCATATAAGATTCTTGTACAGGGTTCACTTTAGGGGGAAAAAAGTGCAGTTCAGCCACCCTTCCTCTGGTACAGTGCTGCGTGCCCTGCTGGGTGGCTTTGAGGCTCTCGGTAGTCACCTGGTGAAGACGCTCAGCCTGGAGCTGGGTATGTGCTGAAATGTAGATCTCACTTAGACACCTGTGCAGAGGGTTAATAGTAGCTGAGAATAGTTGTGTTTGGGGGAAAAAAAAAAGTTCCTTTCTTCTCTTTTGGCCAAGTTTGACACTTCTGTGCTTGTTTAACCACAAAGCCCCAGTGAAGTGTAGCAGTCTCGTCCAACATCCCTGTTCGTGTAAGTGTTGCACTGGAATGCTTTTTTGTGAAACGTGTCTGGACAAAGAAGAAAAACCCACCTTCCACCCGGGAAGAGGAGTAAAGAACAGAATATTTAGTGTTTGTTCATAAACTCCCAGGAGACCACAAATGTTCTTGTGACTAGAACTGCTGTGACGATGATAACTCCGGAAACTAGTGAAGGGGAAAAGTCAAAGGTATTTGAGAAAGTGAGAAGATGACGTAAACTTGCATCAGCTTGCTAGCTTACTGAGTAGAGATGAGTACGCTGGTATCGGAGCTCTTCTCCGGAGCTTGCTGTGAGCTGGGTGTTGTGAGAGTGAGCTGTTAGGTTTGTACCGGGGAAATCCCTACTGCCAGGCTTTTCCCTTGTGACGGTGTTGTGCAAGCGCAAAGAAAAGGGCATCCGAGCCTTGGGCAGCTTGCAGTCTCTGGGGAGGATGGGTTGCTCCCTCGCCATCCTGGTCTCGGTGTAGAACGTATTGTGGGGAGGCAAAGGGAATAAAGAGGCTTGCGGTGGCAGACGGGGAATGCGGGGCTCTTGAAGTCTGTGAGAAGATAGGCTGGGGAGGAGGCGAAGGGAAGGAGTCGGGCTGACACGGCACTAGGCATGCTGGTGACTGAACTGTGTTAGGGAAAGCAGCCTTTTCCTGTGCCCCTGCCCTTAAACCCAAGGGAGTTTGGGTTAACAGGAAAAGTAGAGTGAATCTGAGTTTGTAACAGATGTTAGGTTTCGGTAAGAGTACTGCATGAGGGATAAATGTCGTTTGTTTAAGATGTTGGATGAAATTCCTAGGAGCCTCTCAGTCAGATAGCTAATGTTTAATTTCTTACCTGAAGTGCTTGAAGGCCTTAAAAATCTCACTCGCTATGTCAGGCTTATGGAAATGCGAAGCTCCAAATGATAAGGCAGTATCAAAGAGAAAGAAGTACCGGGGCTCTTCCCACGTGGAGCCTGCAGAAGAGAAAAGGCAGGAGCAGCTATTGCCTGCAGATCATGAGGAGAATTTGTCTTGTGATCTTCTCAGAAACACAGTCTTGAAGCTGCTTTCCTTTTTCTTAGTACATTCAGAGAGGAAACGCCTTAGAAAGCCAAGTAAACGGCTTCTGGAATATGCAGAAGAATATGATCACTTATTTGCACCCAAGAAAAAGTCAAAGAAAGTCCAGGAGCAATTGCAGAAGGTAGGTTAAGGCAAATGTGCTCTTCATGTCTCTTGCTTTTGGGCTCCAGTTCACGTGCTTTTGCTGTGTTCTTGCTTGCTGAACGTCTTTGCTGTCTGCGAGGCTGCGCAGGGCAAATGTTTTCATCAACGTGTTTCGCTACGCTAGGTGAATTCTGTGGCGAGGTCTGAATTTGAAGGAGGTCTTCCTGCACAGTGCAGTCCTGACAGAGACACCCAGCGGGGGCCGAGCCCTTTGATTTCAACTCCATCTTCAACCAAAGACTCCCCTCCCATTCTTGAAGCAGAGTGCTCCTTCTCAGATCTAGGATCCCATTCCACTGATCCCACTCACCAACTTCTAGAAGGACCTTCTGATTTTCCAGAGCTCGTGCTATCTTCCTCAGATGTTTCTGAAGTTTCTGCTTCTCCAGATGCAGAGGAGAGATTCCTGAAATCGGGTAAGTGGGAGGTTGTGTGATTCTGCTCCCGTAAGCGAATGTGTCACAAGTTCATTGGAAATACTGCTTCAGTCCAAGTTAAAAGGTTAGTAACCGCTGATCTGTTTGGTTATTGGTTTATTTATTTTGCTTTGATTCATTCAGAGACCGTTACTGGTGCTGGGAAGGGAGAGGGCAGGTGAAGTGTGTTACGCAGTGAGGTGGCTGATTATCTTCTGCTTTTACTGTTCTGTGTAAAGACGTGACCAGGGTCAAGGCTCTGGTGTTCTGGCTTTGTAAACATGTAGGGAATGCTGTTTCTGTTGGTGTATGTATTTTCCTGTAGTGTTTATTTTGTTTATAGAAACAATAAATGGTGTGTGTGTATACACACATTTAATAAATATATAATAAATATAAATATGTATCATAATAAACCAAGCATGTAGAGAGAGGTGTAGTCACTGAGAGATCAGTTAGCCTGTTATTTCTGGGACCGGGGGGCTGTGGGTGTCAGATGGAAATGGAAAGTTGGCGATGATTAAAGGAGGGAAAACTGGGAATGTGAACCTGAGGTTGGATATGCAGGAGAACAGCACACAGTGGAGCAAACATCCAGCATGCAGGGGTTGCATTTCTCTTCCCACTTGTGGGAAAGCTCATGCCTTGCTGAAGCACCCAGCGCCCAAGCTGTGGGCAGAGGCTTGCCGTGAACGAAGATGTGTTGTCCTCCGTTAGGTGTCTGATGTCTCTGGTATCTGCGCAGAGGTGTGTGTTGTAGGAAGGACATAGTCAAGGCTGATAAAAGAAGCAGATGAACAGGGTAGGGTAGGTAGTAGGCTGTTCCTGTGGAGTGTCTTGCACTCATAGCATCACAATTTCCTGGTCATTTTACATTTCTACTGTTGCCCACATCTAGCAACTTGTTATTCCCAAGGGCCAGCGAAAAGCTTGAGCAAGAAGCCAATGCAGCTTACAGCTACTTTGCTTAAGTCATCTCTTACCAGGTGGTTTTAACTGGGAGCATGTCCTATGGCCTGTTTACTGTACGCAGCAAGAGCACTGGTACGAGTGGTGTGGGAGTGGAAGTGGGAGGAAGCAGGGCTGTATTTGTCAGTGGTAGGATTGGATTCTTCTGGAATCTTCTTCTGGAAAGAAGTCCAAATGGAGGTCCATTTTTATGTAAGATGTACAGGTAATTGGCACTTTTCCACAAGGAGCTTGTGATACAAAAGACGAGATAGATTGGATTGTTTTGAACTGTTGGCTGGTATTTGCTTAATGGTCTTAGTGTGACTGAAGTTAAGAAAATCCCCATTTATCTAACGAGAAGGACTTTATTGCAGGAAACTTTGAGAGCAAACGTCAAAGGAAGCCCACTAAAAAGCTCTTGGAATCCAATGATTTGGACACTGCCTTTATGCCAAAGAAGGAGGAGTGGACTCCCCCAAAGAAGGTATTTTTCCTTCCAGTGCTTTTGAAAGTCTGATAGAAAATGAGCCCAGACACCAGACGCCGCTGAATGAGAGGCACAGTGCAATGGGCTGTGGTTTTTGTTGGCTGGCGCCCAGCAGTGAGGGTCCACCCTTCCCAAAGGTGCTGGTTGCTGTGTTATGATGAAGAAATCTGCTAAATACAGAGGTGTTCCCCACCCCTCCCCGCTTGTAATGAGGACTGGGGAATTTTAGGCTGTAAAGTCTCCGCTCTCCATTGATTTCTATGGAAAAATGAGTCATCTGGATACTGGTTGGGAAGGTGTGAACAGAAATGTTCTGGGCAGAGCTGTTCTGTCACAGGGAATCCCTGTTATGTTACGGTGTAACTCGAGCTTGAACCAAGGCTTTCTCCTTTTCTGTCAGATTTCCTCTGAATAGTATTTCCTTTGTTATACTCCCAACTGAGCAGGCACATGGTAAGTAAGTGCAGAACTTGTAGCCGGATGGAGGTTTGAGTTGTATCACACATGGTATGCAGTGCTTGATGCAGTGAAACAGAAAATAGCAGCATTTTATTTTAAAAATACTCAATATTCAGTAACATCATCTGGAAAAAAAAGATGAGAAAGAGTTATGCCAGGCATTGTACATGCACAAGACCTGTCATTGTTTTTCAGGTGAATTAATAAGTTTTGTTGCTTTTCCTGCTCTCTCTCTCTCTCTCTCTGTGGCACAGTCAGCATGGTTGCAGTAATGCAGAAGCCAGTGTAATTGAGTCTTAGGCTCCATAAAAGTGTGAAACCAGGAGCGTATTCCCAGCAGCTTACGGGGTGTTAGCAGCCTTTTTGGGAGAGCTCAGGAAACAGTGGGGGATACCGGTGAGCATAAGGCTCTTCAGTCTCTGTGCAAGGAGGAATGCCTTTTCTATGTGGGATCTATCAGACACAAACCAAGTGTCGTCTTGTAATGCTGATAATCATTGATGAATTCATGATCTGAAATACGGATTGTTGCAGTCACTTCTAAAAGGCTGAGGAACATGCATCTCTGATTTGCATCTGGTGAATCGTCTCTTGTGTATTTGTAGGGCACTGGCCCTTCGGAGAGCGACAGCTCTGAACTGTACTCACCAGCCCACTTCTCGGACCTGGGAGAAGGTAAGTGAAGACAGGGCAGCAGGGGTAGACTGATGCCATGTGGATCAGTGCCTGTGGCTTTAGAGAGAGCTGTGTTGTAAGGGCTTACGTGTCCTAGGCTCTTAGTACTGCTGAGGCCGTGGCAGAAGAAATAGGTACACCGATTGCTTGTCAAAGGTGTCATTATATCTTTGACTTCCTTAAGGAAAGTGGAGGTGTTGGGTTCGTATTTCCACTGGAAATTTCCACTGGAAAAATATTAAATTTTCATTCTTAGTCTGAATGGTTGAAGGAAACTCATCACCGCAGTTGCTGTACCACTGCACGTTTTGCCTGATGGCATGCTGTGCCCAGGCTCAACAGTGGTGGTCCATGGAGGATTGTGCAGTTGCACTGTGTTCCCTCCCCCATGTGCCTTTATATCAATCACGTTGGTGTTAACATGAGATTTCTGTTTCATGGTGGTGGGAGGAGATAATTATCGGCATTTGAATAGCAACGTTAGCTTTGTGTTGGTAGCACTTCCTTTTTGGCTGGGGGGCTGTCTCAGGAAAAGTCAGGAAGGATAATCCTCAGCTCAGCAAAAGAATTCATACTGAAATCAGGGTGTCAGGGTTGTCCAGGTCCTCTGATGGCTGCAGGACAAAGGGCAGACTGCCTTGGAGGCAGGCTTGCATCGCCCCAGGCCATGTGCCTTCCAAAACAATGGGAACCAGTCTGAAGCAGTCAAGAGTGTAGAAGCTGATGATGGGCCTGTTGTAAGCAAGCAGATTGTGATTTTTGCATTTTTCTTGAATGGTCTTTGTCACATCTCAGCTCCTGAAAAGCTCTTGGAGAAGCAACGGAAGCGGAAGAGACAGCGCCATCCCTCTGTTGCAATGCATTCCAAGAAGGAGAAAAACGGGGAAGGGCTGGGGGAGACCCCACATTCTGAGGTACTCTTGGGTTTTCCTACACGCTCTTATCCCTGTAATCTCTCTGCTACATCTCAGGGTGCTGTGCAAAGCCTAGGCCAAGTAGTCTTTGGCTGGCTGTATGAGATCGGTGTCAGATGGGACTTTATCCCCCTGATGTAGTTGCATGAGCTGGGGTTGAAGCTGAAGGTATCACCTTGATTTAGTAACTATTTTGTGATGGCTGCTTAACTCGGGCTCAATTTTTAAGCCGCTACTCAGCTAATTCTGCAGGAGAGAGTCTGTTCTGATCTGACAGAACCAGGGTTTGTCCGGCATCTTGCTTTGCACCTCAGAAGGCCTAATTGCTGTAAAAGGTCTTGTCTTCTGGTGGTGGGTATCTTGCCCTTTTACACACCAGTATGAAATGTAAGCACTAGATTGTGGACTTCAACCCCTTCTTGCACTTGCCCTGCTTGCCAGGGTGAGCTAAGAGCCGCATCGGAGGGGATGGGGGTGGGGGGGACTGTCTGTGTCTGCTCGCAGGAGCCTCTGATTACATTCTGCCATCCAGCAGAAAGGGATAATTGGGGCGACTCCCTTCTACTGCATCCTAGCAGAGCTGGCATACAAATATCTCTGACAAGCACGTTTTGCCTTTTAGGAGTGAGCCAGGTATCACCAAGTGTAGGGGAAGCAAGACTTTTCCTGGGAGAGGCGGGACACCTCTGGGCCTCTCTCAGCATCGCCTCTCACTTCCAGTGGCCCAGGTTCAGCAGCAGGCTGTTCTGTCAGGATAGTCAGTATGTATTTCAGGAGCCAATTATAGACATATATTGTTATATTTGTTGTTGTTACACAGCTTCCAGCAGAGCACAAACGTCACACCAGTTGTCTGAGCAGTGCCAGCTACCCTGCTGTCTGCTGCTACTGCTGTTTGAAAAGCATTTCTGACGGGGGTGATAAAGTTTGGGGTAATACCTCAGGGCCCTGCAAGCCTTCCCGTGCTGCTTAAAGAGCACTGGTCACTTGTTTCTGAAGTGTGCTCACCTGGAATCATGTTTCAAAGAAGCCTGTACAAATATCTTTGCCAATGCTGGGGGGTAGTTAACACTCTGCTGTTAGGCACCCTGTAAGAGGCCGGCTCAGTTCAGAGCCAGCGAATTCTCTGCACACCTTTTGTAGCGAAGAAGTGAGGGGGCAGTTCAGAGCAGCAGGGTAGCTAGGCCACGGCTCTGAATGCCGCGCTCACCGCTCACTGCAGAGGAAGTCCAGGGAGTCTTAACTGCCTCCAGCCTTAGACATCTGTGTTGGGTACCTGAAGTCATGTACTATCAATAGTCGGCACCTTTTACCAGCATCCATTTTCATGATTGTGTCTCTCAAGCCAGTGCGGTGAGTGTTCACCCCTTGGCTTAGGTGAGTGCATGGGGTGAGTATTGGGGTGCCGTGATGCAATTACACTTTCACTTGGAATTCAGGCCACACCGGTCCCTAAGTGACTGTCCACACACCTGGCAAGGAACCTTACTTTCTCCTGAATGGTGCTAGAAGAAATACCTGTTCTGATGGTGCAGCACAGTGAAGCCTTGGATCCAGCTGCTTTCAGAGGGCAGAGGAAAGTCTGTCTGCCTGGGCTGAACTGGGCAGTTTTCTCTGTCCTTGCCTGTCTGTGGAGTCAGGAATGCAAGTTGGCAACATCAGGGCAGCAAGAGACCAAGAGAACAGGATGGAAAATACTGTTGAAGTGGTGGTCAAGGTTGTGTGTCAAGGTCAGGCTGTGCCAAAGAACAGGCCAGGCTTTTAAGGATGTACCAGATACAACAGCAGAAATAGCTCTGGAAGAAGACCCAAGATGAGACCTGCCCTCTATAGGAGGTATGTAGCTTCACAGTGCTCACGTTGGGTAGGGGAAAGAGTGGGAGCAGTGTGAGAGGTTCTTCTGAGTGATAGATGGCGATCTTCCTTCTCCCTGTTCGCAGAGCACAAGTACCTGGCCGTGCCCATCCTGTTCAGTTCTGACATCCCATTCCTTGTGTGTTTCTGGGAGGACTGATTAAAAAATAAGGCCAAGGTCCCTGATATGTTAAATGTACAGATTGGCCAGGTATTTGTGGAACTAAATAGGATAGCTTGAGGCTGAAAAGATTCGGGCTATAGCATGCTCTGCTACATTGGGCAGTCTGGGGCCAGTTGTTAAAGATTCTTGCTAATAGCAAATATTTTCAGCTCTGGGGGTTGCTGGTTCATGTTATGTAACTCGAGGTACCTTTTAGTCTGTCACTCCATTGACACGTGAAACATGGCCTGGGTTCGTAACAAGCAGTCCTAGCAACCATGGTGGAAAGCAGCCAGAAGGATGAACCAGTTCTAAATCCCTCGTACCTCTGGCTGTGGCAAATCTGAATGTCTCCCCTGCCTCCTTCCAAAACCCCCTTGAAGCTAGTGGGAAGCTAGTGTCATTAACCGCAGAAGGGATGGTGGTCGTTAGCCAGTTTCCTGCCCCTCTGGAAGGGTCCTCAGTGACCACAAGAGGGACCAAGCTTACTTAGTCTCTGCAACCCTGACCCCAGCACAAACAGAAGCTGTAGCTGAAGTTGTTTGCCCACACCAGTAGCTGATTAACCCTGCTCTTGTTCTTCCTTACAGTGACCCCTGCAACCCTGAGGTCACTGCTGAGCTGAGCAGAAGAGAGAGCACCTATGTAGGAATAGGAGGACCTGAGCTGTAACCAGTCCCTGGGATGCTGGTCGCTGGTGCTGCTCCTGGAGCATTCCAGGAGCCAAATCGAGTGTTTGAGCCAGAGGGCTGCCTTGTGGCAGACTGCGCCCTTCCTAGCAGAAGTACCTAGCAGGAGCAGAAGTATCTAGGTAGCACTTCAGATGCCATTGTGTGTAGAGGCAAAGGCAGCTGTCGTGTTGTTAACAAGTGGTTTTACCAGAGCAGTAGACCTTTTCCTTACCCTTCCATCTTCCAGGGTTAGGATGGCAGCAAATGACATGCTCCTTCTCAGAATTCCTGCAGGCTGCATCATTGCCAGCCTTCCGGCATGTATGTAAGGATAGTTTGTAAGGTTGTATGCTGGACGTGTGATTGGCAGTAGTTTGTAGCTGAGAGTTTTCTTTTTCGTGCTCAATAAAGCAAACTTACACCACTCATATTTGTATTGTGTGCTTTAATATGCTGTCAGTGCATCATTGGTCCACGTGGTTTTAAAAGGTTCCCAAGTGAAAACGTGCCGATGTGTTCAAGGACTGAAAAATCAAGCAAAGGAAGCATCATTACCTGACAAGAATACCAGCTCCATGTTCTTCCAGCTTAAAGATGTAAAGCTTTCCCAACGTTTGTTTTGCTCAGACTAATAACACGTTCAGAGTGTTCAGTTGAGCTTACGAGCTTTAGTGGCACCACAGCTCAGATGAGTTATGGTATTCTCATGTACAGAAAGTGGTGCAAAGCTCCCTCTCGTCATCCTTAGTTGTCCACCTGGCACTGAGCAGGCTCCGGGGTATGGGTGGTGGTTGCTGCTCTTGCTAGGAGTTGGAATTCCTAACAAGGTCTTTGAAGTGCGCAGCTTTTTTCCAGACATGCAGTATGCATGGCTTTCTGACCCAAGGAGGATCTTGGATCAAAAAGCCGCTGTAGCTATGCACCGAGATCACTCAGCTATCTGCAGTGAGCTGGGATTTAAAACCAAACAAAAATAAATTTCAGTCTTTTATTTGCATTTCTAGTAGAAGCAGACATCAACATGCAGGATGCTTCTCTGGCATTGGTGGGCACGATTTTCAGACTATGCAAGCCTGCCTGATGTGTTCCTATGAATACTGTTCTTCCTCAGTTGTGACTTTCTTTCCTCAAAGAGGGTTATGCACAGAAAAATAGTTGCGTTCATTGTGTATTTTAAATGATCTAACAAACTAAAGAGCTCTTCCTTTCCTTCCTTGTAAGTCTTTTGGTGGAACTATATGGGGGGCGTTCTCTCCAGGGTGGGTAGCACTGACTGCCAAACTTGTATGTGCTCGATGGCTGAATTTGTAGTGTGCAAGACAGGACAGAATACACAGCCCTAATTTTGAATTTCTTTTTAAAGGGGGAGACATCAGGTCATGGGACTGCTACAAGCCCTAAAGAGGGAAATGAAGAGGGGTCTGAGAATGACCATGGAGTGCCTTCATCCAAAAAGATACAGGGGGAGCGTGGAGGAGGAGCAGCTCTCAAGGAGAATGTGTGCCAGGTAGTGTCCTTGAGGAGACCTCTTTGAAACTTCAGTACTCCCAAAGATTTTCCGTGTGAGTGCTGACATGCTCTTGTGCCCCCAGCTAGGTCCAGGTGGCCTCAAGGTGCACGTTATTGAAATAACCAGCTTTTTGTGCTCTTTGAGGGGCTGTGTGGCTCTGAGGGCTTTGACAGCCCTTTAACCAGTAGTGTTCTGAATCGAGCCTTTCCTGTGCCATTGTCTCATCCTGCTGAAGTTTAGGGATGTTAGGGAGATGTGACCAACGTACATTTCATTTTAGCTGATGCTTTTAGTAGGGACAGGACAGCAAATGGCAGTGGTGATGCACAAACCACCTGAACTTAACCGATACACTGAAAATTAACCTTTTTCTCTGTGGGAATCTCTGCTGGCAGCTGCGCTCAGCATGCAGAGCAGTGCTGTCCAGGATGAGTTGGGGAAGGGGTTGCTCAGAGCTCACGATGTGCTTCCTTCCCACCCCACAGATCTGCGAGAAGCCAGGGGAATTGCTGCTGTGTGAGGCGCAGTGCTGTGGTGCTTTCCACCTGCAGTGCCTTGGGCTCTCTGAGATGCCAACGGGCAAATTCATCTGCAACGAGTGTTCCACAGGTACAGCAGCTTTCCTGAGCACAGAAGGGCAGAGTGTTTCCTGCCTACTTACCTGGTATTTCCTTCGCTGAAGTGTTACGCCAGCAGTAGGGCCGCTAACTGGCTGTCAGTCCTTTGGTGATTGGTTTGATGATCCTTTTCTAATTAACTAATCTTACCGTTGATTCAGGCACATGGGGTGGGGATGAAAAAGTGAAATTCTTATCTGGGATTAGGGTGGAGAGGGGTGGTAGGGTGGATGGGTCTAGAGCAGGCTGAGTATGGCTCTTGGTTTTTGTTTTTCTTACTTTTTTTTCCCCAGCCTGCAATCACAACTATGGTTTTTGTTTTTTTTTTCATTTGGACATACCTTGCAGCTGTAGGCGAAACCAGCCTGCTGCAGAGACTTGTGCTCTGCGATGTGTACAGCAGCAGGCTGGGAAGTCATACCGTGCTGCCACGCAGCCTGGCAGAAGTGACAGGTTTTCATTTAGCCTTTCTGTATGACTGGTGTTCTGTCTGCTGCTCTTTCTCCAGGAGTCCATACCTGCTTTGTGTGCAAGAGCTGTGGGGAAGACGTGAAACGGTGCTTGCTGCCGCTCTGTGGGAAGTATTACCATGAAGAATGCATACAGAAATACCCGCCCACAGTCATGCAGAACAAGGGTTTCCGATGCTCTCTGCACATATGCATGACTTGTCATGCTGCTAACCCAGCAAACATCTCTGCGTCTAAAGGTACTGAAATCTTCCGCTGTGGTCCCAGGGAGGCAGTTAGAAGCCTTCTCTTTGTTGACCTGGTCCACTAGTTCTTGATGCTGTTTTCCTGTCCTCGCCACAGTGCTCGCTGTAGCGTTTGCTTCTCTCGGGGGAGCTGAAGGGGTGGTGTCCATGTGTAAGGTCGCTGCTCATCAGCACTCCTGATGGCCAGGCACAGCAACTGAAATGTTCATTTCTGTCCAGACGTGTGGATGCCTGCACGTCTGGCAATGTCCCATTCTTCTCTGGTTTTTTGAAGCCTCTGGAGCCGTGTGGACACTCTTGTGTTTCTTCTTTGTACTTCTCACTATGCCAGTGCTGCAGACAGTGCGTCCTTAGCAGTGGCTATCAAGGCAATGGCATTAGGGAGCAGCGTAGTAAAAATTGTGATACTGTTTTTTCTTTTTTTTTTCTCTTAAATGCAAACTCTGATTTTTGTAGTGACACTACTCACTTAAGCTTCTCAGGCAAATATTTGAGCTGTTTGCTCCAATACCTTGACCTTTATCTTACATGATTAAACTTCAAACTTTCATTCGAGTGCCTTGTATGTTTGCTTCTAAAACTGCCTTTCTTCAAATCTTTGGTATCTTAAGATGAGTGGCAATAATACCAGCCGTATTTTTATCCTCAGGCTCTGTGTTAGTCTTCTTTTCTTCCGCATGTCAGTACTTAGTACGGAAGAAGCTATTAGGGCATTAAAGCCCATAGCTCATGGCTTCCCCTCTGAATATTTGCCTTGTGCCCCTCTGGCTGTTGCTTTCCAGTGGTCAGATTTACCCCTTTCTTTCCACCTCTTCTCCCTGTTAAGTCTCCTGTGAGGAACTTAAAGACACTGAGAAATCTTGGATGAATTAGGCCTGCAGGCAATTTTAAGTTCTCTATTTGGGACTTTCAGAGTAAAATCTGATAAAATGGAAAGGCAAGTGTTGATGTTTCAGAAGCTATGGGGATTGGTTTCATTACGTTCAGTTAAGTACTTGGAACACCCGCTCTGTAATTAGTGTCTGAGCTGATTTACTAATTATTTGTGTATGATAGGAAGCAGTCCTAGTCTGTGAACTCTTGAACTGTTCCTGCGTATCATGCAGGAGGCTTTTCACCTCTAAATAATACGATTTTCTATTGTATTATATACAAATACAGGTCTATTTTTATACATATTTCATTTTATTGATTTGATGTTCTGTAGAAATTAAAAGTCAATTTCCATTTCCTAAAATCACCTATGGTTTTGAGCTCAAATGTCAATAGAGAGTAGTTTGGGGAGGAAATAAAAATTCAGTTTCCTTTAGAGATTCACCATGTTTCTGATACGTTCTGATGGCAGGCCGCTTGATGCGCTGCGTGCGGTGCCCAGTAGCATACCACTCCAATGACTTCTGCCTCGCTGCTGGCTCCGTGGTCCTCGCCTCCAACAGCATCATCTGCCCCAACCACTTCACTGCACGGAGGGGCTGCCGCAACCATGAGCACGTCAACGTCAGCTGGTGCTTTGTCTGCTCGGAAGGTGAGACGGTGTCCACTGGGTCCCCTGTTGTCGAGTGATGCCCTGACATAAATGAGAAAAGAGCAACAGAAGTGCTGTGGGAGGAGATCATTACAGCAGGCAGAAGCTTTGCCTGTGCAGAGGGTGCTGGTGAGAACTGCAGAACTGCATAGAGCAGGTTGCCTTCCTATACATCTCCGTTTAAGTCCAAATTCAGGCTAGGACTTTTTCTGGATCCTTAGAAGGGTTCTTTGTGCAGCAGAGGTAGGGCGTGAGCTGTTGAAAAGGGTTTGCAGAAGAGCATTGTGCCCTTCTCCCAGCAGTTTCTGTCTAGTATTGCGTAGTCCAGGGCTTCTGCACAGTGACTTCAACAAATTCCTCCTCCTTTTCTTCGCAGGGGGCAGCCTTTTATGCTGCGAGTCGTGCCCGGCTGCGTTTCACCGTGAGTGTCTAAACATTGAGATGCCAGAGGGAAGCTGGTATTGTAACGATTGCAAGGCAGGCAAAAAGCCACACTACAAGGAAGTAGTCTGGGTGAAAGTTGGGCGCTACAGGTAGGTGAAGGTAGCACAGACTTGTCCCTATCCCCTCTTCATGCAGTGATGATGGTGTTTGAGGTGAGAAGCTGCTTGGCTCTGCAGGGTACAGTGCAGCAGCCTCTGACTTTTTGCACGCACGCAGCAGCTGAAGTGCATGCCTTCCTTCTCCAGTAGCCTCTTCTCCCCCAAGCCTTGCTGGTAGCCCTCAATTTTTTTCCCCCCATGTCTCTATGAAGTAACATGCTTCTGAGGCCATGGGGGAAGTGAGGAAGTCAGAGGTTTCAGATGCCTTTCCCTCTGTTGTAGGTGGTGGCCAGCTGAGATTTGCCATCCCAGGACAATTCCTGTCAACATCCAGAAAATGAAACACGACATCGGCGAGTTCCCTGTGCTGTTCTTCGGCTCCAAGGACTACCTGTGGACCCACCAGGCTCGTGTGTTCCCGTACATGGAAGGCGACGTCAGCAGCAAAGACAAGATGGGGAAGGGTGTGGATGGCATATACAAGAAAGGTAATTTGTCTTTATGCGGGGAGGTCTGTGTTCTGTTTCTCTTCGTTCCTGTTTGGAGAAGTGATCTTCTTGTAACAAAGAAAAATACTATTTTAGAGCTAAAGCTGAATTAAATTTGCAGAATGAAGTGTTGCTTATCTATCATCGTGCACACCTAGAATTTTCGTGGGTCTCAGCTCACAGAGAGGGCCAAGGGTGTGTAGATCTTGAGTGTTTCTCTAGCTCTGATGTAGCTCCTCTTTCTGACCAAGCTGCTGCTCTGTCAGCTTCCCTGTGTCTAGTATAGTCGCTGTCTGTGTATAAAAGTGCATTTGAGAGTTAGGAATTGAAGCTGCCTGACAGCTCTTCCCCAAAACACTCAAAGCTAGCTGGCAGCTTGGATGCTTCTTCACCCCCAGGCACTGTAACTCCTGTGACTGCCCTACTGCATTGTCCTGTTCTCCCTGTGACCCTCTGCCTCTAAAAGTGTTCTGCCAGGGAGCGTTGCCTGGGGAGCTGTGTGTGCTGGGTGGATACTGGCAGCCCGCATCTGTGTGAGCAGGGGGACTTCCTCATAACACACACTGTTATTTCACATAGCTCTTCACGAAGCTGCGGTAAGATTCGAAGAACTGAAGGCACAGAAAGAACTGAGACAGCTTCAGGAAGACAAAAAGAATGACAAGAAACCTCCTCCCTACAAACACATCAAGGTGAGGGCAAGTGAGGGGGGGCAGGTGCAGAAGAGAAGTCCTGAGCTGTCGGTACAGGTGATTTCCAGGTATACAGAAACATTTCTACTGTTTGGGCATCTGGCTACATTTGAAGGTTACTTTGGTCCCTTTGGCATCTTCAGTCATCCTCCACAGAAACAATTCATGTATCTGCAGAGCTGTGTGGAAGCTGGACATCAGTGACAGAGGTACTCTGCTTTGCTGGAAGAGATCTGGCCCTCTCTGCTGTTCTGTGGCAGTTGTGTGGTGTGAGAGGAGTGTCCCTTCCTCGGGGACTTAGGGAGAGTGCTGGTATCATCCATTGCGCTCAAATTCTGCGTGGTACTGGTGGCAAGGCGGGCCTCCAAGGTGGTTTGGGACAGGAGATGGTCAGGGTACAGTGGAGCAGAAGGGAGGGTGGTAACCCACAGTGGAGTGTGACGGTATCTTTGTTGCATCTCTGCTATTGTGGGGTGGTTTCTTTGGTGGTGGTTTTGGTTCTTTTTGTTTTTCCTTTATCAGTTAAACGGAAACACTAGAACAGATATATGTGCTGGAACACCATCCTTTTTGCTGAGTTTTGGGGACAGCCAGGTTTAGGGCTGATTTTTGACATAGAAGTGGAGCACCGTTTTTTTCAAGGAATTCCTACAGGATGGAGGTGATTTGAGAGGAGAGCTAGGGCCAGGCAGGTATATGTGAGTGGGGCGTGGGCCAGAGTGATCCGAAACCTAGTGACTCAGGGACTGTGTTCCTCTTTTTCATTGCTTCCTTCTGCTACTTCCCCTTTTTATGTGGCAAACTATGAAAGCTTAATTGATTGCTGACACTTTTTGTTTATAGCTAGACTTTTGAGGCAGGCAGGTATATACTGTGTGAGTACTGTACGGTGTAAAGAACACAGCTGAATGCTGTGACAGCAGCATGGGCCAGGCAACTCCAGCAGAGGAAATCAGTTTCTCATTCTAGGTATTTTTAAGCCTGTCTCTGGCTGCAAGACAAAGGAATTTTGGAAATAGTCTTGGGCCTTTGAAAAACACTGCTAATGTTAATAATAATGGTTACAGTCACTAGCCGTGGTAGATCTTTGGAGGTCTAAGTGCAAGCTGTTTGTTTCTGTGAAAGCAAAGGAAACACTTTGCCCGAGAATTCCATGAACTGGCCAAAGCATGAGGATGGAACGGACAAATCTGGCTGTGTCTGCTCCTTTGCTTGACCTTCTAATGAGATCAGCACCTCAAGGTCTATCCCAAGGAGTGCCAGTGTGAGAGACTGCTGCAAAATACATTTGGGATCCTTCATCACATCAGGATTAGGATTGTGGCTAGTCCAAGAATTTTGCCCTGTTTTGGAGCTGATTTCATACCAACAGTGCCTTGGTGATTAGGGCCATACCTGCTGGGTGTGTGTGCATGCTGAGGGGCTGATCTTGCTCAGACACCGTTGTAGTTTAGAGCAGCAAAGTGTCCAGCAGAGGGGAGACAGAAGAATACCAGTCCTAATCTTGTGGCTCATTATTGAAGTCATGAGCTAGCAGTTCAAGTAAGAGATGGGAAGCAGCAGAGAACGCAAAAGCGACACGGTGAGAGATGGGAGGCAGTACTAGGAGAAAGAGAGTGGAGGAGGAGGAAGAGAGTGGAGGAGGAGGAGGGGGGACACTGTTAAGAGATTAATCAGGGGGTTCTGCAAGGTTTGCTTTTAAAATTAGAGGGTAAGAGCTTGGCCTGCCTGTGGTAGGCTGCCAGTGCAGAAACTGCTGTGCGAGTGGGACTTGAGAAGGTGTGGGAGGGGGAGGGCCGGAAGAGTTTTGCTAAACAATCTCCATGTTCTGGGAGAGGAAAGGGACCTAATGGTGTGGCTCGCCTGGGCAAAGAACAGCAAGGAGCTTTTCTTCAGTGTGTCTCCAAAGTCCTGACTCTCTGTTGCCTGCCTTTCAGCGTTCGCTGCCTTTAACCAAAACCAAAGGACCCTGCTCGTGCCAAAGACAAGCCAGTCGCTTCTCCACCTGGTGCTGCGCTCTGCTTCCTTCAGGAGCGGTTTTTAGAGAGCTCCTTGGCTTAACTCTGAGCTCCTGTTTGGGCCTTCCAACCCCAACCCTTGTCTGTTTTTTCTTTGATTTACATCTGCAGGAAAGTTGGGTAGGGAGCTCTAACTGCTTGTGGCCTGGTGCGTAGGTAGAGCCTCTGTACTCTGTCACGGGCATGCCAGCCTGGTTCTCCTAGTGACAGCTGAGAGCACAGAACAGCTTGAAGGTAACAGATTCAAAAAAACAGGGCTATAAGAACAAAATACAGAGAAGGACCTGACACTCAGAGACTGGAGAAGGTGCAGCTACACTCAGAAAGTGTTCAGTGTCGGTCACTGGTATATTGTGTACCCAGCTAGAGCGCTGGGCCATCTGGGCTGGATTTGGTCACAGCGGTGTTGGGAGGGGGACACCTTGCAGCCTCTCCCCACTGTGGGGATGCAGAACACACACAGTACCAGCTGGTGCTAATGGGGGGTCTACATCCTCCTTAGCTCTTCCCTCTAAACGTTCACTTCCTGAAGTATTGTGCACAGAAAAAAAAACCATACACGCCTGTGTGTGTGTCCTTCTACCCCTTGTAACTTGCACTGCAGCCTGTCGGCTCATGGGCAAAGGTTGAGCACAGAAGCGTGTGTCGTGATGACCTGTTCTTGATTAGCTAACATCCTCCGTGTGCATTCAAGGTGAACCGGCCGGTGGGTAAGGTGCAGATCTTCACTGCAGACCTGTCCGAGATACCACGGTGCAACTGTAAACCAACAGACGAAAACCCCTGCGGCCTGGACTCTGAATGCATCAATCGCATGCTGCTCTACGAGTGCCACCCCCTGGTCTGCCCCGCAGGGGAGCGTTGTCAGAACCAGTGCTTCTCCAAGCGGCAGTATCCCGAGGTACAAATTTTCCGCACGCTGGCACGAGGCTGGGGCTTGCAAGCCAAAACAGACATCAGAAAGGTACGTGCTCTGCTTCTGCATGCAGCTTTCTCTTGCCACTTCTCTCTTGCTCGGTGTCAGTTTTAATAGATTTGAAAAATTGTCTTCTGTAATTTGAAAGACTTCGTTGCTATAAAATGCTGTTCAGGAAAGAAATGGATTAATTTTTTACTGTCCTACAAGCATCTTTTGGCTCAGCTAACTAAGAAAAT
Organism: Anser brachyrhynchus; assembly: GCF_964034855.1. Taxonomy (NCBI): domain Eukaryota; kingdom Metazoa; phylum Chordata; class Aves; order Anseriformes; family Anatidae; genus Anser; species Anser brachyrhynchus. Next base: position 9,394,306 of record NC_137709.1, read on the forward strand.
GTTTTATGTTAATTTCCCACAGGATAAGAAAGATGATTGCATAATCTGTCTGTAAGGATGGTAGACATTATGAATGTACCAGAATACTGACGTAAAAGACTACTCAGGATTTTCAGATGGGGAACAGTGATTACACCCATGCCCCCAGTTCTTGAATAGCGAGGCTCTTCTGGTATAAGAACCTTGTATCACAAACTGAGACCGAGTCTTGGCTCTTTCAGAAGAGTAATGTCTTAGAGATGGCTATAATTATTGTGGAAAGTAGTATCTGCAGGCAGCTAAAATACTTGTATGCATATTTTAAATCCCGAGAGTAATTATTCTGCGTACACACATCTATACTGAATGAAGAAGGAAGAGTTTTCCAGCAAAGAGAACCCCAAAGCTAAGAAACAGTGAAGTGACACAGAGGGCCATAGACAGCATAGTAGGAGAAGAATGTCTGAAAAAGGAGTAGAAGAGGGCAGTCAGGGAAGGCTTTGATATCTGTGGGAAAAATGCAAGTCTGTCCTGTTTAGGCTTTGCTGCCTGCTGTGATATAGGTTAGAGGGTCTCTTTGCCATTTCATGCACCTTATGTTTCACTTCTAACAGACGGTCTGGAAACAGCAAAACTCAATTATTTAATGGAGGCACCTGTTGGCCCCAGTGGAGCAGAGCTGTGGTTCCCTGTAATGGTCTCTGTAGTACTGACTGCAGGTGAACACCACAGATTTACTGCAGGAGCAGGTGCCCCTGGTGTATCGTGCTCAGTGTGGTAGGTCCCCAAAAGGATGTTGTTCCAGCTGGAATGCAGTTATGCAGTGCCTTGAGCTTTGCAGAGAAAAACTACATGTGTGGTTTAGTTCATGTTGTCCCTGAGTGTTAGTTCTGTCTTTAGCACAGAGAATAATCTGATGGCCATTGTTGCTTTATTTAATTTATTTCAAGTTACTTGTTTCTGTGTGTAAAATGGATTTGTAATTCAGGGCTCTTATTGAAATTATAGGTCAAACCGACTGCAAAGCACAGAGGAAGATTATGAAAAAATTTCCACAAAGGAAACAGGAACTAATTTTTAGCACAAAGGTGGATGTCCCTCCATCTCGGAGGGAATTTGTCATATCTTATCAGTCTGTTTTCTCTGTGGCAGGGTGAGTTTGTTAACGAGTATGTTGGGGAGCTAATTGATGAAGAGGAGTGCCGAGCCCGAATCCGCTATGCTCAGGAGCATGACATCACCAATTTCTACATGTTGACACTGGATAAGGTATGTGGAAGGAACTTCTCTTGCCAGAAGCCTAGCCAGAAGTAAAATTATTTCAAGGTAGGCATGATAGTGCTCTTTTCCAGCAAGTAAAAAGGTGCTAAGAGACACTGATGAGCTGGTCTGCATTTCCACTTAAAGTGAAGACTGAAAGAATGGACGTAATGTGCTGTAGAGAAGTTTCAGGTTGGATCTTAAAATCAGGAGCAAAGTATGAACCAGCTTCATTGGTGTTTATTCAGTCCTGACATTACAGAGAGCGCTAACTTCCCAGAAAGCAGTGGCAGTGCCTTCATGGCTGTCCAGGAGGCTGTGCCCCTTTTAAGATGATGATGATATTGGGCAGGAGTCTGTATTGCTGCATGTTCTGCCAAGTCTGATCAGAGACATCAGCGTGGAAACTGATCAGCCATCTGTTGATTGTCCAGGCAACAGAGCGACTGACACCTGCACTTAACACTTGGTTAAAACGCGTTTGCATACTCAGGTGCTTTGCAAGATGTCCTGATGTCCAGAGACCAGATGTCTCAGTTGTTGCACTTCTCAGTACCGAAAAAGACTTTGTTTGCACACTGGTACCTCTGCTGCAATGGCTTGAGTGGGATGTGGCAGTTATTGAACATGCTTTTTTTTTTTTTAATTGCAATTCCAGGACCGAATCATTGACGCTGGCCCAAAAGGCAATTACGCCCGGTTCATGAACCACTGCTGCCAGCCAAACTGTGAGACTCAGAAATGGTGTGTGAATGGTGATACTCGGGTTGGGCTCTTCGCAATTGTAAATATCAAAGCTGGTAAGGAACCCCACTCTGTCTGTACCTGCAGTTAAAAGCATGGGAACCTTTCTGTAAGGAAAGGAGGGGAGAGGAGGGTATGTAGCTCACCTGGGGAGATGCTTAATCTTTCTGTTTCCACGCTTAATTTTTCTCATTTCATACCAGCTACAACACCAGCACTGCCATAGTGGAACGTAAACATATCCATACTATAAATGGAGGTTCATAGATTTAATTTATAGGACCAAGAAATGGAATGAAGCATCCTACGGTATGGGACAGAATGCCCTTTTTGGCTGTAGGATGTGGTAGGAGAGTGAGGATACACGTAATTCTCAATTCCCACAAATCTGTGCGGAGAAGAATATTTGGTACCCTTACGTAGCTGGGACAGTCATTTGTGTCATTTTATTTCAAAAGTGCTTTTACTCTAGCAGTAGCAATAAGGCATTCTGCCACATAGTTTGTTACAACTTCTTTGGGTTTTATCTGCTTTTGTGCCAGGGACTGAGCTGACTTTCAACTACAATCTGGAATGTTTGGGAAATGGAAAGACAGTTTGCAAATGTGGTGCTCCAAATTGCAGTGGCTTCCTAGGAGTGCGGCCAAAGGTATGATGCCTCCCTTAAGCTTTTGTTCTTCCAAATGACCTCTCTGCGTAGATGTGGTGCATTTGTTGCAGATATTTTGGGAAGGGTAGTCCACTTTCAGCGTGGCCGTGAGAACACTGCTTGAATTGAGATGAATGTTCAAATTACCGTTCTGAGAGTGCAGATCTGGGGTCTGAATTTGCTGAAGAGGTGCTCCAACCAAAGAGTAAATAAGCGTGTTTTTTTCAGAATTTTCTGCTCGTTATCATGGCAATTTCAGTCACGCTAGAGCAGCAAAAGATAGACACGGGAAAGACTTCTGTTGGATACCCAGGAAACCTCTGCTCAGCTCATTTCCCTACATGAAGGCCTGAGTAAATTATGAGAATGCATGGGAGGCCAGCAAACTCAGATTCCTTTAGCTCCGAGTTGCCTTAGAGGTAGAAGGCTTCTGCATCGCTATCTTTCCTGCAATAAGAAAGTTCCTATTTTTTTCATTCTTTTGTTTAAGTGGCTCAAGTGTACATACCAGACAGGAATAATACATTTGCTACGTCTATAGTAGAAAAATCACTGCATTTGAGAACTCACTGACTTTGGAGAACTGTGTTTTGTAACTGCAGTGTTGCAGTAACAGGAATTGATTTCCGATACCTTCTTGTGAGCTGGTTCTCACTGGGAAAAGGAAATAACAGAAGCATTTGGCCCAGTTCCCAGCTGTCACCAGCTAAATCTGTCTCAGCTGTTGGTTTGTTTCAAGAGCTTCACCAAATCAGTCTGTAATCCTTCTGCTCTGGCATGTCGATACCAGCAGCTTACCCACGCTTAAGGGTTAAAAGCTCCAGCAGCGTGGTTGTTAAGCCCTGTCAATATATAGGGTAGGTTTGCGACTTCCCAGAGAGCTTAGTTCTGCAGACAACTTACGAAAAAAATGATGTCTTCAGAGGTTGACGGATGAGTTGAATTATACATCTGGTGTATTTAGTTCTTTTTTGGTTGTGGTTTAAAGTTCAATTTCTTTCGTGCTGCTCCCGTGTTATACATGGCTTGACTACTGTCATTTTTGCCCAGAAATTACAGGTTGCATGATGGAAATCAGAGAAAGGTGCCGTTAAATTGGCATTAATGTTCCATTGTGATGACCGAGGTGATATGTTCCATCTTGATGAGGTGGGCTAGGAAACAATGCCAAGCAAACAGTACCTTGGTGGTATTTTTTGTCTAATTCATCCAACAAGATGCACTTTTTAAGATTCCTGAAGATACAGCAAGACAAAACTTCACTGCGTATATACTCAAGTTAACTCTTAAAAGTGTCCTTTCTAACTAGGAATTCTAGGAAGAACGTTCTGGAGTCTGATGTACTGCAGTTGAAAAGTGAGAAATGCTAGAGTTGCTTAGATATTCAAATTAACTGTGAAACATTTTCTTGTTCTCCTTGTAATTAAGTGCTAGGTGGTGAGAATAGGTGAGATAGTTTAGGTATGGCCTTTGGTGATTACATTGCCTGCATTTACAATGATAAAGGCCTGACCTGTCCCTGTTGTTAGTGGAAATGATGGTATGAAAACAGAAATATCTGTGTGTGAAGGGGAGGCAAACATCAAGAAGTGTAACACCTTAACAACGTCATGATAGGGCTACCAGATAGTCAGTACTGCAGAATTCTTAAATTGTAGGGTCTGGAGACAAAGGTTTCCAAAAGATGTTGGTTTTATCTTGAGAAGAATGACAAAAATAGTGCCTAATGTTTATGCAGAATAAAGGCATGCAAAAACCACCTCACAGGCTCCGTCTCAGCACGCAGAGATGTTCTGCGCACAGAACGCGAGTTTGGACATAAAGAATAGGTGGTAAATGGGATAAAATTTAGCTTGTGTCAGTTTAGATAAACTAAATTGGTAGGTCTTTGATAGTGTCATTATCTGTGTGAACCTGAGTGTTTGGTACAATGGGAGGCTTATCCTGGGGAGGATCAGTGCTGGGGATTAGGAGGACCTGGTTTGAAAGGGTGTGGTGTGGGACGTTGAAAGAGGAAGCCTTAGGCCAGGGAAAAGAGCACTTAGGCCATTGAGATGCCAATCTTGGGACCAATTGTGGTTATTCCTTTACTGCCTGTAAGACAGATGTTGGAAGCATGAGAACTTAAGTGTACTGATAACACAAAGATGTCTGTTGCCATATCAGTGTGGAGACAGTTGGGCAATTGCAAAGTACTGGAAATGGGCTGAAATTTAGTGATTCAGTACTCCAGAGTACACCTGGAGGGTAATAGCAGAAACAAATCTGCAGTAAGGTCATCGATGGGAAGTAATATGGTGGAGAAGGAGCCGCTGTGGTGTTCAGCCCTGGCGTGACTGTGAGCTGCTATTGCCATGCAGCTGTGAAGAAACAAACGCATTCAGGGTATTCTGTAATACCGAGAGGTATTCATGTCACTACACGCGCCTGGGGGACATCATCCAGGGCAGAGTCCGTAGTTCTGTAACTTGTATTTGGGAGAAATGACCTCGAGAGAGGCAGAAGGAAGATTCTTCCGTTAGGAAGATTGGGGGTGAAGACTGAAAGCGTTGGCTTGTGAACAGGAGGGAGTAGCCTGGTGGTTACTTCAGGGAGGGAGAGTGGTGTCTGTAGGATGAGAACAGTGTTCACAGGAGAGCAGGTTGAAACTGATCACAAATAAACTCAGGCTGAAAATGATGATGGGGGTGAGAAACGCTAAAAGTCCAGGAAGGTCTGGGGAGAGGCTCCTGGTGAGGGTCAGGGGCGTGAGGAGACAGACCCAACTGCTTTGACTGAGGCATCTGTGAGAGGTGGCACGACCTCATGGCACCAGGCAGGCCTCGGCTCCTCGCTCTGCTCTTGCTAATTGCACATACTGCATGTTGAGCCAGGCTTTGGTGCAGGGCTTCCGGACTCTCCTTAAAAATGAGGAAATGAGGAAAAATTCCGGACTCTTTCCTTAAAAATTTACTTGAGTGAATTGGTTGCCAAATATTAAGAACCACCGTAGAGGTACTTCGTATGCTCAGGTATGGCTGGCAGTGGGATGTTTGGTCACATCCGCTGGACAGTCACAGGGCCGGCAGCTTTCTGCGCTGTATCAGGAAGAGGAAGGATGGCAGGGGGCTGTGTTAACGTGTTGTCTTACCCACAGAGCCAGCCCACCCTCACCGAGGAGAAGTCCAAGAAGATGAAGAGACGGCCGCAGATGAAGCGCAGGTCGCAGGCGGAGGTGATGAAGGAACGGGAGGACGAGTGCTTCAGCTGCGGGGACGGAGGGCAGCTGGTTTCTTGTAAGAAGCCAGGCTGCCCCAAAGTGTACCACGCCGACTGCCTCAACCTGACCAAGAGGCCCGCAGGTCAGTGCGGCGCGGCTTGTCTCTGCCAGCGGAGCAGGGGAGGGCGTGGGCTCCGCGGCGCTGCTCTCCTCACAGCTTCTGCAAATGAGAGAGATTTTTCTCTCTTTAACAGGCCTCGTGGCCCACAGGGCACGGCCCTGGTTTGTGCCATGCTGTGACTGCAGGCACGCTGGTTACTGACCCATACTTGGGGCCTGGCAGAGAGCAGGCCCAGCAAGAGTCAATTCCTGCTGGCTTTCCAAAGCTGCAGACGACCGAGTGAAAAGAATTACGAGAAGCACTGGTGGAGAATGGCAGTTAAAGAAGAAGAATGTGCTACATGTCTTAACTAGCCACGAGTCCTTTGTTAAGGAAGGAAACAGAATCTCCTAATTTGTGGTGAAATGAGGGCAAAAGATTAAAGTACAAAGAAAAAAAAATCCCCAAAGTACTTGTAGTTGTGTGCGGAGAAAGAAACGGGCAACCTGTATGAGTGGTGAAACGGTTTCTAGTTTGTTAGTAACTCAGGAGTAAATAATATCTATTAGAGGAAAAGGCTTAAATTGCATTTAAAAGTCTTACAAGAGTTGGTTGAGGGGAATGTTTCCTCTGTTGCAATAATTTTTGGTTACTGCAGAGGTTCATGGGACCTTCAATGAGTGTTTAGGTTTAACTGATATTCAGAAAGGGAAAAGTCTGACCTGAGTCTTGGTAGGCCAGTCAGCCTGACATGGGATCAAGTACCGTAGAATTAAATGGTAAGAACATAAGCAATACCAGGTAAGTTTTTGAAGTAGAATACCTCAGCAGAGCACTCAATTAGGCTTGATGAAATTATAAATTCAGTTAATAAAGGCAATTGCATTGAAGTAATTGGTTTAGGGAGTTGTAACACTTCTGATTTAATACTGTAAGCATCGTCATTATTAGAAATACTCTCTGAACACACCTGAGGCAGGCTGGGAAGCGTGTAACCAGGTCTCTGAAGCTACCTGTCAGGAGAGTGGTTGCAGCAGGGCTTCTCTGGAGCTCCACAGGAGTCAGAGCTGAGCATTCAACACCTTCAGCTGTGACTACCAGAACATATACAGGTGCTAGCAGCGCTTTTTGTAGATAGCAAAAAGTGTGCGTGTGTTAAGTTTTGGGAATAGCGATGTATTTATACAGAATAGCTTGGGTTGATCACTGGACGAATGCAATGTAAAAGCCAGCAAGGAGCACAGGTCATTCCTGTGGAAACAGTAACTGAGGGTGAGAGTGTCCTGAACATCACCTTTCTATTCTCATTTTTGTGTGCTAAGACAGGACATTCAAACATCCTGGCAGGTTTTCTCATGCTTTAGATTTTCCTTTATTGGAGGTTTTAGCATTTAGCCTGTTCTCTGGGTTTCCATTTGAAAAAGTTCTCCTAAGAGCCTGACATGAAAAAACAATGGGTTGCCACCTCTCCGGTATCCATTCTTTTGCATACTGGAGGACTCTTATCTCCTAAGTGCGTTTCCAGATTAAACGAACAGCCTTTCCTTGCAGCTCTTATTTTTTTAAAATTATTATTCTTGGTCTGTTCTGGAATGTGTCCCATTTCCCTCCGTATTTTTTTTAACTCTGGTAACACGTATTTTTAACAGTATTGCAACTGAGATTGTGCTAAACCGACGGAACAGAATATTATTTCGTGCTTTATATAAAATTTGTCAGGAAATGAGATCTGACTTGTTTAGCAAAAATAACTTGATATTTAGTTTGTGATTTGTCCTATCATCCTTGAGTCATGTTGTCTTGATCTTCTTCACATATTTATTCTGTTTCTTCCTCCTACAATCCTTCTTTGCCCTGCTCTTGCTTTACCTAATTGCACCTTGTTGGTACAAGAGCGTTTGTCCAGTTTATCAATACCGTTATGAATTCTGAGCCTGCCTAAGCAGATTCTTGCAGTTCCTCCCAGGACTGTGCAGATAACCGCGAGGCTGTAAGAGTACTTGGTATTCTGCTTCCAGAAATGAAAATTAAAATATAGGCTAAAACAGACTCCTGAAGCACCTCATTTGAAAAGTCCCCGCACTTTGCCAGAAGACCACTAATAGCTGGTTTTGAGAACGATTTTCAGCCTGTTGTAACCATTTTACCATTTTTATACGTAGGCAGTTATTTTCCTAGCTTGTTCCTTAGAATATCATGCAGGACATCAAAGGTTTGTCTCTTTTTTTACTTCAAATATTTCTTCTGTCATGGGCATTGCTGTTAAGTAATTGGAATTTCCTGCTTGTTTGCATGTTACTAATGGTGCGATCCTGCTTCCAAGAGCCCCTCAGCTCTGGGCTGTCTCTGGAGAGACAGCTTATTCATTAGCCTTTTTATCCTGTCAGAGACCATTAGAGTGGTTTGATATGATTTATCCGTCCTGAAACACACTGGCACTTTTTGACTGACTTTATTTTCCGTCTGTACAAGCGACCTCTTTAATAATTCCAGAATCTTTCCGCTGGTCAAAGTGAGTGTTCAGAGCGGCTGCCCTCTGCTCAGCAGCAGTGCACCACGAGAGCTCGCCCTGCCCTGCGGTGGGAAGGGGCTCGGTGCACACCGACGGGGGGAGCAGTGATATAACCCGTGCTGCAGCACTGCGAGCCTCAGGCAGGGGAGAACACGTGTAATTTTAAACAACCCTGCCCCGAAAATGATGTCAAGAAACTGGAAAAGGCACACAGAATCTGTGTACATATTTAAGACCAGAACAGAAGCCTTGGACTGGCTTCAAAGGAGGGGAAAAACTTACTGCGTGTTTTCTTCAGCCCAGGGGGAAAAGCAGCAGGAGAGGGGGGGAGTGGAAAGCTGGTGTTGCACAACAGCATCAAGAGATGACCACAGCTGCTCGGCACAGTGCTGCGGCCTGCCAGCCTCTCTGGAAAAGAGCTGGTAGCAAAAACCACGGATGTGTGGGCTTGGTTCAGAGAGGTGGGAAGTGCTCTGCTGGTGCCCACAGCTGCCCTCCGTCGTTGCTTGTGCAGATGCCTGTGGCTCTATTCAAGGTGCCGGGGGGGGGCTGCCATGCAAAATGCTTTTTACGGCAGGATGAGGAACCACTGGGAGCATGGGGCGCTGAGGGGAGCACAGGGGCAGGGGCTGTCTTTGGAAAGGCAGCCACACTGATCCCGCAGTGAGAGGGCAGAGCCTCTGCCTCATGTGCCCCGGGTACAAGTGGTTCCTTGGGCCCTTAAAGCTGGTGAGAAGCTTTTGGCAGAGACAGCAGCAGCCTTGGCTGAGGGGAGTGGGGAGCAGGACCAGTGAGATCCAGCTTCAAGTGAAGGAAACAACAGCCTCTCTGCTGTCACGTTGACTTGTTTATTTATTTTTCTCCGTGATGGCATTGATACTGGTGGTGAATAGATTCAGTGTAGGCACTGAGCTTCTCGGGGCACAGCTTGGCTTTATGATAAGAAGCATTTTTATCATATCCGTGCACAGGGTTAAAGATGTCTTTGGGTACGGAGACAAGAGAAACCTACTCCCTGATGTCCGCTGCTCGCCGAGTACTACTTTCTGATAAACAGGAAGGGAGGATGTTGGCCCAGAACTAAACAAAGACTTAAGACAAACCTGAAGTATCTACTTAAAGTTTGCTGGGTGTATTCTGTGCAGATACTGTTGCTCTCATCTGGAAATAGGAGACACAGAAGTGCAAGCTGGGGCTGCCTTCTTTTGTCTAGGGACCCGTACTGGTTTGTGTCATACTGGAGCCAGATGGACTTTCGGTCTGACCTGGCAGAGCTTATGTTCGTTGCAGTTATGATTTTCCTGGTTGCTTCCAAGGATGCAGATTCCTGTTAACTGCCCTTCAAGCGTAGGAGCTATGGCAGAATCCAAGAAGAACATGTAGAATTGCATCGGAGTCTTACAGGGGCGTTCCCTCTTGCCCTTAAACTCTTGCAGCAGGCCTCGTTACCTTCCCTCTATACCACTCCTAAGTTATGTCTTTTCTCCTGTGTTTGTGCTGCAGGAAAATGGGAGTGCCCATGGCATCAGTGTGACATGTGTGGTAAGGAGGCAGCTTCCTTCTGCGAGATGTGCCCCAGATCCTTCTGCAAGCAGCACCGGGAAGGCATGCTCTTCATCTCCAAGCTGGATGGACGCTTATGCTGCACAGAGCACGATCCCTGCGGCCCTAACCCCCTAGAGCCGGGAGAAATTCGTGAGTATGTGCCTCCCATGGGAGCACTGACTAACGGCGACGACACCCAGCCACCAGAGCAGCCGCCTGCAGATACAGACCTGAGCGTTCAGCCTTTGGACAGGCTACCTCAGTCTACGGCCTTCAAACTGCAGTCCCCAGAAAAGCCCCCCGCCACCCTAGCGCTGCGGCTGCCGCCGTCAGACAAACCCCCCACCACCCTAGCCCTGAGGCTGCAGCCGTCAAACAAGCCCCCCACCACCCTGGCCCTGCGGCTGCCCCCGCCAGACAAACCGCCCGCCGCCCTGGCGCTGAGACTGCCGCCGTCAAACAAACCCCCCACCACCTTGTCGCTGAGGCTGAAGCCGTCCAACAAACCCCCCACCACCCTGTCCCTCCGGCTGCAGCCCTCGGACAAGCCTCCCACCACCCTGTCGCTCCGCCTGCAGCCGTCAGACAGGCCCCAGGCTGCCCTGTCCCTGAGGCTGCAGTCGGAGAAGCAGCCCATCATCGTAGCGCTGAAGCCTCAGCAGCCCGACAAACCTCCCGCCAACGCCGTGCTGTGGCCGCTGGACGAGGCTTCCGGCGACGCCTCGCAGCCTCCTCTGCCCAGCAAGTCTCCGGGAAGCCCGCAGTCATCGGACGAGGCGCTCGTTCCTGCTGGGGCCCTGCAGCTCCAGCTGTCGGACGAGCCTCCTGCCGCTGCTGGGGTTTTGGAGTTAGCGGACAAGTCGCTCGGCGACACCAGGACCCAGCAGCCGGAGCTGCTGAATGAGTTTCCGACAAAATGCCTGCACCCTCAGCTGTCGGACAGACTTCTCGCCACGGCAGGGACCCTGCAGTCCCAGCCCGTGGATGAGCCTCCCGCGGCCGATCAGCCTCAGCTGCTGAGCAAAGCTGCTGCCCAGAGTCTGCAGCCGCCGCCTGCGGAGAAGGCCCCCAGCTCCGTGGTGCAACATGTCCCGGCACCGGAGGAGGTTCCCAGCCCTGGGGTGCTGTGGCCTCTGCCCGTTGAAAACATCCCCAGCTCCCCGGTCTCACGGATCCTGCCCACGGAGAAGGTTTCTGGACTGGGGGGGCCACGGCCCCCACCTCCGGAGAAGGCTTCCTTCTCCGGGGCAGCACGGGTCTTGGCCACGGAGAAGGCTCCCGGCTCTGGGGCACCCCATCCCCTGCCTCCAGAGAAGGTTCCTGCCTTGGGGATGCCACGGATCCTGCCCCCAGACAAGGCTCCCAGCTTAGGGATACCACGTCCGCTGCCCCTGGAGAAGGCCCATGGCTCCCGTTCACCCCACGTCCTGCCCACGGAGAAGGCTCTCGGCTCGGGGGCCCTGCGGATCCCCCTTACGCAGAAGGCTCTGAGCCCCGGCGTGCTGCGGCCCCTGCCTCCAGAGAAGGCTCCCGATGCCGGGGCGCTGCGGGTCTTGCCTCCAGAGAAGGCTCCGAGCTCCGGGGCCGTTCGGCCTCAGCTCCTGGAGAGGCCCCTGGCTCTTACGGCCCCGTGGCCTCAGGCCTCAGACAAGCTGGCCGCTGCTGTGGCTCCTCGGCCCCAAGTCTTGGAGAAGCCCCCAGCCGCGTCGGCCCCGAGGCTGTTGCTGTCAGAGAAGGCGCTGCGGCCCGTCGACCAGAACGCCCAGCCCAAGGACCGGGGGGCGCCCGCCGCGGAGCTCAACCCCCAGCAGAAGGAGAGGACCCTGTTAGCTGGCGAGCAGATCCCGTGGTCGGTTGGGAAGGCGGTGCCGCATGTCGGACAGTTACCTTGGCCCACGGAGAAGCTCCAGACACACGAGCAAACCCACTGGCCAACTGCGAAAGCCCTGACGCCTGCCGAGCAGTCTCCCCGGACAGCAGAGAAGCTACCAGAGCCGACTCTTCAGCCTGTCTGGGAAGTGGCCTCAGCCCCCGCGGAGCAAACCCCTTGGACATCAGAGAGATTGCGTGCGTTCGAGCAGACCCCCCGGCCTGCCAGGGAAGCGCCGGTGCCCCCAGAGCAGACGCAGTGGATTGTCACAAACATTCAGACTCTTGACCAGATTTCGTGGCTGGCTGGAAAAGTACATACTCCTCGGGGGCAGGACCCTTTGCCTGAACAGAACGCAGCGCTAGCCCGTAACCAGGATTCTGTCTGTCACGAATTGGCTGACTCAGAGCCAAAGTGAGGTCGGTGAACATGGGAGGCAGGTTTCAGTCTTTTAATGTTTAGGGAGGGGGATATTCTTTGTTTTGTTTTCTTTATTCACTTCCCTGAGCCCAGCCCCTAACCCATGCACATCCCATCCATATTCTCTCGTGACATGAGCAAGGACATTCACTTCAGTCTGAGTGTGGCCCAGCCAAAGGGAGAGAGCATCCGTGAGCTTTTCCTCTTCCTTTTGCGAATGGTAAAGCTGAAATAAAGAGTCCACTCTGGGTAAAATCTCAAATTCCACTGAAATGGTCACATTACTGATCCAGCATGTTCAAGCTCCAGGTCCAATTCCTAGGCAGGCTCCCGTGTACAGCGAGGGGCCTCGCTCTTGCTAAGTGTATTTAGAGGAAGCAGATCCGTCAGGCTGCCCCGGGATCGGAGAGGTTTCAGGGATCGGATGGGGAGCAGTCAGGCGCGTACTCTCTTGCCGACCTCTGCAGAAGGCAGGGAAGGGGTTTATCTGTTGTCTGCCCTGCAGGGTTTTGCTTTGCGAGGTTCTGTCCGTGTGTTCACCAGGACGTGCTGCGTGCGCGGCGCGCCGAGGACAGGCGTTGTGTCCGGCTGAGTTAGGAGAGGAGCCTCCTGCACCCGCTCGGTGCGGTTTTCTCCAGCAATAGGCAGTATCCGCGTAGGCTCCTTGATACAAAGCTGCAACTGCCCAGGCCCCAGAAACGGGGAATCTGAAGGAGGTCAGGGAAAAAGAGAAAGATCTTGGAAGAAGCCATCTGGCAGGTTTTTCCTTCTTGTGTCTTAACCCTTTAGCACGGGGCACGCGGCGTGCTTCCTGCGCTTGCCAACACCCAGACCTGTAAAGCAGCAATAGCAGAGTCAGGCAGAGGGACTTCCCCCGGTGCTGGGCGTTGGTGTCGGTGCTCCCTCTGACATTTCCATCCAGTCTCTTGGTGACTCGTGCCAGCAGCCTGCGTGGTCTTTTCTCCCCTTGCCTCGGACGTGTTCAGGACGTGCTCGCATCCCACCAGGTCTTCCCAGCAGCGTGGCGCGTTGCAGAGCTGCAGTCGAAGCCTGTCGTTAACTTTGCAGCGCGGAGGCAAGGGTGCTGTGCGTGTAGGGGACCCGTTCCGCACCTTCCCCTCGGGTAGCTTCCAGCTTCACTCATCTACAACCAAAGGAGACTTGAATTAACTGGACTGTGTCGGTGTGCGTGTGTGTGTGCGCGTGTGTGTCCTTCCGACCCAATCGTAGTTCTCACACTGGAACGCGGGGCTTGAGCAGCCGGCCGCCTTCTTTCCTCTTCGCCCTTTTCCGGCCGAGGAGCCCTTTTGTTACCTGGTGGGCGTCCAGGCGAGGCCTGCTGGAAGCAGCTCACCCCAGCGTTGAGGCAGAAGTTGGGGGCGAGTCCCAGAGGACCGGAGCGGCGTCTCGCAGTGGGTGCTGCGGGCCAGCGCTGCCCGCGCAGGCAGGAGGAGGAGGAGTGGCCCCGGGCATGGCACGGTGGGGTTGGCACCCTGCCGAGGACGCACTGCTGACCCGGACGTTCTCCCACTCTCCCAACACCTTACCTCTGGTTTTCCTGAGCTCTGCTGACCCGGGTACTGCAGCCTCAGATCTCAGTGCCCGCCACCAGGCTCCGGAGAACCCCCTTGTTTGGGGCAGAGGTGCAGGAGCCTCCCCAGACTGGGTTTGGCTCCAGCTGACCCCTTCCCGCTGACTTGGGAGCACATCCCTGGGCTTGCAGGTGCTTGCTTGCTGCTCCTGGAGCAGGTGGTCACGAGCTTTGCTGTTTTCCGTGAAGGGAGGCAGGCGCATGTACCAAGACAAATCCTGATCCGTTCTCCTTTCCTTACGTGTGCACCCCAAGACAACGTCCTGCTGTAAAGGCCGGGTGTGCTGGGCACAGGGGACGTTGCCAGTGCTGTGGTGCATCTCTTCCAGTCCGCATCATTTCAGATCCTTTGTAGAATAGCTAGCGACTTCAAAAAGCTTTACGGCTTATGGAAACTTACTGATTAATGATGTTTTTCCGGGAAGACTGGCAGGTCAGTTCCTGCTCGCTGCTGAAACTGGGGAAATGCAAGCAGCTTGTGTTTCTGCGTGACTCCTGCACAAAGGGAATCAGGACAACTCCTCAGAGCCATTGAGAGAGAAGGTAATCTAAGGGCATTTAACTTTTTTAAACAAAAATAAAAATGGTAATGAGTTTCAGTATATTAAGTATTTATCATGTGTGAGAAGGAAAATAAACCTTGAATTCACATTTATAGGCCTTCCCATGAGCTGGACGTAGTCTTGTAGAGTATGTAAGTAGGGTTACCTCCATGCCAGCCACCCAGCCAGCTACAGCTGTAACAGAGAGGTGTCTGCGCTGCTCTGCCCAGCCCCGCTTTGCATCGTCACGTGTTAACTAGCTATTTGTTTCATGAAAAATAAACTGTGAATATTTTTGGTGCAGGCTTTTTTAAATCTGTAAAATGGAGAAGTTCTCAGTGAATTCTCGTAAGTGCAGGTTTGAAAAATCACTTCTATAAATCATGTGCTCAAACAATAGGGCGAGGTTCACGGCAGCAGAAGCCTTTCACACAGCACGTTGGTTATCCAAGAGCTTGTTCTGAGCAGTGACCATAGATGGAACTGTTGCATGGCATTTCAAACCCACAGCCTTATACCTCGCATCTGACCGTACCCCACCTCTCTTCGCTCCCTTCATGCCTTTTCCGCAAGGATCCAGGTTTCCGACTTGCTCCCTTCCAGTTACATGTTGGAAAGTCTGATTTAGCAAGCTGCTGTTCCCTCCCAGCCCTTGTGGGTAATTCTCTGCCAGATCAGGAGGGCTTCTGAGGTGTGTGCAGGGCTCTGTACGTGCTTGTGGCAGTGACTGCGGTCACCCCAGTAAAATGGCCCGGGGTGGGGAGGTCGGTCCCTGAAGTCCTGCTGCTCCCAGCCTGCCTTCACCTGGGGGTGAGCAGCTTCAGGCAACGGCAACCCCACAGAGGAAACGCGGGCTGCTTCAGCGTGCGGGTGACTTGGTGGCAGCTGGTGGCACAGCCTTGGAGGAGGAGAGGAGTGTACTGAAGCGGTTCGGTTCATTTTCTGCCTTGCAGAGTTCAGCCAGTTTGAATCACAGATTCTGTTGACGTAGAGGAAGGCGGCAGGTAACTCGTACCCCTGGTACGCTGCTCGTGCAAGAGAAACTGCTGACGGGCTGCTCTGGCTCCCAGAGCCCCAGCGCTGGGCTGGAGGTGGCCGAGGTCGGCGGCTGTGGCACCTTTTTGGTGTGTTGGAGTGCTCCGATCAGCAGGTGAATCGAGGACAGTCGTGAACCGTGGTCAGAGTAGCTTCCCTTTCCCTGCCATCGGGGAGGCTCGCGGGAACTTCCCGGCAGCAGTCCCCTTGTAGGAACGGCTCTCCCTTCCCCGTGGAGAAAGGGCTGGAAGCGTTTCCAGCTTTCAGCCTGCTTCGCCTGGCAGCGTGCTTGCTGGGGGGGGCAGCCTGCCCCCGCTGCGAGCAGTGCGTTGGGGTCACCGCCTGTGGCCCCAGCCCCACGGCACGGCTCAGGTCAGTGCCCCACCACGCGCAGGAGAGTCGAGTCCCGGTTCACCTCTGCTGGTGGAGGAGCTCTTGCGGATAACGGCAAGGCGATGGGCCTCGCGTGGGCACGACCTGCCTGCCGAGGCGGTGCTGGAGGGTTGTGGGGCTGGCTCCTGCTGTCAGCGGGGCTCCGGTGAGGCTGGCAGGGAGGAGATCACTAAGGGGTAATCCCGTACCCTGTACCTTCTGATGCTAACTGGCTCATGGTAGCTTTCCTTATTGCTGTTCACATGCTAATACTTTTTTCCTATTTAAAAAAAACCACAAAGATTCACTTCCATGCACAAACTCCAGGTAGTACTGTGGGTGCATGCGTTACAACTGGGGCTAAACCCACCCCCCTACAGGCACAGGGCTTTAAAGGTGTGGCTATTAGAATGCAAATCGGATAGATGGTCAAATCTAAAGAGCAGTCACGGATTAAGGTGAGGAGATGTGGGCTTAGGGTGCCAGAGGAGCTTCAGCTGCGTTTTCACGGGAAGAAGAACGACAAGAAGCAGACCTAACCCTAACGCATTGTCAGCTGCTTTAACCCGAGCATGCTGCTGGCGTACGCTGCTCGTACCGGGGTGCCGCAGCCGGGGTTGCAGCAGGGCAGAGGCGAGGCCGTTTGAGGAACCTCAGACCTTCAACACCTTCTGTTTTATTTTTAATTTCAGCCTTAACTTCTGATTTTGCTTGATGTTTGGAATAACCGTAACTGTAACCTGCTTGTAATGTGCTTTGCCCTAACTTCCCGATGAGTCTTTTCAGCCTTCGCCAGCGAGCGAATGTCAAAGCAAAGTGGCAAAACGTGCGGCTACTCCGAAAGGAAGCGACAGAGGCCACCACCCGGGTCTGGCGAGGGCTCGTGCCGTGGTTTGATCACCCCAAATTAGCTTTGTACTAATTACTCCCCGTGATAGTGGCAACGCGAACGGAGGCGCTTGCAGCCGAGGTCTGGCTGGCGGGGGCTCGGGGCTCCCGGGGGCTGTTTTACGGGGCGCGGGGCTTGGGGACATGGCTTTAGGGGCACCTGGCCAGTGTGGTGGCAGCAGGGTGCGGTGCCCTCGGTCAGCGCGGGTGGGGAAACGCCTCCGAAATGGATCCGAGCCGAGCCAGGGGCAGGCGCCCTCCGAGCGAGGCAGCGGGACAGCGTGCGTGAGCGCGGGCTGGGGCAGTGGCGGTGACGGACAGTCCTACAGCACTGAATCTACCTCCTAGGGAAATCTGAGAAATGGGTGTTGCTATGTCCTATTTCAAGGTAAAGTTTTAATCAGTTTGCCCTCGGCTAAGCTCTTGGGCTATCGTGGTGCTATTGTAAAACGTTTGGCAGCTTAGCACAGTAGGGCTGGACTCACGGCTCCTAGCCCGCGGGCCGAACCCCGTCCCTGCGCAGCTGGGGCTGGGCTGCGGTGCCTGCAACTGAAACGGGACAAGGTATGTCTCCTGCGCCCGGGGAGACGGGGTTCTTTTGATTTGTGGTGGTTTCGAGACCCAAACCAGCCGTGCCAGTGGGCCCTGTGAACGTAGAGAGCAAGTGGAGCCACGTGAAGCAAGCCAGGCGTCCGCTACCTGCATGTTCTGTGTGTCCGTTTGGTACTGAGCTGGTTTCAGTTTTTGTTTTTCTGATGTTTCCGAGTTGTTGACTTCAAGGAACTGGGTTTTGTGTATTTTTTTTTTTTTAAGACACTGGGAACTTGTTTTAAAAGCAGAAGTAGCAGCACCGGGAGGCTCGAGGTGGAGCGTGGCTGGAGCTGAGGGTGGCCCCGGCCGATGTGCAGGGAGGAGGGCGGGGGGGCGCTTGTGCCAGCAGCGGCTCGTGCTGGCCCAGGGGGAGCAGGGTGCCAGGGGCACACTCCCCGCCACCGCCCCTCTCCCTGCCAAGGGCACGTTACACCCCGATAACCCACGGCGCTGCATTCGCCGCCCCGCCAGCCTGCTCGCCTCCGAGACACCAAGCTTGGGGTAACGCGCCCGGTCCCGAGCAGCCTCGGCCGTCCTCTGGTGCCACGCGCCCTGGTTGGGGTCCCGGGGAGGGTGGCCCGCTCCCGGCCCCGAGGGGACCTACCTGGGTGTGCAGGGGGCTGCCGGGGAAGGAAGCTGTGCCCGCTCCCCCTCCTTTGCTGCCAGGGAGGGGACAGGGGGACGCAGTGCTCGGGTGGTGGCGTAGGGTTGTGCTGAAGCCGTGAGCTCGGTGCAGGGACTCCCAGAGGCCAGGACACCGCCCTGTGTCACCTGCTGGGGGTGTCCCGCGCAGGGTCCCCTCCTCGGGCTTCGCCGAAGGAAATCGTGGCTGGAGCGGGGGTGCCCAGCCCAGGCGGGTGCTGGGGGCGGGTGGGGGCTCCGGGGGGGACGCGGGGTCACTCAGAGCTGTCCAGGTCGTGTCTGTCGGTTCTAAGCGGGAGTGCCAGAGCGGGTGAGAGAAACCTACATATTTCCAGCATGTATATTATTTTTAGAAGAGGGAGAGGGGAGAGTCTTGGACCATTGATTACTTTCATTTTGCTCCCCTTAGACTGTTGGCTGTGTATGTGAAACTTATAATGAAAAGAGGGTTGCCCTGCCCAGGTGCTCCCAGAACATGTACTGTAATTCTTTGTATATAGAAGAAAAATTACTGTAAAGTAAAGTTTAACTTTACTCTCGATGTCCTCTTGTGTTTTGTCTTGCTGAGGGGGGGGCAGCGGGCGAGTGGGGCTCACGGAGGCAGCATGGGGGGCCCCAGCCCTGCTGCGATGCCAACCGTGGGCACCGGGCACTCGGGGCAGGGACGGGAGAGCCCCGTGGGCACCGTGCCGCTGGCCTGGAGGAGGGGGGGGAGACACCTTGAGCCCCCCCGAGGGCAGAAACCCTGGGGCAAAGTGACCCCGTGCCGCACGGCAGGGCCAGGGCAAGCCCGGGGCACGTCAGGACAAAGCCGAGGGCCGCATGCCGGGCAGAGGCCGGGCTGCGGAGCTGGCGCAGCAGGTCGGGCATGCCCCGGGAGTCGCTCAGGACCGCAGAAGGTGCAGGAGCTCAGCCCTGGGTGCAGGGACCAGGTCGGGCCCCACGTGGCCACGGCTGAGCCCTGGCGCCAGCCCCGGCTTGAGGCACGCGCCGGTGTCACGTCCACGAGCCCGTTCTCAGACCACAATGCATTTTATTTACATTGTACACCTCGGTAGGAGACACTTAAATAATCTGCAAAGAATCAGGCGCTAGTTCGAGAGAATAAGTTAGGGGCTGCTGCTGGGCCCCGGGGAAGCAGCTCCTGCGGGCGCGGGGTCAGAGGCACCCTCGGCGGGGCGAGGAGCCCGGGGGGCAGCGACCCGCAGCTCCTCACGCCGCAGGCGACTTCCAGCACCCGTGCAGCTCTGCACGCCGAGTCCGGGGAAGAGAGCAAGTCTGTGGGGCCACGCTCCCTTTGTGCGCCGCGGACGGCTCGTGCAGCTAAAATACAGCAAGTAAAAAACGGGAGGAGTCCAGAGAGCGCCGGCTGGCCGCCCCGCAGCAGCGATTCCCTTCGGGCACGAGGCCTCAGTGGTGGCAGCAGCTGTAGAAGTAGGTGCTGCTCTTCTGGGCCAGGTCGACGCCTTTCTCCTCTGGAAGAGACAGGAGGAGGAGGAGGAGGCTGCTGACACGTCCGTGCCGCGATGGCAAACAGAGCCCAGAGCTCACAGCCCCCCCCAAACCCCCAGAAAGTCCCGAGCAGGGTCTGCGTCCGGATCCCCCTGGGCTGCCCCCTGCCCGGGGTGAGGGGACACGGGGACACCGTGCATGGGGACTGTCCTCAGCAGCATGGCACGATCCCAGCGCAGTGCCCCGGGACCCCCGCAGCGTTCATCCCCCGCACCCTCCCCGTGGGACCCCCAGCGCCGGGCGCTCAGCAGGGCCCTGCCCGCTCACCTGTCATCACCTGGAAGGCGCTGAAGTGGACGTAGTCCTCGGCCACCTTCTGGAACAACTCATCTGCGGGAGGGGACGGGGGCAGCGTGGGTGCCAGCAGCGCCCCAGGCCCCGCGCAGCCGCCCGCCAGCCCCGCGCGAGGGGCACTGCCACGGCACGGGCGCTACTCACCCACGCTCCGGCCGGTCTTGCTGGAGGTCTCGAAGAGCTCTGCCTTCACCTCTGAAACAAGGACCCGGGTCAGCGGTGCAGGACGTGCCCCTCGGTTTTGGCTCTCCCCCGGGTCACCCCTCAGCTGTGCCTGCCGACAGCGGGCTGGCCGGGGCCCAGGGCACGGCCCCGCGCTGCTCCCGGCCCTGCCGCCCAGCTGGCAGCGGCCCCAGCCGGCGGGTCGGGACGTGCCGTGCTCGGGGAGGCTCCTGGCAGAGCCGAGGCCCTGCCGCCGCGCGGGGAGCCCCGGCACCGGAGCCGGGGATCGATGCGGGCAGCGGGGAGGCAGCACGCGGCCGTACCGTCGGCGTAGTCCTGCGCGTCGTGGAAGTCGACCGCTCGCGTCCTGGGGTCGTCCTCCAGCAGGTCGCTCTTGGTGCCGCACAGGTAGATCCGGCAGCCCTGGGGCCGTGGGGGAGGGGGGGGCGGTGAGCGCCAGGCACTGCCACCACCGCTCCCACCCCAAAAAATAAAAAAACCACCCCAAAACACCCCAAAGCGGGGCCCGTCCCCGTATTTACCTCCTCGCAGTTCTGCAGCTCGTTCACCCAGAACTTGGCCCGCTGGAAGCTGCTGCTGTTGGTGAGGTCTGGGAGAGAGGGGTCAGGTCCTGCCCCGGGCCCCCACGTCCCGCCCCCCCCCCGGTGCAGCCCCCGGCCCCGTAACCCTCATCCACCGGCCGCTCCTCTCCCCGTGCCCTTACCGTAGCAGACGATGGCGGCCCGTGCCCCGCGGTAGTACATGCGGCTCATGGCCTCGTAGCGCTCCGAGCCGGCCGTGTCCTGCGGGGGGAGAGCAGGGGGGGGGGGTCGGTGCGGGGCTCGGGGGGGGGGGGGTCCCGGGGGGGTCCCCGTGCCGGGAGGGGGGTGACCGGGGGTGGCAGCACCCGGCGTGGCCGCGGGCCCAGCGCTCACCCAGATGCCCAGGGTCACCATCTGGTCCCCCACGGCCATCACCTTCGCCACGAAGGCGGCCCCGATGGTCTGGAAGAGAAACGGGGGTGGGGACGGGGATGGGGACATGGTGGGGACCGGCAGGGGGACGGGGGGGGGGGAACTGGGGTGGGGACCGGCCCGGGGACACGGTGGGGACGCCCGGCCCGGCGTCGGGAACCGGCCTGGGGTTGTGGGGCCTGGCCCGGGGACAGCGGGGTGGCACGGAGGGGGCAGGCCCGGGGAGGCGAGCACGGGGACGGGAACCGGGGCGGGGACACGGGGGAGAACCGGGAGGGGACACCGGGGAATGCCGAGGGGGGCCCGGCCCGGTGCCACCGGGGTGACACGGCGGGGACTGGCGGGGGGCAGGGCGGGGACGAGCACGGCGGGGGGGGGGGGAACCGGGGCGGGGACACGGCGGGGACCACCCCGGGGCCACCGGAGGCCGCCGGGCCCGGAGCGGGGTGGGGGCAGCGGGGACCCGACGGCGGGGGCACCGCGCAGCGCGCTGCGGGGGGGCGGAGAGAGGGAAGGGAAGCCCCGCGTTCCGGTGGAAGGGTCCCGGTGTGGGGGAGGGGGGGGGGGAGGGGTTCCCGGCGCGGCGCCCGGTGCCTCACGTTCTGGTAGGGCCCGGCGCGGAAGCGGCGGTGCGCGCAGCGCTCCACCAGGCTGCTCTTGCCCGCGCCCTCCTGGCCCAGCAGCACCACCTTGGCGTCCACCCGCCGCCCGCTCATCCTGCCCGCGCCGGGGGCGGGGCCGCCGCGAGGGGGCGGGGCCGCCGGGAGGGGGGCGGGGCCTCGCCGCGCGCGCCGCACCGGGAGGGAGACGGCAAAGGGGGCGGGGCCGGCGCGGCGGAAGTGACGTGCGCGCCCGCGGGCGGAAGTGCGCGGCGGCGCGGCGGGGCGGGGGCCGCATGGCGGCCGCCCAGCAGGCGCGGGCCGGAGCGGGCGCGGAGGGGGCGGCGGCGGCGGCGGCGCGGGCGTAGATCGGCGGCGGGCGGCCCATGGGGAAGTACTGCGCCAGCCTGGGCGTCCTCAAGGGGCCCTGGGACCAGGTCTTCGCCGCCTTCTGGCAGCGCTACCCCAACCCCTACAGGTGCGCGCGGCCCTCGCGGCGCCGGGGCCTCCCCCGCTCCCCCCCCGATCCCCTCCCGGTCCCTCTGTCCCCCCTCCAAGGGGCCGCCCGGGGTCCCCCTCTTGAGCCCCGCCCTCCCCCCCCCCCCCGGGGGAGGCTCCGGGCTCCCGGCGCCGCCCCGACCGCCGCCCCCCCTGTCCCCGCTGCAGCAAACATGTCCTGACCGAAGACATCGTGCACCGGGAGGTGACGGCGGACCACAAGCTGCTCTCCCGGCGGCTCCTGACCAAGACCAACCGGATGCCCCGCTGGGCCGAGCGCTTCTTCCCGGCCAACGTCGCCCACTCCGTCTACATCCTGGAGGACTCGATCGTGGACCCCAAGAACCGGACCATGACCACCTTCACCTGGAACATCAACCACGCGCGCCTCATGGTGGGTGCAGGCGGCAGGGGGACGGGCAGGGGCGCGCACGGGCCCCGGGCAGCGCTGACGGCTGGGGTCTGTGCCCGCAGGTGGTGGAGGAGCGCTGCGTCTACCGGGTGAACCCGGAGAACAGCAACTGGACCGAGGTCAAGCGGGAGGCCTGGGTCTCTTCCAGCCTGTTTGGCGTCTCGCGGGCTGTCCAGGTGAGTGCTGCCGACAGCCCCTGCTTTGCCCCCCCAGTTGGAGAGGTTTTAGTGCTGCTGTTTCCTCCTGCTGGGCTCTACCCCTACCTTTTGCTGTTTTTCTCCCCATCACTCCCACAACCCTCACAAGCTCTTGGGAAGCCCCAAACCATCCGCTTCAGGCAGTGTAACACCTGTGAAGGACTAAGTGTTTGGTCAGGCTGGGACAGAACCCCGTATGCAGCGCCCCCGTATGAGCAGGGCTCCGGGGCTGCACCCTCACAGGCTCTTCTGTTGCAGGAGTTTGGTCTGGCGAGGTTCAAAAGCAACGTGACCAAGAGTACTAAAGGATTTGAATACGTGCTAGCAAAAATGCAAGGTGAGCACCTGAGGGGAGGCTGCGCCTGACCAGGATGGGTCTCTGGGGGTTACAGGTCACGCTGGCATTGCTCCAGTCTGTGGACGGGCCACAGCTTGAGCTAAACTGACCGTGAAATCCTCGTCCCTCGCCTTTGCCCCCAAGGGCACAGCCCGCTCTTCCAGAGCGGAGCGGGCAGGCAGCGCGTTCAGGCTCTGCTGCGGCCTGCAGGGAGGCTGGGCAGGGGTGGAGCTGAGGCGGGAGGGGGAAGCAGCACGGCAGCAGTCACGTGCCCGCAGCTTGCTGCGACGTGCCGCGGTGCACACGGGTCGGGAACACAGGGTTCCGCTTCTCCCGGCGCGGGGCAGGAGGCAGAGCTCGGGCTCAGGCAGCTCGCGTCAGCCAGGACAGGGTTAGCCGGGGTTGGGGATAACGATTTGTGTGTCACAGGAGAAGCTCCCTCCAAAACGCTGGTGGAGACGGCCAAGGAAGCAACGGAGAAAGCCAAGGAGACGGCTCTAGCTGCGACAGAGAAAGCCAAGGACCTGGCAAGCAAGGCGGCCACCAAGAAGAAGCAGTACGTGTGAGGAGCCAGGCACAGGCAAGGGTCGGGCTGCGCCACAGCAGACAGGAGCCTCCTTAGATTTTATATTTTTAAACAAACTGTACTAGTCCGACAATCAGCTGCTGGTAGATCCTTTCCAAGATGTAATTATCATTAAAGAATCGACTTCCACCTCTGACTTGGCCTAGGGCTGGCCCGTCCGGCACAGAGCTGGGCTCCGGGGGGTGCAGGTGCAGGGGGTAGCAGGGAGGAGGCAGAGGCGGGTTTGACCAAGTGCCTTTACTGCAATCGTGTGGGGTATGTACAGGGGAGGGGGGCCGAGGGAGCAGCGGGAGCGTGCAGGCACCTTGCTCAGCGCTCTCACTTCCCCTTCCTGGCCCCGGCGGGCGGCGGAGTGGGCCGGTAGCCGCGTCTGGCAGGGCTGGGCACTGCCCAGTGCCAGCTGCAGGCAGCCTCGGGCTCCGCGGTGTCCCCGCCATGGCCGGGCCGGCTGCCAGCGCCTCTTCCGCCCCCCTCGAAGTGCTTTGCTGTGTGCAGCGGGGACCGTTAGCTGCGCCGTGCCCGGCTCCGCACAGCGCCCGGGTGCCCGGTGTCCCCCGGTGCCCCGTGCCCGGGCGGTGAGGCTGGCGGCGGCATTTCCTGCGGCATGGGCAGCGGGAGGAGGCCGGCGGTGCGGAAGGCGGCGCTGTCAGGACCAGGCCCCGCGGGGGCTGGAGTAGCTGTGGTCCCTCCCGGTGCTGAAGGCGGCCAGCGGCGGCTCCGCGCCAAACACCGCGCCCTCCACGTCCACCTCGGCCTCCTCTGGGTACAGCGGCGAGGGTCAGCGCCTGGCGGCCGCCCCGTGCCCCCCCCGCCTGACCCCCCCGTCCCTCCGTCCCCACACTGACCTCCGTCCGAGCCCGAGTGCTCCGAGAGCCGGGACGAGTCCAGGCTGTCCGCCCGCAGCCGCTCGCTGCCCACGGGTGCAAGCAGCTGCTCGAGGCGCTGCCGCAGGCTCCGCTGCTGGCTGCGCAGCCGCTCCTTCACCCGCCGCGCCCTCACCTCCTGCTCCTGCAGCCGCTGCGGGGAACGGGGCGGGTGGGGGGGGGCTGTCACCGGGCCCGGGGCAGTGGCAGGGGGACGTCGGGGGTTCCCCTGCACCGGGCCGGGCTCACCTGGATGTGCAGCCGGGCGCGGTGCAGGAGGCTCAGCGTGGTGGGCCGGGCCGGCCCGGTACCGGCGGGCACCTGCTGCTTCAGCTGCTCCAGGCAGCGCCGGAGCTGGGCTCGCCTGCGGCCGGGGCGGGCGGCGCTCAGCCGGGGGGCACTGCCCGGTACCGGCCCCGCTCCCGGTACCCCCCCACCCCTCCCTCCGCCGGTACCTGTGCTTCTCCAGCGCGTTGTGCACCGACCTGCGGGAGAGCGGGGGCGGTCGGTACCGGCACCGAGCTCTCGGTACCGGCACCGGGCGTTCAGCACCGACACCGGCCTCTCGGTACCGGCACCGGGCGCCCCCCGTCCCCCCGCTCACCGATCGCTGCCCGCCGCCTGCCGGGCGCGGGCGGGGCACAGCGAGGCGTAGCCGTGCTCGGCCTCCGCCAGGCCCGCCGGGGCCCGGCCGCCCCTCCCGGTGCCGGTGGCGGCGCCGCGGTCCCGGCGCTCTAGGAACTCCGCGGCCCGCAGCAGCGCCTGGATGCTGCCGCCCGCGGGCTCCATGCCTGGGGGGGGGGGGGGGGGGGGGGGGTACGGGGAGGGGGGCGGGGCCGGCCCGCCGGGGGCGCGCTCCCATTGGCCCCGCCGCGCCCCGCGGGGCTGACGTCGGCGCGCCGGGGCGGCACGTTCTGGCGGGAAAGCGGCGGCTTCAAATTTGAATCGGCGGGAAGGGGCGGGGCCGCGCGGGGGGCACGCCCACCCCCGGAGGCTCCGCCCACTCCCGGGTGGCTCCGCCCAGCCCGCGGGGCGAGGCCACGCCCCTTAAAGGGGCCGGGGCGCGCCCGCGTGGGCGTGCGCTGGGAGCGGGCACGGGGCGGGCGCGCGTGCACGGAGAGCCCGGGGCAGCGCGCGGGGCCGCGCACGTGCACGCGCACGTGTGCACCCGTGGCTCCGTGTGCAGGCAGCGCGCACAGGTGCGCGTGCACGTGCACATGGGGTGTGCACACCTGCGTGTGCGCGTGCACAGCAGCGCTGCCACCCAGCCCGTGCCCAGGGTGGCCGCTGTCCCCCCCTCGCACCCCCCCCGCCGCCACGGTGGGGCACCCTCACCCCCCCCCCCCCCGCCCCGCGCACCCACGGGTGCCCCGCCGCCCCCCCAGCCCCGCGGAGCACAGCGGGGCAGCACGCAGCGGCGCTCGGAGCTGTTTATTGGAACCCTGCCCCTGGTGGCAGGGAGCGCCGGGGGGGCCCCCGGGTGGCAGCCAGCCCCCCCACCCCACCCCACCGCACCCCAGGGCGCGGGCGGCCCCGCCGTCATGTGAGGGCTGTTTGCACCGTCTCGGGACAGGCCCCGGGGGCGGGGGAGACTCTGCCCTGGGCCCAGCAGCAGCCAAAGTTCACCTGAAAAAACGCAACGAAGCAAAAAGGGCCCCAGGCAGATCTCCAGCCCCGCGGGCAGGAGCCTGGCGGCGGCCCCGCGAGCCCCACCGGGAGCAGGGGCACGGCCACCACGCACCGGGTGAGGCGGTCCTGCGCCCACCGCGGCCCCGCCGGCACAGCCTGGTGCCGGGCACGGAGCCCTGCTGCCATGGAGCCGCTCTGCAGCCTCGGCACAGCTGCTCCCAGCGATCCTGCGTCCTCCTGCGGAGCCAGGTCCTGCAGCCGGGGGGGGCCTCACCGGCTCCGGGAGCGCCGTGGCGCAGGCGAGAGGTGCACGGCGTAGCAGTGCGTGCAGACACGCACGGGTTTTGGCTGGCCGTAGTGCGGCAGCGCGGCGGTGTGCGGCGAGCAGCGGGCGCAGAAGATCTGTGGGCACAGAGACGGAGCAGTGTTGAGCAGGTCCGGGACCCCCGCAGCCCCGTGCCTGGCCGCGGAGCCCCATGCCCGGCCCCAGCCCCCCGTTACCTTCCCGCAGCTGCGGCAGTGGTGCCGTCGGCGCAGCAGGGTGAAGGGCGCGCGGCAGGCGCAGCACTGGCTGCACGTGCTGTCCGGCACCCACTCCGGCCGGCCGTGGGCTCCTGCTGGGGAAAACACAAAGGTGAAAGCCCCCTGTGGCCCCATCCTCACCTCAGCCACAGCAACGTCCCCAGCCCTGCAGTGCCACCGGGCCGGCACCGTGCCCCAGCCGAGGGCAGCCCCCGTGACCCTCACCTGCCCTCCGGAGCCCGGCTCCCTCGGTGGGGCTGTGGCACAGCGGGCAGTCGGCTACTCGGGGTGCGTCACCCACCTGCAGCTCGCCGTCCTCTTCTTCTGCAGGGACAAGGGAAGTAGATTCAGTGGCCGGGACATGCAGCAGCCCCTGCCTGGGTGGCTGCCAGCAAGCCCAGCCGGGTGCTGCGGCCACATCATCCCCACGCCTGCTGTCACAGCCCTGTCTTGCCCGGAGGAGAGGAGCCGTGCCCCGTGCCCCGTTACTCACTGCTGGTGCCCAAATCCTCTGAGGGGTCCCCCTGCGAGGCAACGATCTTGAAGACCGTTTTCAAGATGCTCCGCAGGTCGCTGGCGAAGTTGGTCTGGAGCTGATCGGCCACCCCTGCGCCACAAGAGCAGGGCTCTTGGTGCTGCTGGGGGGGCGCGGGGTGGCCGGGGGGAGGCGAGGCGCTCACTCACCTGAGATGCAGACGAAGAGGGTGTGCAGCATGTCCTTGGTGCTGCTGTAGTGCGAGCGCAGCTCCGACCGGCGGGCACCCGGCGGGGCCTCGAGCCGTGGCCCTGGGCCACTTCTGGGGGGCTGGGGGCTGTATGGGGGGAGGCGATGGTCACCCACGGGGTGGCACGAAAAATCTGGACACCCCGGCCCCGCTCCCTCCCCACGCAGACCCCCACGTGCCTGTCCATGCCTGGGCTCTCCACGGCACCGGGGGGGCCCAACCGCCCCGTGCAGGTGTGGGGCGGGGGGGTGGTGTGAGGGGCCTCCAGGAGACCCCATGGAGCGGGGGGACCCGCTCCGGGCATGGCTGCCCCCCAGGTCGGAGGGGTGGCCGGACTGCAGGGATCCTCCGATTCGGCTGCGCACAGGCTCCTCTCCAGCAGGCAGAGCTCCTCCGCTGACAGC
Organism: Anser brachyrhynchus; assembly: GCF_964034855.1. Lineage (NCBI taxonomy): Eukaryota > Metazoa > Chordata > Aves > Anseriformes > Anatidae > Anser > Anser brachyrhynchus. The sequence continues at coordinate 9,421,959 of NC_137709.1, forward strand.
ACCTGCAGCAGGTCCCTGCGGCGAGGGGACACAGTGAGCCCCGTGTCACCTCCCCACCGCCACCCCGCAGAGGCACCCGTGTCCCCCCCTCTTGCCCCCATACCTGATCTTCTTCAGGAGGTTGTAGAAGGGGCTGAAAACCCGCGACATCTGCTCGGGGCCGCGCTCCAGGCTGAGGGGACCCTCGGGGTAGATGAGGAGGCCGCTGCGAGGGGACAGCGTGTGACACGGGCTGGCCGCTGGGGCTGGCACGGGGCACCCCCGGGCACCCGTCTGCAGGGGGCTGCACCCACCTGATGATGGCCAGGCGCGGGATGGTGAACATCAGCAGCGGCTCGTAGCCATCGATCATCTCCTGGGTCAGGTAGCCCGAGCGCAGGGCTCTGTCGGGGGGGGACACGCAGCCTTACAGCGGGGCTGGGGCAGTGCTGGGGGGCTCAGAGCCCCGGCCCCCCCTCCCCACGTGCCGTGCCCCTCACCTCTCCACCGTCTCGCAGAAGAGCACGATGATCTCCTGCTGCCTGTAGATCTCCTCGGGGGACTTCACCGCCACCAGCGAGGACACGTAGCTGGAGAGTCGGGGGGGCCGTGAGATGCCACCAGCCTCCCCTGGGCCCCCCCATCCCAGCACCCCGGCCCCTACCTGAGCTCGAACTCCGCGAAGAGCCGGTCGAACTGGACAAGCGCAGCCCGCACGGGCTCGGGGTAGGTGCCGGGCTGGCTCAGGCTCTGCTCCCGCAGCACCGTCCGCACCAGCTCCAGGCTGCACAGCAGGTTCCTGGCCCGTGGCCGCAGCTGCGCCCCCTCCGCCTCCTCCACCTCGATGAAGGTCCCCGCCAGGAGACACTGCCGGGACCGAGGGCGGGTCAGGAGCCGGCCCCCGGGGGTCTGCCTGTGGTGGGGTGCGCCCCTCTCCCCCCCAGCGTGGGGGACCCGGTCTCCATCGCCCCCTCCCCGGGGCGCAGGGCTCACCTCGGCAGCGAACAGCATGTGGTTCCCCAGGTTGTCCACCAAGAGCTCCTCGGGGAACTTGACCAGGTAGTCGCGGCTGTGCCGCTGCGTGGGGATGCACTCCTCCATGATGCGCTCGATGACGGCCAGCAGGTGAGCCTGGGGAGGGCACGGGCGTCACCCGCAGCCCCCCCCATGGGGACCGGGGGATGCGGTGGGGCCGTACCTGGCTGAGGTGGAGCTGGTTGAGGAGCACCAGGTACTGCTGCGGGTCCAGCTCGGCGTCCAGCCCGTTGATCTCGGCCACCACCCGCGTCACCCGCTCGTCGGCAAAGAAGAACTGCGAGAGCAGCCGGGGGTCGGAGCGCTGCGGGGAGAGCGGAGGGGCGATGGGGGGGGTGCCACGCCGCAGGGCACCGGCTGGGGTCTGCTCCCGGGGGGCAGCCCCGCACCGAGCGCTCCCGGCCGAGGCGGCCGTCCCCACCCATGCCTCAGTTTCCCCAGGGCAGAGCAGGATGAACAAGCTCGCCTGCATCCCGCGAGCGTGGGCACGGATCCGTGCGCAGCTGTAAACACCGGACCGGGTGAAAGGTCCGCGGGAAGGCTCCCGGGCAGGGAGCGCAGGGGCACCGGGAAACGAGCTCCGTGCCCCGCTGCTCCCTAAATCTCTCCGCAGGGCCGGGCCCGCAGGGCTGGGGGTGCCGAGGCCCGGTCCCGGCGGCGCTGGGGCGGGCGCGGAGCTGCCCGCTCCCGTCCCGCTCCCGTGAGTCACCGGCCGGGCCCGCCGGCACCGCTCCCTCCTCCGCCCTGCCCCGGGAGGGCCGGGCCCCGCCGGGCTCCCGGCACCCACCGGCGTCGCGGCGAGCCCCCGAGCCCCGCTGCCCGGCCCCGGTGCCCCCGGGGCCGCGCCCTCCCTCCGCAGCGCAGCCCCGGGGCTGCCCCCGTTCCCCGCCCGGCAGCACCGGCAGCGCTCCCCCCCGAGGGGGCTCCGTCCGCCCCCCGCCCCGGCTCGGCCCCGGGTACCCACCGGCCCCGGTACGCGGGGGGCGCCGCTCCGGGGCCACCGGGGCTGGCGGCCGCCCCGTCCCCGGTACGGTCCCCGGCGGCCCCGACGGGGCGGGCGGCGGTGGCCGCCGCCGCCGCTCTCACCTTGGGCCGGTGCAGCCACCTCCGGAGGGCGGCGGGCAGCATGGCGCGACCGGGAGCTCTGCCGCCGCCGCCGCCCGGCTCCCCGAGCCCGCCGCTCGCCGACGGGGCGGGCCGGCACCGGGCACCGCCCGGGGGCGTGACGGGGCGGTGTCCGCCCACCTTCGGGTCTACGGCCGCGGGGACACGGCCCGCCGGACCCCGTCGCACCCCTGCCCGCCCCGCCCGGCCCGGCCCGCGGCGGGACCCGGGGCTTGCCCGGTGCCCGGAGGCGGCCGCCCCCCGACGGGCCGGTTCCTCGCTGCCGTCTCACCGCGGGCGGATCCCCGACGGGGGGGGCAGGGTGCCCGGTGTCGGTGCCCGGTTTCCCCCCGCTCCTCCCGGTTCCCCCGTGCCCCCGCGGCCCCTCCGGTGCCCGCCCCCGCCGGCCGCGGGCCGCAGGGCGGGACGGTCCGGGGGCAGGCGGCTGGTGCCGCACGGCTCCGTGCCCCGGGATGTTGCGGCCGGCGGTAACTCCGATGGCTCGGAGCCTAACGAGCTCAATTCAGCAGCCAAAAATCCACCGGGGACGCACCGAGGCACCGCCCGGGCGGAGGAAGTCCCTGAGTCACGGCTGGCACGGCCGGTCCCGGGGGGCCCGCTGGGCTCGGCTCCGCCGTGCCCGAGCACCGCGCCCACGCCCCCGGTACCGTGAGCGGGACCCCCCCCAGCCGTGGGTAGCGCCGTGCGGTGGGGCTGGGGGCTCGGGGGGGGTCCTCGTCCCCGCGTACCGCGCTCATCCTGCCCGCCGGCACGAGGCTGTGGCGTGGGTGGAGGCATCCCGCGGGGGATTTGGGGGGCGATGTGCTGTAGGGGGGACGGGGGGGCGAGGGGCTGAGCCGGCCCCAGCTCTGCCGGGGGGTTCGGGGTGCCCCGGGGGGGGGGGGGCCTGGCGGCTCTGTCCGCGCACAGCACCGGGAGCAGGGTGCTGGGACGCCCCCGGGTGCGGGCCCCGCTGCGCTCCCCGCAGAACCGAGGGGGGGGGGGGAGGGCTCCGAGGGGACCCCCCCCCCGAAACCTGCGAGCCCCCCCACACCGAGCTCCGGGCCTCGGGGGCGGGCGGAGCCCGGCGGCGGCTCCCGCCGAGCCTCCTCCGGCCGCCGGGCGGCGCCCCGGTGCGCGGCGCTGCCCGCTCGGGAAATGGCGGCGGCGGCTTCGCCTCGCCGGGCCGCCCCCCCCCGGGCAGGGGCCGGACGGGCCGCGCCGCCATATTGGCTGTTGTCCTGTCTGCGGCGGGCGCCGGGCCGCGCTCGCCATGACTCGCAGGCGGAACAAGGCGGCGGCGGCCACCGGCGGCTCCGCCAACCGCCGAGAACGCCCCGGGGGTGCCGCCGGGCCGACCCCCCCCGCCCCGCCGCCGCCGCCGCCCCCGGAACCTCCCGCCCCGTCCGAGGTGGCGGCGGCGGGCGGCAGCGCCGAGCCGGGCAGAGCCGCCCCGCAGGTACCGGGGGGGGGGGGGTTCGGGGGGTGCGGGGCTTGGGGGGGGGGAGCCGGGGGTGCCCGGGGGGTGCCGGTGGGGCGGGGACGGCGGCGGCTCCCCGTGCGCCGCCGGGGGGTGCGGGGGGCTCCGCGCTGCTCGGGGCCGCCCCCCGGGGAGGGGCCGCAGCCCTCGCCCCCCGGCAGTGCGGGGGGGCCGCTCCCCGAGCCGCCGGTGCTCGCCTGCAGCCGGGGGCCGGCCGCTCCCGCAGCCCCTGCGCGCCGGGACCGCCGTGCGGCCGCCCCCCGGGGGCTGCGGGTGCGCTGCGGGCCCCCCCCCCCCCCCCCAACCGGGGAGGGGGGCGGGGGGTGCCCCCCCTGCTCCCTGTGCCCGGGGGGGCCGCGGGGGGCCGCAGGACGGGCTGGCCCCGCTGCTGGGCGATGCCGCCCGCTGTCCCCAGGGTGCTGCCGCCACCCGCTATGGGGGCGCGCGGCGGGACCGGGGGGCGCGGGTCCCTGCTCCGCAGGGGGTGCGCTGGGCAGCGCCGTCCCCTACAGCATCCCCTGCAGCATCCCCTACAGCAGCGGTGCCGCCTGCCCCCGCTGCGGTGCGGGGTGGTCCCGCGGCCGCCGCCCCCCCCCCCCCAGCCCGCAGCCGCCCGGGGGGCTTTGCGCCCCCCACCCTCTCCTTGGCCTCTGACCTTAGCGTCACCTTGAGCCCGGGGGATGCCATCTGTTTGGCAGCAGCGGCTCGGTGCGCGCTCATTGTCGCGGGGCCCGCCGCAGCCGCAGACAATGGGGGCCCCCGCGCAGCGCTCGGCTCGGCGCGGCCTCCGGAGAGCCCGCGGGCTGCGGCCCCGTGCCCGCCGCCGTGCCAGGCTGCGAGCCCCGTCCCGTTCTCCCCGCGCACGGAGAGCACCGGGGGCTGCTCCCCGCCCTGGCGCATCCTTGCTGCTGGGTTTGCAGAACAAAGAGGTGGGCGGGGGGGGCTCAGGGGGTGTGGGTGCTGTGATAGGGGGTCCGCGATGGGCAAGGAGGGAGTGTGGTGGCTGCAGGACCCCCCAGCCCGGCCCTGCGGGGTGACATCCGCGGGTCCTGCTCTGCCCTGGGAGTTCCCTTGGTCCCGCCGTAGCACAGGTGCAGGGGGAGCTGCTGGTGGCCTCGCAGGCTGGCGTGGTGCTACCTGGTGGTGGGACTGGCTCTTGAGCACAGCATGGTCCACCCAGTGGTCTGAGATGCTCACAGCTGGCACATCTTAAGCCCAAGGCCGCTCTGTGCTGCTGGCACAAGGCGCAGACCCACGTGTAGCCTGCGAGAAGCGCTCCGGGTTGATGCCAGCATCCCGAGGGCTGCCCTGGTGCCGGGCTGGGCCCCGCCGTGAGCCGTGCCGTGCCCCGGGCTGACTCGTGGCCCGTGTGTCCCGCCGCAGGGGCTGCCCACCGCCAACCAGTCGGTGCAGACGTGCTGCCTGCTCTGCCACCGCGAGCGCAAGGACTGGGGAGGGCCGTCCCACAATGGGCTGGTTTCCCCCGGCGAGAGGCTGCCGCCGGACTTCGTGCCAACGCTCGTGCAGAACCTCCTGGGAGAAATGCCGCTGTGGATCTGCCAGAGCTGCCGGAAGAGCGTGGAGGAGGAAGAGCGGCGGGCGGTGCAGGAGCAGGCCCTGGCGGTACGCGGCCGGGCAGCGGCGGGTGGCAGGGCTGGGTGTCCCGCGGCCGTGGCCTCGCAGCATCGATCGCCCCGTGGCGCGAGCTGGGTGTGCGGGCCCCCTCCTCGCCGCGACCTGAGCTCCTCAAGAGTTGCTCGGGTGGGTCAGAGGGTGGTACGGAGGCTTCCCTGGCAGCCTGAGCAGTGCAGGAGCCGCCTGCCTGGCAGGGCCGGCGGCGCCGCTGCTTCTGTGCCAGCCCCGCTGCACAGCGCCCTGTGCTCGTCCTCCCCGCGCTGCCTGGCCCAGCCCTGGGGCTCTGGGCTGCGGGCACCCAGGGCGATGGGGCAGCGTGTGCCAGGGCAGGTGCCTGCCTGCGTGCAGGGCTTGGGGGGAAAGCGGTGACTTCCCCTGTGGGTCTGTTTAGCCCTGGCCTTTGGCATCCACCTGGCTTGCTGGCCTGGGCCCCGGGAGCCAGGGTGCGTCGCTGCTGGATGGAGGCAGCGAGAGGAGCGGGGGCTCAGATCAGTGGAGGGGGTCTTGGCCCCAACGCCGCGGGGCTGAGGGCGTCCCGCCTCCCCCAGGAGCCTGCTGCTGCTTCACTCTGTGTTTTCCTTGCCAGGTCTCGTTATCCCACACGTCCTGCAAGTCGCAGTCTTGTGGGGGTGGCTCCCACTCCTCTTCTTCTTCCACCTCCTCCTCTTCCTCCTCGTGCCACGGGAACTCAGGGGACTGGGACCCCAGCTCTTTCTTGTCTGCTCACAAGCTCTCGGGGCTCTGGAACTCGCAGCACGCCAACGGGGCCGCGCAGGGCAGTCCCCTTGGGGCCCCCCCCGCTGCACTAGGTGAGTTGAACCCCCGCGGGGCTGAGCAGAGCTTTCTCCCTGCTCCTCGGCTGAGGCTGCTTCCTTGCAGGCACCGGACCGGCGGGCAGGGGAGGTGGGCTGGGTCTCTGCATGCCGGCTGGGTGCCTGGGTGCCACCCTCTGCTGCAGCAAAGGCAGAGGTGCTGGGCTTTCAGTGCGTTCTGCTTTGCCGTGAGTGCTGCTCCAGCACCGTGTTGGCGTGCCACGCTGCGGGCAGGGTAGAGCGGGGTGGCTGCGAGCATGCTTGAGCTGCTTTTCCCCCCCACAAAATGGCCAGGGGACGCCAGGCAGTAGCCAGGCCCTCGCTCTGCTTTCCTTTCAGGCGACAAGCACCCCAGCCTGGCTCTCTCCCCAGAGTGTGTCGGCCAGGCTCCTGCCGCGGCGCCGGGGCTCAAGGCCTGTCCCTACAGCCACGCGGCCTCCCCCGCAGCCGGCAGCGCCGCCCCGGGCTCGCCTCTGCCTACCTCACTCGACTTCTGCAAGACTCTGCCGAAGCAGTTCAAAAGCATGTGCCGGAGGGCCACCCCGCCAGGTGCGTGCGCTGGGGCAGGGCTGGCCTCGTCCTCCCAGCCCGCTGCTCTGCGCTGCCTTCTCCAGCCCCCTCTTTCCCCTCGCTCTGCTCCGTGTGGGGCTGGGCCAGGTCCTGCGGGGGAGACAAGGGGCTGCCGAGGCCCCTCGCGAGCAGGGATGGCTTTGAGCCCACGTTCCCCGCGGGGAGGCAGGGTTGGTCCCGTGGAGAAGCAGCCCAGAGAGCAGAGGCGCTCGCTGTCCTGCTCCCTCCGGAGCAGCCCCTGTGCTTTGTCTTCTGGCTGAGGATGTGCTGTGGCACCTCTTGCACTAGCAGAGGTGTGGGAGCCTTCTCTAGGCTCGTGTGGAGCTCGCGCTGAGGGACCCGTGCGATTTTGGGCGCGGGGTGGCTCTGAGCATGCCCCCGACCCACGCAGGACAGCCAGCATCTGACCATCTCTGCTTCTGCCCGCCCGCAGGTGAGGCCTTCCACTCCTCAGAGCACCATCAGCACTCGGACCTCACCGCTCCTCCCAACAGCCCCACCGGCCTCCCCTCGCAGCCGCCGGCGCTGGTGCCCTCCAAGCAGCCCCCTGCCCACCCGGGGCCCTTCGGCTCCCCTCCGCACGTCCCGCCGGGCTCCTCCCCGCAGCCCGCGCTCTTCCCCGCGCCCAGCGTGCAGGCGGCAGCCCCGAAGCCAGCGTCCGAGCCCCCTCCCGCTGGCGTCGCCTCCCACGGCCCGGGGTCGTGCAAGAGCCCCCACCTGCCCCCCGCCAACGTGCCGCTGCTGAAGATGCCGCCTCCGCTTTCCGGCTGCGCCCACCCGTGCAACGGGCACTGCAGTACTTCGCTCATCCCTCCGCCTGCCTCCCACCAGCTGCCCGGCACGAACAGGTGAGTGGGCGACCCCCGCGTGCTTCCAGCCTCTCCTTGCTGGCCAACGCGCCCTTCCTTCCACCCTGCCCAAGGGTGCTCCTTCCCCATGTGAAGGCATCGACCGCTCTGGAGCGGTGGTGCGGAGCTGCCGGGGTTGCGGGCCGGTTCCGTAGCCGCAGACCCCCAGTCTCAGGGGGTTAAGCCCTTTTTCTCCCCGTGTGTCTTCTCTGTGCGGTTGTCCCGTAGTACTGCGGTGCAGAAGAGACTCTGCTCGCTTGCTCCTCCTCCAGTTAAAAGACCCAGAGGAGCCGCCTGGCCGGCCTGCTGGTGGCCACCAGGACCTTTGTCAGTGAGACCCGAGGGACTGAGCAAAGGTCCTCGAGAAGACGAAGCCCGCGGACCGCTGGTTCTGCTCGCCTGCTCCTCTGGCCCTCCTCGGGCTGCCTGTGCCTGGGAAGAGAGCACGCTGAGCCCAGGGCGCTGGTCCCTGTCCGCTGCTTAGCGCTCCCCGCGGAGGGCCAGCCGGGTCTCGAGCAGGAGCTAGAGGAATGGCGCTGTGGGCTCTGCCCCGACCGCCCTGGCCTTGAGCTGGGCGGGCCATGCCCACGGGAGTTGTGCCCGCCCGCGCGTGGGGATGTCTGGCAGCTGCGTGGGGATGTCTGGCAGCTGCGTGCAGTTCCAGCGTTTCTCACCCGTGCTGCCTGCTGCCCCCAGTGAGTACCGCTCCCTGCCCTGGGATCAGCTCGTGGCCTCGCAGGGGACGGTTCTTGGAGCTCTGCCGTGCCAGAGGCGCTGGGAGGCGAAGAGCTAGAGGTGCCTTCTGCTCTGGGCTCCTCCGCTGCAGGAGGAGGGTGCAGGGGACGGGGTTTGTCTGCCCTGCGAGTCGTGCTCTGGCACGGGAGGGGTGCTCCTGCACACCTAGCGCCGGGTGATTCTGAGCCCCTGGGTTCCCCCTCACCTCTCGCCCTTCTCCCCAGGGACCCCTCTTGCAAAGGGCACAAGTTCCCAAACGGCACCGGCTGCCACCCGCCGCAGCCGTGCGAGGCGGACGAGGGGCTCGGGGAGGACGAGGACAGCAGCTCGGAGCGCAGCTCCTGCACGTCCTCCTCCACCAACCAGAAGGACGGCAAGTTCTGCGACTGCTGCTACTGTGAGTTCTTCGGCCACAACGCGGTGAGTGAGGGGCTGCTCTGCAGCCACCCCCGGCCTTCGGACTCTGCTCTGCGCCGTGAAGTTATGAAGTCTGTGTGGAGGGTGGGAAGGTGGGAAGCTCGGGCCACAGCTGCCCTCTGCCATCATGGGTACCCCCTGCACCCTGTTGATTTCCCTCCTGCCTCATCAGCTTGTTGGTCCCCTTGCTCCCAGCCTCCTGCCTGTCAAACCCTGTGGCTTGGCAAAGAGTTTGGCAGGGGCTGCGCTCACTCGTCCCGCTGTGACCTCAGGGACAGGAGCGGTTGGGGAGGGCAGTGGGGGACCCGTGTGGAAGCTGGGGCTGCCTGGTCTGGTCCCTGTGCCTGCCAGGCCTGACAGGTTTTGCCTCCCGCAGCCCCCAGCCGCTCCCACAAGCCGCAACTACGCCGAGATCCGGGAGAAGCTGCGTTCGCGCCTCACCAAGAGGAAAGAGGAGCTGCCGCAGAAGCTAGGGCACAACAGCGGCTCGGGAGAGCCGGCTGTGGACCACCGTAACGTGGACGAGCTGCTGGACTACATCAACAGCACGGAGCCTAAGCCCCTGAACAGTGCCAAGGCGGCCAAGCGGGCACGGCACAAGCAGAAGAAGAAGGTGAGGCTGGGCAGAGGGAAGGGCTGCTCTGTGCCACGTCCTGTTGTGCAGGGTGGGGACAGCGTGCAAGAGGGGAGGCCTGTCCTCCGCATCTTGGAAGGTCAGGCCAAGACTGCGCCTTGCAGGGCTTTGCCTTCTCTCTCTTCATCCTTTTGGTTTCTTCGGCTCTGTGTCCTTTACTGCCCCTCTGCCCTGAGGTGACAGCAGTGCTCCATGGGGGGAGCTTCCATGGGGGGCTTCCCTGCGCCTCTGTTCATACAGAGGGTACCCAAAACACCTGGGAGGGCCAGACTGCTCTGTTCTGCCTGCTGCAGGCTGGGGCTCTGATAAACAGCACGGCTCTGTAGTGGAGAGAGGCAGTGCTGTGACAGCTTCTGCTGTTTGCTGCTGCCTCGTGCCCAGAGTGGTGGCTGTTGTGGTGCCCACAGTGGACACCTGACAATTCGGGAGTTGTGGATGACGTGGGAAAGCCGTGCTGAGCACTGGCCCTCAGTTTGCTGCCTGACAAGGCTAATGCGTGGCCTGCATGTGTGTCTCTGACCCATCTGACCTTCTCCTGTGTTGCAGGAGAAGGAGAAAGCCCAGCTGGAAGCGGAGGCCCAGAAGCGTGCAGAGCGAGCCCCTGCAGCCAGCCAGACCAGGGAGCCGGCCGAGGAGAAGCTGCTGGAGTGGCCGGAGCTGGAGCTGGAGCGAGTAAACAGCTTCCTCAGCAGCCGGCTGCAGGAGATCAAGAACACCATCAAGGACTCCATCCGGGCCAGCTTCAGCGTCTATGACCTCAACCTGGACGTCAACGACTTCCCCAAGAAGGCAGCTGTCCTGGAGCAGAAGAACCTGCTCTCCCACCTCAACGGCTCCTCCGACCTGCAGGACATAGACCTGGCCCTCGCCCCGCTCAGCCTGGGCCCCGCCAAGAGCCACGCGCTGCTCCGGGGCGAGCTGGGCCCCCGATGGGGCGAGGGGCCGGGGGAGCCGCCGCCAGCCCCGCCGGCTGAGAACGGCGTGGTGAAGCGCCTCAGCGCCGTGCCCAGCCTCTCCCGCATGATCTGGGTGCAGTCCAAGGCCGCGGACTCCGCCGTGGACGGTAGCGGGCTGAGCCCGGAGCCCAAGGAGGGGCCGCAGCCCAAGGGGCTGGAGCCACCGGAGCAGGCGCCGGCGGGAGGCCGGCAGCGGAAAAACAAGCGGCAGAGCGGGCAGGTGAAGAAGGGGGATGGTGCTGCGGCGCCCGGGGGCCAGGCCAGGCTGGAGAGCCCTGGCGCGAAGGGGCAGGTGCTGGGAACCAAGCACCCTTCGAAGCCCGGCGCCACGGAGCCGCAGCGGGCGGGTGGCTGCGCCGAGGCGGTGGAGGGCAGCAAGGGGCAGCCCTGGAGCTGCGGCAGCGCCAGGCCGGAGAAGGAGAGGAGCGGCGACTGGAAGGGCCGGAGGGGAGAGGGCAAAGCCGAGCTGCCGGATCCGGCACAGCCGCCCAATGCGGCCCCCGGGGACCGGCAGCTGCCTCACCCCACTGCTCGGGGGGGGTCCCCCCAGCCCAAGGGCAAGAGCAGGAAGAGCCGGAACAAGGTGGAGAAATCCAGTACCTCTATTGGTGAGTGTCAGCAGCTCTGTTCTGTGGTCCCTTCCCCAAACCAGCCCTTCCCCTGCCCGCTGCCACCCCCCTTCCTGTCCCCGTGCCCTGGTGGGGGGAGTCCCATTCCTGTAAGAAGCGTGATGGGAGGGAGCTGGGCGTCCGGCATGCCACCGTATCGTGCTGACCCGTTGTTCTCTGCCTTGCCAGATGACGTGTTCCTGCCCAAGGACTTAGACGGGGTAGAGATGGACGAGACTGACCGAGAAGTGGAGTATTTCAAGAGGTGAGGCGGCATCACCTGGCACGGGACGGGGGCTGGGTCCGGGAGCTGGCTCTCACCCCCGGGCTGGTCGGGGAGCTGCTGGCTCACGGGGGCTCTCTCCTTTCCCCGCCAGGTTCTGTCTGGACTCTGCCAAGCAGACGCGCCAGAAGGTGGCCGTGAACTGGACCAACTTCACCCTGAAGAAAACCACTTCCAGCGCAGCGCAGTGAGGCGCGGGGCCGCCCCCCGCCCCCGGCCGCTCCGCTCTCCTCACTGTGCCCCTCGCCACCGCCCTCCCCGGGGGTCCCCCCGGCTCTCCTCTGTGGGGTCCCCCCTCGGGGGGGTCCCGGTGCTCTCCTGCCCCGCGGGACCCCCGGGGCTCCCTTCGCCCCCTTCCTCCCCGCCGCGGGGTCACCCCCGCCCCGGCCGTCCCCTTGCCCCTCTCCGCCCGGCTCCCTGCGGGGAAGAAAGGCCCGTGCTGGACCCAATAAAGAACTTTTTAATTTTTTATTTTATTTAACCCCAGCCTCTGCTGCTTTTGTTCTGCGCCCGGGGGGTGGGGGGGGCTAGATGGGGGGGGGGGGGGGGGGGGCGGAGAGCCTTCGCGCGCGCCTTCTGAGGAAGTTTGGCCTCCGAGGCGACCCGTAGCGAGTGCGGAAGGAGGGGAGCGGCTCGCGGCGTTGCTAAGCGACAGCCCGGCACTTCCGGCGGGCGCCATTTTGTATCCGGGGCGGCGGCGCCATGGAGGCCGCGGCGGGCAGGAAGGTGAGGCGGCGGCCCCTTCAGCCCCCCCTAGCCCCCCTGGGGCCACTTCTCCCCGCCCTCACCTCGCTTCTCCCCGCAGAGGCAGCGGGAGGAGGCGGCCGAGTCGTCCGAGCTGTCCGGGGAGGAGGAGGACGCTGACTACGTGCCCTACGTGCCGGTGAAGCAGCGCAAGCAGCAGATGGTAACGGGGGGCCGGGGGGGCGGGGGGGGGGCAGGGCGGCCCCGTCCCGGTGCGGCGCCTCACAGCCGGCCTCCCCGCGGTGCCCCCCAGCTGCAGAAGCTGCTGCAGATGCGGCGGAAGGTGGTGTCGGAGGAGGAGCAGCGGGACAGCGGCGGCGAGCAGCGCGGCGACGAGGATGACATCCCCCTGGGGCCGCAGTCTAACATCAGCCTGCTGGACCAGCACCAGCACCTCAAGGAGAAAGCGGAAGGTGGGGGGGGGGAAAGCTGGCAGCAGGACCGGGCGGCTGTCAGGGCTGGGTGGCCGTCTGGGGGTGCCGGGGCCATCTCACGGCTTCCCTGACTCTCCCCAGCTCGGAAGGAGTCAGCCAAGGAGAAGCAGCTGAAGGAGGAGGAGAAGATCCTGGAGAGCGTGGCGGAGGGCCGAGGTGAGTGCTGGGAGCTCTGTGGGCTGTGGGCACATCTGTAGAGCTGTGGGGCAGCAGGAGGGGCGCTGCCTGCCTTGCAGTGCTCGGTGATGTTCCACCCTGGGGTTGGGAAAGGGATCCCGCCGTGAGTTCCCCAGCTGGCCCCTGACTGCCTGGCTTAGCTGGGAGCGTGCTGTCACTGCAGCCCTCAGTGCTCCTGCACCCGGAGGTGCTGGCTGGCTCACTGTCTTACCCTAATGTCTGCGTGCATGGAGGTGGAGAGCGCTCTCTGATCTCGTTGGCCTTGTTCTTGCAGCCCTGATGTCAGTGAAGGAGATGGCAAAGGGTATCACCTATGATGATCCCATTAAAACCAGGTGCGTTTCACAGTGTGGAAGTTGTCTTTCCGGAAACCTCACTTCCTCGCAGCTGACGAGAGCAAGACGCTGTGCAGCCTGGTAGGAAGAGCACTGCTCTGTGGCCACCAGCTTTACTGCACTGCCTGGCTTCATGCCCCTGTATGTCAAATCAAAGGCTGCTGAGTTATTCAGGATGTTGTTTTATGTACAGCGAGACTTGTTGGAATGCATTTATGTAAAACTTGAAGGCTTGAGCTGGGCTTTCAGATCTTGGGGAAGACTAAGCTAGAGAAAAAAGGGGAAAGCTCAAGGAGCCAGCGCTGCTCAAAGCTTCGCAGTGTCAGGGAAACAACCAGGATGTGTCCAGATGGCGTTGGCATGGTTCGCCTGTTATCTCTAGGCTGCTCTCGGGTGTTAGCCGGGGCTTCTTACTTGGAACTGGGGGAGGTATTTCATGGACTGGCTTGGGTCTGCTTATGAAGCCCCTTGGGGTCACCTCTTTTCCGTGGTGGGATAACAGCTTGCCAGGGAGTTCTCCTCGGCCTCTGTTGGTGCTGCTGGCTCTGAAGTTCCAGGACATTTTGCATCCTGACCTTCCCCTCTTGCCTTCCCAGTTGGAGAGCACCTCGTTACATCCTGGGCATGTCCGAGGCCCGGCACGATCGCGTCCGCAAGAAGTACCACATCCTGGTGGAGGGGGAGGGCATCCCGCCTCCCATCAAGAGCTTCAAGGAGATGAAGTTTCCAGCAGGTGGGACCCCGGGGGGGTCTTCTCTGGGGACACTTGTGTCCGGCAGCGAGCAAAGGTGTCAGATCTTTTGCGCTGTCCTAGCTTAAATTCACAAGTGGTTGTGTCACCTGGCTGCTGCTGTCAAATGGCTGCTGCTGAGGGAGGAATTCAAAGGGAAAATGGGGGAAAAACTTTGGGTAGTGAGAGTGTGTGTCCCTTGCTCTCTGACAGCTATCCTGAGGGGCCTGAAGAAAAAGGGAATCCAGCAGCCAACGCCTATACAGATCCAGGGCATCCCAACGATGTGAGTGCTCTCACCCCGTCCCAGGGTGGGGAACATTTCCCCCCCTCCACCCCCCAAGCAGTGTAAAGCGGGCGCTGTGCCCTGGTGACAGCGAGCCCCTTCACCCCGCTCAGGCCTTGAGGCCTGATCCCCCCCTGTAATTCCGCGGCTCACCGCCAGCCCTGTTTCTCCGGCAGCCTCTCGGGAAGGGATATGATCGGCATTGCCTTCACTGGCTCTGGGAAGACCTTGGTGTTCACCCTCCCCGTTATCATGTTCTGCCTGGAGCAGGAGAAGAGGCTGCCCTTTTCCAAGCGGGAGGGACCCTACGGGCTCATCATCTGTCCCTCCGTGAGTGCCTGGGGCGCAGTGGAGGCGGGGAGGAAGCTTTTAGCGATGTCAAGCACCGATCCCACGCTCTCCCTGCGTGGGAAGGAATTAACGGGCAGGAATTAACGCGTTTTCTCTCCGCAGCGGGAGCTGGCCCGGCAGACGCACGGCATCATCGAGTACTACTGCCGCCTGCTGCAAGAGGACGGCCTGCCCCCGCTGCGCTGCGCCCTCTGCATCGGGGGCATGTCCGTCAAGGAGCAGATGGAGACCATCAAACAGTGAGGCCCGGTGGGGAGGAAGCCCTTTGGCCGGGAGCTGCGCTCGTGTTTGCTGGCGGGAGGCCGAGGGGCAGGGGCCAAGGGGACGTGCCGGGCAGATGGTACAGGCCCCGGGTGTTGTGTGGGGCAGGAATCCACGCGCCCGACCGCGGCTTTTCTCGTCCCACAGTGGCGTGCACATGATGGTGGCGACCCCGGGCCGCCTCATGGACCTGCTGCAGAAGAAGATGGTGAGCCTGGACATCTGCCGCTACTTGGCCTTGGACGAGGCTGACAGGATGATCGACATGGGCTTCGAAGGGGACATCCGCACCATCTTCTCCTACTTCAAGGTACTGGGCTGGTACGATACGAGCGCCCTGAAGCTCGATCCTTACACCCACCTCTTTGGGCGAGCGCTGAGTCCTTGCCTGTGCCCTGCTCCCCACGCAGGGCCAGCGGCAGACGCTCCTCTTCAGTGCCACAATGCCCAAGAAGATCCAGAACTTTGCCAAGAGTGCCCTGGTGAAGCCCATCACCATCAACGTGGGGCGAGCGGGTGCTGCCAGCCTGGACGTTGTGCAGGTGAGGTGGTTGGGAGCTCCCTGTGTGGAACCCAGCGTGGTCCTCGGGGGCGCCGGTACCTCTCCCTGCCTGCCATGGGGTTAATTTCCCTGCTGTCTGCCTGACCCGTCTCTGTGCTCCTTCCTAGGAAGTGGAGTACGTGAAAGAGGAGGCCAAGATGGTGTACCTCCTCGAGTGCCTGCAGAAGACTCCGCCACCCGTGAGTAACGCGCTCTGGCTGCCCCGGGCACGCCGCAGCCCCCGGCTGGGTGGTGGCCGGCAGCGGGGACGTGGCCGTGGCACTGCCAGGCTCTGCCCTGCGCGGGGGCGGGCGCAGGGGGGAGCCGTGCTCTGTGTCGGTGCTGGGCCTGGAGCTGTCGCAGCCCCCGTTCAGCAGGGGGGAACGCGTTTCTCGGGGCGCCGCGCTCTTTGCCAGCATGCGCGGGCCGCTTTTGCCAAGGTGTCTGCGTCATGGCAGGTGCTGATCTTCGCGGAGAAGAAGGCAGACGTCGATGCGATCCACGAGTACCTGCTGCTCAAGGGGGTGGAGGCCGTGGCCATCCATGGGGGCAAAGGTCAGTGAGAGCGCCGCGGAGGTGTGAGCTTGTCTGATCCCGCTCACGGGGTGTAGGGTCCCAGCACGCAGCGGTTTGTGGTGGTCCAAGGGCAGAATGGGCTGGTGTCAGCAGCCCTAGGAGCGCACACCGCTGCGGTCACTGTCACAGCAGGTGTAAACGTCGTGCAGGTCCCTCTGCTCCTTTATTTGGGGAGAGGATGCCTGGGTCCTCACGCAGGCCGAGTGGTGCTCGCCTTTGAGGCCGCAGGGGTTGCTGCAGGAGGTAGGACCGGGAGCTCTGCCCCCGCTGATCTCCTGTGCTGGGCCTTTGCAGATCAGGAGGAACGGACAAAAGCCATCGAGGCCTTCCGGGACGGGAAGAAGGACGTGCTGGTTGCCACCGATGTCGCTTCCAAGGGCCTGGACTTCCCGGCCATCCAGCACGTCATCAACTACGACATGCCGGAGGAGATCGAGAACTACGGTGCGGAACGGGCGCGGCGGGAGGGCGGCTGCGTGGGTGCGGGGCTGTGTGCCTGTCCTGGTGCTCGCCGGGGCAGGGGCTGGCCGTCGCGTTGCCTTTCCCCGAGCCTGACCCTCGCTGCTCCTCTGCAGTTCACCGCATCGGGCGCACAGGCCGTTCAGGCAACACCGGCATTGCCACCACCTTCATCAACAAAGCCTGCGGTGAGGAACGGTTTGGGGCCGGGGGAGCCGGGGGGTGGGCTGCAGCCCCAAGCAGCCGGACAAAGCTGCCCCGGATTTGACGAGGGAAACGTTCCCAAGCACGCAGGGATGAGTGATGGCGGGGAAGTCAGGGCTCCGCACGTCATCCTTGGGGCGCTCTGGGGTCGGGCTCCTGCTGGGGCTGCGTCCGATCCGCGTCTCTGCCCCCAGATGAGTCGGTGCTCATGGACCTGAAGGCTCTGCTCCTGGAGGCGAAGCAGAAGGTGCCACCCGTGCTCCAGGTGCTGCACTGCGGGGACGAGACCATGCTGGAGATCGGAGGTGAGAGAGCCTGGGCTGGAACTGGGAACTTCCGCGGGGACTCGGGCTGCGGACAGCGCCCCTGTTGCTCGCGGGGTGGCTCCTGCCTCCCCGCCCTGTGGGGTGCTGCCTCGTCGCCCGGCCTGGCGTGGTTACGGCTCAGCCTGACCCCGTTCCTCCCGTTACAGGGGAACGCGGCTGCGCCTTCTGCGGCGGCCTGGGCCATCGCATCACGGACTGCCCCAAGCTGGAGGCGATGCAGACCAAGCAAGTCAGCAACATCGGCCGCAAGGACTACCTGGCCCACAGCTCCATGGACTTCTAGCCTGGCTGGGTTTGGGTTCCCTTCCAGCCGGGGCTCACATTCCAAAACCCAGAGCAGCCCTGGCCCAGAGGCCTCTCCTGCGCGGCTGTGGCCTGCTTTTGGGGCTGTTGCTCGCCCAAACTCCTGCCCTAGGAGGTGTGTGGAGCAGTACTGCAGCAGCCCACTACAGCAGCACGCTGCCGTGAGGTGCTGAGCAAGCAGGTAGCAGCGCCCAGCGGGACGAGGAAGCTCTGGGGGCTGCTCCCCCTGCCCAGCGGTGTGTCCAGGGTCTTACATGCTGCCCCCTGAAGCCCCCCAGCCTTGCCCCCGTACCTTGTTCCGTGCATCCTCAGCTCGTGGCTGTTCCTGTTGCCACCAAAAGAGCCCTGATGCAGCCGGGCTGGGCGTACTGCGCTCGCGTCGGGCGGTCCCCTGAGAGCTTCCCCCGCTCTCGCGGCATGCGTTCTGCCCCGCTGCCCCGCTGCGAGAGGAAGGGCGGACGGACACCTCCTGTGGCCCAGCCTCTGCCCCTCGTCCCACACACCAAAAAGGGGAAGTCTCTGCGAGAAGGAAGTCTGCCTGCCCCATGCAGTTGCTTCGGCTGCAGTCACGTTTCTGTGCCGCTGCCTGCCCGAGTCCCAGAGCCTCGCGCTGACCGCCGGGGCTGCGCGGGGCCCATGGAGAGCCCGGTGAAGGATGGCATCCTCTATGTGCAACACTGCAAATTTGGGAAGGTAAAGGGCAGAGGGGGGATTTGAGGCTGGCTGCAGGGTTTGCCCTGATCCATTTTCACGCTAGGCCTGCGCCCCCCGCTGCTGGGGAAGGGGGGGAACGGAGCCAGACCCCTTTGGGCCCCCCCAGGGAGAGCCCTGCGCTCCGTAGCCCCCCCAGCGGGCTCCCCCGCGGCCGAGGGGACCCATCCGTGCAGGCACCTGCTGGTGCTCGGCCCCGCGTGCTGTGTCCCTCTCCTCGCTTGGTCACCGCGGGGCTCCTGATTAATAAAGGCGTGGTAACGAGGCGCGGCTCCTGTGTGCCGGGGGAGCAGCGACGTGGGACGGTGGTCTGAGCATCGCCCTGGGGCGGTGCTGCAGGGAGAGCTGCTGGGCCTCCCTGCTGGGCCTGCCCTGCTGGGCAGCGGGCGCCGTGGCCCTGCGGGGGCCTTACGGGTGGCTGTGGCAGTCCCTGTAGGGTGGATCCAGCACCAGGGGGGCTGTGGGGGGCTGTAAGGTGGGGCGTTCACCGACCCCTGGCCTCCCCGTGCTCGCTGGATGTGCGGGGCTGCCGTCGTGCCCTCGGTGCTCCCAGAGCTGCTCCCGCCTCCCTGCCGAGCAGGAGCCGAGTCCCGGCGATGAAACGGG
Organism: Anser brachyrhynchus; assembly: GCF_964034855.1. Classification (NCBI taxonomy): domain Eukaryota; kingdom Metazoa; phylum Chordata; class Aves; order Anseriformes; family Anatidae; genus Anser; species Anser brachyrhynchus. Next base: position 9,440,099 of record NC_137709.1, read on the forward strand.
CAGTGCCTACGTGCGTGGGGCCGCTGCCCTGCCGCGTGGGAGGCAGCAGATATTCTGGTGTGTCTTTTTTTTCCAGGGCGGAGGCTGGGCCGTGTGCTTCGAGGTGCACGGGGCCACGCACCCCCTCTATTCCATGACGGGCTGGGAAGGCGCTGGTACCGCAGAGCTCCCCTGGGAGGAAGCGGGCTGCGAGCTGCAGGGCCTGGCTGTGCTGAGGCCCCGTGCAGATGTCAGGCTGCCAGCAGGAGCCCCAGCAGCTCAAAATGGCTTTAATTTGCATCACGGTCCGTCCTGAGAGCAGCTCGCGGGGCTCAGCTGCGGCAGCGGCAGCGGCGGGCTGGCCTTTGCAGCAGGGAACTAAGCACAGGACCAGACCTGGTGCTCAGCGAGCCGCAGCGAGCGATGCTGAGGGCGCTCGCAGCGAGGCCCCTGCCTCTGTCCTGTCCCCGGTGGGCTCTGCAGAGGCAGCGTGGACGTGGCAGGCAGCTCTGCTGACCCTTTTTTTTCCCCCCTGTCTGTGCCCTTCCTGCGCTCCAGCGGTCCTGGAGGAAGGTGCGGGCGCAGCTCTTCGCTGCCAGCCCCTCCGGCGTGGCCCGCATGGAGAAGTTCGACGTGCGGGACGACGGCAAGGCGCTGGGCAAGTCCTCCCTGCGCCGCTGCGCCCGCCGCGTGATCCGCCTCTCGGACTGCGTCTCCGTGGGCCCCGCGGGGGCCGAGAGCTGCCCCAAAGCCACCGCCGCCTTCTACCTCACCACCACGGAGAAGAGCTACGTGCTGGCGGCCGAGCAGCGGGACGAGTGGATCGAGCAGCTCTGCCAGCTGGCTTTCCAGGTACCGCCAGCACGGCTTGCGCCGCTCCCGGCCCCGGCGAGCCCCGGGGGGGGCTGCGCTCACCTCCCTCTGTTTCAGGGCACCAAGCAAGCAGCGCCGGGCAGCGCCAAGCCCCAGCCCGGCGCTGACGTCCCCATGGAGGAGAACTCCCTCTACTCCTCGCGGCAGGACCGTACGTGCGGCGGCGGGGCCGGGGTGGGCTCGGGCTGGGCGCAGCGGGGCTGACCCCGGCCTCGCTCTGCTCCCCCAGTGACCGATTTCCCGGTGCTGCTGCTGCGGACGGATGCGGCCACCCGCTGCGGCCTCCACGGGCACTACCTGCTGGCCGCCCTGCCCCACAGCCTGACGCTGAAGGACGCGCAGTCCCGGCAGCCCCTGCTCACCTGGCCCTACCCCTACCTCCGAAAATTTGGCCAAGATCAGGTGCGTGCCCCTCGCCCTCCCCGCGCCCGGTGCCTGCCCCCACGGCAGCTGCCAGCCCCTCACCCTGCCCTCCGACCCCGCAGAACGTCTTCTCCTTCGAGGCCGGCCGCCGCAGCGACTCCGGCGAGGGCACCTTCACCTTCAGCACCCCGCGGGCCCTGGAGCTGTGCCGGGCCGTGGCCGCCGCCATCGCCTCCCAGCAGCAGGGCAAGGACGCGGCGGAGCCCCAGCTCTCAGCGCAGAGCCTCGAGCCCCCTCCGAGGGGACCGGGGGCCAAGGATCCCCAGCCCAGCCCGCCTGTGGGGAGGGCGCAGCCCGGCTCGCACCCACCGCCCCCCCGTCTCTGCTTCCACCCCTCGGAGCCCGAGCCCCCCGGCCCCATCGTCTACGCCTCCATCGCTCGGGGCCAGCAGCCTCTCTTCGGGCCGGGCCGGCCGGCACCCGGCGAGCCCTGGGCGGGGGGGAAGCCGCCCCCCGAGCACCTCTACGAAAATATCTTCACCGCCGAGCCGGGGCCGCCCGGTGCCCCCCCGGAGGAGGAAGAGGATGATGAAGAAGAAGAAGAAGGGCGGTGGGAGCTGGGCAGCCGCCAGGCCCCCGAGGGCCGCAGCAGTGAGGCTGCTCACGTCTACGACCCCCGCAGCTCCCCGGCCCCGCGGCGGGGCAGCCCCCAGCCCCCTCCCCAGCAGCCCTGGGGCCGGGGGGCGGCGGAGGAGCCCCCGGGGGGGCGCCCGGGCCCCAAACCCCCCGGCAACCTGCGGGCCCGCTTGGTGCGCCTGCTGAGCCGGGAGGGGCCGGGCCCGCGGGACTGGCTCTGAGCCGCCCCGGCTCGGTTCGCCTCTGCTGCTCAATAAACGGCCTGCGCCGCACCCGGCTCCGCTGCTGCTCCGCGGGGCCGCGCACCGGGACCGGCCCCGGCCGCGGGAACGCGCCCGCTCCCCCCCCCCAGCCCCGTCCCGTCCCTCCCCGCCAGGGGGCGCCGCCGCGCCCGCCCCGTCGGGGGGTGGCGGGGGTGGGAGGGGGGCCGGCCTCGCGCGCGCTGATTGGCCGAGCCGCCCGGCGGCCCCGCCCCCCTCCCGGCCCTATATAAGGCGCGGCGGGGCGGGCGGGGGGCGGTGCCCGGGTTCGAGTCCCGCGTCCGCCGGCCCCGCTCCGCTCCGCTCGCCCGCTGCGGCCACAGCCCTGCGGCCCCGCTCGCCCCGGGGGCCGGCCCGGCCGCGGGTGAGTGCGGGGGGGCTGCCGCTTCTAAAGGGGGTGGGGGCTGGGTTGGGGGGCTGAGGGTCTGAGGGTGGGGGAAAGCGGGTGGTTGGGGCCGGGAGGGGCAGGGCAGGGCTCCCGGCATGGGGGCGGGGGGCTGCGGAGGGGAACGGGGGGTCCCCGTGGGCGGGGGGGCTCCCCGTGGGGCGGGGGGGGTCCCGGTGGGGCGGGGGGAGGCTCAGCCCCGCAGCCCCCCAGCAGCAGGTGCCCGGGGTGCGGGTGACCCCATGGGACGTGGCTGTGCCCATCCTCCAGCAGGACGCACGAATAGAGGGGGGGGGCTCCCACCTCACCCCCCCCCTGCTCCCCCAGCCCCGCCAGCCCCCAGCCCGGGGCTGCCAGCCCCCTCCCCCCCCCGACCCCCGGTGCTGCTGGGGACCCCAGCTTGTCCCCCCCTTCCCCGCCCCGGCGAAGGCAGCGCCTCGCAGGGGTCTGCGCGGCTGCTGCGTGCCGGGGAATGTCTGACCCGGGGAATGTCTGACACGCAGCCTGCACCCAGCCTCGGCGAGAGGGAGCCGCCGGGTGTCAGCTTACACGCCTTATATAGCCCGGGTTAGGCCCGGGGGGAGCCGGGGCACGGCTGCCCCCGGCCCCCAGCCTCCAGCCCCGGGCGAGGCGTGGGGAGAGGCAGCCAGAGCCCAGCCCGTCCCGGTCCCATTCCATGCGTTCAGGGCTCGGAAAGGGCATCGCGGCTCTTCTGAAGCGAGGCGCGGCCAGGGCTGGCCCGAGTGCCCCGTGGCTTGGCCGGCTGACAGCTGTCAGCGCGGTGCTGGCGGGCAGGGATGCGCTGGGATTCCCTGCCCCAAGCCCCGGCGCTGCGTGCGGAGATGGGCTCGCTCCCAGGTAGCGTCTGCTCAGCCAGCTGCCGGAGCGCCAGCGCTGCCAGCCACCTCGCGGGGCATCACGAGGCTCCCGTGCTGCTCATCCAGCCGGCAAAAAGGCTTCTGGTTCCCGGCCCTGCCAGCTGCCGCCTCTCCGCTGTCTGAAACGGCCTCGGGGGTTCTGGGGTGCTGCGAGGGAGAACCCGTCCCAGGTTTGGGAGAGGGAGGGCAGAGCCCGTCTGGCTCCCTGGTGCCCGTCAGCGTTCGCCTGGGCCCCTCGGCTCTGGCGCTGCTGTCGGAGATGCTGATGGATTTGGGGTGCGTCGGTAACCACAGTGTGGGATGGTCGGGGTGGAGCTGCTGCTGGAAACGTGACCTGTCTCCTCCTGCCCCGTCCTGCCAGGCCCCCTCCTCGGCTGCTCTCCCTACGCCGTTCCCACGTCGCGCACCGCCGGGCTCACACCCTCTTCCCTTGCAGAGATGGGCGACATGGAGTCCTACAAGGTGATGCTCAACGGGCCGGCGCCCTGGGGGTTCAGGCTGCAGGGAGGGAAGGATTTCAGCATGCCGCTCTCCATCTCTAGGGTAAGAGAAGCCAAGCGCCGTTGTGGCCCGTTCTCCTCCCTCTCTGTGGGTTGGAGATCATGGCCGCTGCACCCAGGAAGCCAAGGCAGAGCCGTATGGGGGATGCGGGCGAGCTGGGGCCCCGGGAGCGCTGTGCCCGGCCCTGCCTGGCTCTGCTTAGCCTCCTCGGAGCCGCCTTATCAGCTCTGCTCTGGCAGGGGGTGTGTGTGTGTGCTGGGGGTGTTCCGGGCAGGGAACCGCAGCAGCGCTGTGCAGTGCTGTTCAGCCTCTGCAGAGTCATCCTGGCTGCTGGGGGAGGCAGGGGAGGCCTCTTCCGGAGCGAGCCCCGCGCAGGGGGAGGGTGGCTGCTCTCGATGCGTCTGAGCCACGGACCGGCTCCGATCTGCACCGCGACACTGTGCTCACCGTCCTGGGGCCCAGTTTGTGCAGGGCACTCGCCCTGTCTGCCCGAGGCTGCAGTCCTGCTGGCAAGGGACACGTCCCATCTACAAAACCAGCCCATTTCCTGAGCACAAACACGCACGAGCTGTTGTGCTGCCCGCTGCTCCTGCCCGGGGCACCTGGTGCGAGCTTCCCCCGGCGTGATGCTCACCAAGGCCAGGTCTGGCCCCCGGGTGCGTGTGGGTCCCTGTCCCTGGGTGGCCTGGCCCACGGGTGCTAGCAGCAGCTCCGGCCACAAAATTGCCTTATAAGCCTCGGAATGCGCCTGCACCGCCCGTGCTGCTGACGCTCGGGCAGCTGGCACGGGAGGCTGCTTCTCCGAGGACGGCCGCGCCGGCGGCACCGGGCGCAGCGTGGGGGCCTGCCCCCGGCACCAGCCTTGGCGCTGGGTGCCCGTCCCCGAGGCGGGGGTGTCTGCAGCGCCCAGCACGCAGCTCCCACCTGGGGGGCACCGTGCGAGCCTGCAATCGCTGGCACCGCTGCCCTGGGGCCAGCCGATCCTCGCCGAGCGCGGAGACGGCTTCGGCGAGTTTATTCTCTAAAAAATGTTTCTCTTGGCTGCGAGCCAGCGCTTAACAAAGGGTCTGATCAGACGGAGGAGCCTCCGAGGGCCTAGGGCAGGGGCCTTGTGAAGCAAGAGGCGATGTGCGCGCAGGCCAGCCCCGCTGCAGGGGCTCGGGAAAGGCAGGGCAGGGCAGAGCGGTGCGTGGGGCCCAGGGCGGAGGCGCTGGGGCTGCAAGCGGCTCCTGAGGAGCCTGGGGCTGGGCAGTGGCGGGGTGAGGAGCAATGAGGACGTTCCCAGGGGACACAGCCAGCTTCGGGGGGGCCCTGTGGCGATGCTGGGCTGTGTTGCAGGGTGGCGGGTGCTGTCTGATGGGGCGGCGTGACCCTGTGCACTGCTCTGCACCCCGGAGCTGCTCCCGGCCCTGAAGGTACCGCCTGGAGCGTGCTGGTGGCTCTGTGGGGTCCCGACACCTCGGCTGCGAGGTGTCCCCAAGGAGCGGATCCGTGGGCTGGTGGCAGGGCTGAGGTAGGGGCAGCAGCGGGTGCTGCGTGGCATGTCCTGGAGTGTGCCAGTGGGGAAGAGGAGAGGCCTGGGTGCTGCGGGTGAGAGGGATGCTGCTTGTGCCGGGCTCACCTTGCTGGTGAGATGCGGAGCCCTGCAGGGAGGCCGCCCGGTGGCACCCGAAGGTGCGGGGAACAAAGGCCTGGCTGGGCGGAGAGGGGAGGAAGGAAACCAGGGCAGGAGCTTTAGCCCAGGGGGCAGGAAACGGGAAGGCCAGAGCAGCTCCTGGCCGAGCCCCGAGCCCGGCTGAGCTGGCATCTGCAGGAGGGGCTTCCTGGCGTGGTGCTGGCGTGGGCTGGGCGTGCCGGGACACAGCCTGCCGCGCTCCCCCTCCCCGGGCAGCCGTGCGAAAACCTCTCCCAGCTCCTGCCTCCAAACCCACGCAGCCACGCTCCTTCCCAGCCCCGAGGGCAGCAAGCCGGGGCTTGCAGGAGTGGCCGGGAGCCGGCCGGGAGCATCCTCCTGTCCCAAACACCGCGGGGGACGCCCGTGTCCCTTCTGGGGACGGCGGCGAGGTGCAGGTGGAGCTGGGCCGTTCCCGGCACCGGGGGCAGGATTCGGCCTGGCGCAGGGGGGTCGAAGTACCTGGGGCAGGGAGCGCTGCGCCCAGGGCGGGCCGGGCTCTGCGCATGGGCGAGGAGGGCCCTGATGCTCGGCGGCAGGGATTTTCCAGCCCTCTGACAGCGCTGGGAATCTGGCTCGCTCCTTTTATGTTCATGTCGAACAGGGCTTGAGGAAATACTTGGTCCAAATCCAAGCGCCTTGAGTTCTTCCGCGCTGGAGGAGCAGGAATGGCTGCAGCCTGCCCACGTCTGTCTGTCTGACTGACTGTCTGTCTGTCAGTGCCTGGGAGCTGCCTGCAGCGGCGCTGGGGCCTGCTCCCTGCTCGCCCCTCGGCTGCGCATCCCCGGCAGGAGCAGAGGGTGCTTAGGGCCGGTGGGGGCGATCCAGGCACGTCCCAGCCCCGTAGCTGAGCCGGGTGAGGGGTCCGAAGGGCACAGGAGCGCGGCCTGGCTGGGGGGACGCAGGGTCTGTCCCCCCGTGCCCCGCAGCCCCAGCTCCAGGCTAGGAGAACGCCTGTGGTTTGCGGCCCCGAGGGGTGGGACGTGGGCTGCGTGATGGGCCCTGACTCACCCCGCTCGCTTCCAGCCCCGACACCTCAGGGAGTGAGGCAGAGCCAGCGCGGCCTCTGCCGACGGGCATCGCCTGGAAAGCCCGGGCTCTCCGCAGGGCTCCCTGTGGGGATGGGGACAGATGGGGACGGCGCGGTCCCCGGGGTGCTGGCACAGCCCCCAGCTGCGCTGTGCAGTGTCTGGGGTTAGTGCTTGGCTGCTGCAGTGAGGAAAATGCTGCTCTGGGTTAATGAAATGGGGAATGTGGGGTGGTCTGGGGGTCCCTGTGTCAGGCCCGGTGCTGCTCTGGCCCCGCACTGCTGCAGCACCGTGCTGCAGGGGGGAGAGGCTGTCCTAAAATGGGACAAGGGACTCCGAGGGTTGTCCTGTGCCTGGCTCGGCAGAGCCTGGCTGACCTTGTCCCTGGCTCTCACGGGGACAAGATCATCCCTCCGCCGGGCTGGCCAGCTCCCCCTGACGCTCTCTGTCCTGCAGCTGACTCCGGGCGGGAAGGCGGCCCAGGCTGGCGTGGGAGTGGGCGACTGGGTGCTGTACATCGACGGGGAGAGCACCAGCGCCATGACGCATATCGAGGCCCAGAACAGGATCCGTGCCTGCGGGGACAGGCTCTGCCTCACGCTGAGCAGGTAGGGGCTTGTGGGGCCCGCAAATACGGGGTGCTGGTGTGACCGGAGCCAAGCTGGGGCCCTCTGCCCGTTGCTCCCTCTGGTCCTGCTGCCCCAGGGCAGCGTCAGGCAGCTCCTGCAGCCCCAGCTCGTCCGAGGGCTCTGCTTGGCTGCATGGGGCTCACCCCGGCTGCAGCAACCCCAGCTCCAAGCCCTGACCTCTGCCCGTGGGGCACTGCTGGCCGGCCATGGCTCCCTTGGGTGTCAGCACCCCTTCGGTCCCGTCGGGGGGGGGGGATGGCTGCTGGGCCCGTGCAGCACCTGCCTCACTGTCTCCTCTCTTGCAGAGCCCAGAACCACCTGGGGAAGCCGCAGAAGGTAGGTGTTGCTGCGTCGCTGCCTGCAGCAGCTCGGCCCCGAGCTGGGGGTGGGGAAGTCTCCGAGCTTATCCGGAGGAGCGGACTTTGCTCCTGGGGCCCAAAGGCTTCTTGGGGACCGGGGTGTGTTTGGAGGGCTGGTATGGCGGCTCTGAGCCCTAGGGACACAAGAGATCGGGGAGAGCAGGACCTGCCCTGTGGGTGCCCAGTCCCCAGCTGCCGCCACTGGTCCTGGGTGAGGGCAAGGGTGCGGAGGGACCATGCAGCAGCAGCAAGGCCTTTGGGCCCTACGTTTGCTGGTGCTGGAGCTCCCTGGCACAGAACTCCCTCCCTCCAGCTGCTGCACGGGGAGGCAGAGCCAGGGCCAGCAGCTCCTGGACAGAAGCCACCTGCATGCCTTCCGCTTTGTGCCGCGGGATGGTTGCGAGCAGCGCGTGTGCATGCCCGGCCCCGCCGCGGGGCAGCAGCGAGTGTGCGGGGCACTTACTAATCCTGCAGCAACCCTCGGGACGGGTGTGCAGCCTGGTGTCCCTGGGCTGGATGCCCTGCGGAGAGGGGACCTGGCTGGCAGAGCCCGGTGCCCGAAGCTCACGTGCTGTCCGTGTTTGCGTGCCCGGGTGTGTGTGGCTACGAGGGCCTGCAGGCGAGGACAAGCCCAGCTTTTCCACCTGGCTGCCCGCTGCGCTTCCTGGCCCAGGGCTGCCCCTTGCATGCTGCTTGACGTGTGAGCCCGTGTCTGTGTGTTTTGTCTCGCTCAGGACTCACTCCCCTGCTCTGAGCCCCCGAAATATAACTTCGCTCCCAGCACCGCCCTCAACAAAACAGCTCGGCCCTTTGGGGCCGGCTCGCCTCCGAACCCACGGCCCGGGCTGGTGACGAAACCCGTGACGTACGTGCCCCTGGTGCCCGCCTGCACCCCCCAGCACAATGGGTATGTTGCTGTCCATCCCGCTCCCCGAGAACACAGGGGAGCCCCGCTGCCCGGCCCCGCTGCGCCTTGCATGCCAGGCACCCATGGGTGGGAGCGGGCGACGGTGCCTGTGCCGGGTCCCCCGACGGCTGGTGCTGAGACTGCGTAACAGGACCGTCACGCGTGGGGACACACTCACGCCTGCTCCTCGCTCGGGGACGTGTCCTCCTCCGCTGGCCTTTGGGGAGCCCCATGGGGCGCAGCCATCACAGTACACTCACCGGTGTCTGCGACAGCCCTGCACCGAGGGGCAGGAAGGCTGTGGCTGCCATGGACGCTATCGGCAGCCCAGGGTATTCTGTGGGGCTGTGGAGACAGGCTGGCAAAGGGAAGCCCTGCGGCCCTCCACGGCGCTGCCATGTGCCCGGCCAGCTGCTGCTCCCTGCCCGTCCTGGTCACAGCAGCCACGGCACCCTGGAGCTGGGTGATGGGGGGACGTGGCCCTGGCTGTCCTCTGCACCCAGGCCTGTTTTGGGGGCTGAGGGTGGCACAGTCGGCTCTGTTGGCAATGTCCCTGCGGCCCAGCGTGCTCCCAGCCCCGGGTGAGCTGGACACAGGTGGCAGGGGGAGTGCTGCAGGCTGTAGGTGAGCTCTGGAAACTTCTTGGGTGCTCTGGGTCTAATTTCACCTTCCTTCTCTTTCTTTCTCTCCTCCCTCTCTCTTTCCCTCTCCCCTACAGGTGCAGAGCCTTGACAAGTCAGTAAGCCTTTTGCCTGCTCTCTCTAGCCTTCCTGCATGCCTCTTGCCCTGTTAGTCCCCTGCTGGTGCCCCGTACACCTGGGGCAGGGTTAGCCTGGTGGCTCGGAGTCACCGTGCTGGCAGCACACTCTACTTGGGCCACGTGGGTCTCTCCTGGCATTAAGTTGTCCTGAGAGGTGCTGGCTGTGAGGGCACTGGGGTGTCCTCTCACCTGGTCCCTTTTCTCTCCAGCATGTGGAAAGCTGCGCTGTGCACCCTGCCCATAGCACCGCAGGTGTTTGCCAGGCTCCCATACTGCTCCCCTGTGTGTGGTTTTGATCTTGGCTTTCTCTTGCCCTGTCCTCTCTCCTCCTGGCCTTTAGGGCCAGCCTCAAACAGCAGAGATGGAAAATGAGTGCTGAGAAGACGTCCTTAGTGGGCCCTTCCTATGTGGACGATACGTAAGGGGTGGGGAGGACGTGCGTATTTGGTGTGTCAAATACTTGCTGTTGTGCTGCTGTTGTGAACCTGCAGAGGTATGGGGTGGCCTCGGGGAGGTGGTGATGCTGTGGGGATCCCCATGGGTCTGTGGAGCAGTGGTGGGGATGGGACGTGGGCAGCGCTGCCCCATGCCGCCAGCCGGGCAGGGACAGGACGGTGCCAGCTGAACGCCCGCCCCTGTCGCTCGCAGGCAGCCGCCGCAGCACCCCACTACCCCTATATATGACCCCAGCAAGTTGCATCTGATCGAGGACTCTGAGGACTGGCAGCCCCGCAACACCAACACCCAGTCCCGCTCCTTCCTCAAACTGGCCCAGCTGACGGGCGCAGACAGCCGTAAGTTCCTGCGGGACCTGGTGCTTGCCGGCTGCCCGGGGTGCCCAGAACAGGCCCTGGATGCGGGTTGAGGTGGCATCGGTTTGTAGCCGTGGTGGCCCCGTGATGTCCCTGCGTGTGGTGTGGGCACGTGGTGGTGCCGCGGGGCTGGTTCGGGGCAGCAGGGAGGGGATGCCTGGTTCTGTTCCGTCGTGCTGTGCGGGGCCGTGGCTGTCCCTGACTGACTCTGTCTCCTCCTTTCTCTCTGGCTGCCCTCAGTGGAGGATCACGATGAGGAGCTTGTTAGGAAGCCCAGGTAAGGGGTGGGCTGCGGGGCACAGCACAAGCCATGGGGCCCGCAGTGCCTGGGCTCGGCCCCCAGCCCCTTCTCCCTCCCACTGTGTCATCTTCTGTCCCGCCACCTCCTTGCTCCCTGCCCCTCTCTGTCCTCTCTGTGTCTGCAGAGCTGAGGTGGTCACTGAGCTGCAGCACCCGCTCTGTGCTCTCCTCTGCGATGGGCACCGCCGGCACTCGGCCACTGCTGTGCCCGTCCTGTTGTGAGGGTCCTGCCCGGGCGCTAGGCTGTCTCAATCTGGGGTGTCCTGGTGCTGGGTGTCCCCGTGCGTGTGTCCCCGGCAGGACCCAGGGCACTGCTGGCACTGGGGAGGCTGAGCTGCACCGCTGCATCCAGGACACAGCGGGTCGGTGGGGTCTGGTGGCACTGGCAGAGCCTGGCTGTGGGTGTAGGGAGGTGCTGGGCATCGTCTGGACCTCAGGCACGAAATCCTGTGATCGTGATGAGGGGCCGTGGGGGAGCTGGAATTGAGCGAGTGCTGCTGGCGTCACCATGGGGCTGCGGACAAGCCTTTGGGAATGCTCGGCCACGTGCCAGCGATTTACCGTTGTGCCGTCATTTTCTTGCCGCCGCAGGGGTCCTCGTGTGTCATTCTGGGGTACCGAGGAGGAGTGGTGAGTGCCGGGCTGTGCTGGGGGTCGATGTATGCCCGGCCCCTGTCAGCACTGCCCCGCGCCGCGGGCTGTCAGAAGCAGGGGCAGGTCAGTGCCAGCTGAGTCCCTGCCCCTGTCACTCGCAGCCAGCCCCTGCACTCCCCTGGGACCCCCACGCGTGACCCGGGCAAGTTGCGGCTGATCGAGGATGCTGAGGACTGGCAGCCCCGCACCGGCACCTCCCAGTCCCGCTCCTTCCGCAAACTGGCCCGGCTGACGGGCACAGACGGCCGTAAGTTCCTGCGGGCCCTGGTGCCCAGAGCTGGCCCTGGGTGCGGGGCCGAGTGTCAGGGTCTGGCCATGGTGGCCCCGTGGTGGCCCTGTGTTGGCACGTGGTGGTGCCTCGGGGCTGGTTCGGGGGCAGCAGGGAGGGGATGCCTGGTTCCGTTGCGTCGTGCTGTGTGGGGCCGTGGCTGCTGCCAACTGACTCTGTCTCCTCCTTTCTCTCTGGCTGCCCTCAGTGGAGGATCACGATGAGGAGCTTGTTAGGAAGCCCAGGTAAGGGGTGGGCAGCGGGGTGCAGCATGAGCTCCTGGCCATGGGGCCCATGGTGTCGGGGCTTGGCCCCCAGCCCATTCTCCCTCCCACTGTGTCTTCTGTCCTGCCACCTCCTTGCTCCCTGCCCATGATGGGTACTGCCGGTACTCAGCCACTGCTGTGCCCGTCCTGTCATGAGGGTCCTGCCCCAGCACTGCGCTGCCAGGCTGGGCTGTCCCCATCCAGGTGTCCTGATAGTGGGCTGTTCCCAGCTGGGGTGTCCTGGTGCTGGGTGTCCCCATGCACGTGTCCCTGGCAGGACCCAGGGCACTGCTGGCACTGGGGAGGCTGAGCTGCACCGCTGCATCCAGGACGCAGCGGGTCGGTGGGGTCTGGGGGCACTGGCAGCAGGGAGGTATGAGGCAGCACCAGGACTTCAGGCAAGGGAGCCCATCGGGCTTCCTTGTGGCTGTTTTGGGACAAGTGCTGCCAGCATCTTTGGTGGGCTGGGGATAAGCCGGGGGAGTGCTCAGTGCTGTGCGCAAAACATTTACCGTTGTGCCACCATTTCCTTGCCGCCACAGGGATTCCCGCGGGTCATTCTATGGCACAGTGGAGCAGCGGTGAGTGCTGGGCTGTTGTAAGGTTCGGCGTGTGTCGGGCCCTTGGCAGCTCTGCCCCATGCTGCCGGCTGGGTAGGGGTAGGAACAGGACGGTGCCAGCTGAGCACCTGCCCCTGCCACTCGCAGGCAGCCCCTGCAGCCCGTGGAGCCCCCCGAGACCCCCGCGTGTGACCCGGGCAAGTTGCGGCTGATCGAGGATGCTGAGGACTGGCAGCCCCGCACCGGCACCTCCCAGTCCCGCTCCTTCCGCAAACTGGCCCGGCTGACGGGCACAGACGGCCGTAAGTTCCTGCGGGGCCGAGTGTCAGGGTCTGGCCATGGTGGCCCCGTGGTGTCCCTGCGTGTGGTGTGGGCTGGTTCAGGGGCAGCAGGGAGGGGGTGCCCGGTTCTGTTCCGTCGTGCTGTGCGGGGCTGTGGCTGCCGCTGACTGACTCTGTCTCCTCCTTTCTCTCTGGCTGCCCTCAGTGGAGGATCACAATGAGGAGCTTGTTAGGAAGCCCAGGTAAGGGGTGGGCAGTGGGGTGCAGCATGAGCTCCTGGCCATGGGGCTGGCTCAGCCCCCAGCCCATTTACATTCCCACTCTGTCATGTCCTGTCCTGCCACCTCCTTGCTCCCTGCCCCTCACTGTCCTTTCTGTGTCTGCAGAGCCGAGGTGGTCACTGAGCTGCAGCACCCGCTCTGTGCTCTCCTCCGTGACAGGCACCGCCGGCACTCGGCTCTGCTGTGCCCATCCCATTGTGAGGGTCCTGCCCGGGCACTGCGCTGCCAGGCTGGGCTGTCCCCATCCAGTTGTCCTAATGCTGGGTGTCCCCATGCGCTGTCCCCAGCTGAGATGGCCCCGGCAGGACCCAGGGCACTGCTGGCACCGGGGAGGCTGAGCTGCACCGCTGCATCCAGGACACAGCGGGTCGGTGGGGTCTGGTGGCACTGGCAGAGCCTGGCTGTGGGCATCAGGACATGTAGGACAGCTCCGGGACCTTGTCACGAGGCAATGATACTGGTGTGGGGCTGCAGGGAGGCTGGACTGGGCCTAGTGCTGCTGGCGTCACTGTGGGGCTTGGGTTAAGTCGTGGGGAATGCTCTGTGCGGCATGCCAAGCATTTACTGTTGTGCTGCCATTTTCTCGACGCCGCAGGGATTCCCGTGGGTCGTTCTATGGCACAGAGGAGCAGTGGTGAGTGCCATGCCGTGCCAAGGGTCGGTGTCTGCTGGGCCTTTGGACAGCTCTGCCCTGTGCCACCGTCTGGGCAGGGGTAGGGGCAGGTCAGTGCCATCTGAGCCCCTGCCACTCGCAGGCAGCCCATGGAGCCTGAGGAGCCCCCCGAGACCCCCGCGTGTGACCCGGGCAAGTTGCGGCTGTTCGAGGACGCTGTGGACTGGCAGCCCCGCACCGGCACCTCCCAGTCCCGCTCCTTCCGCAAACTGGCCCGGCTGACGGGCACAGACGGCCGTAAGTTCCTGCAGGGCTGAGCATCGGGGTCTGGCTCTGGTGGCCCTGTGGTGGCCCTGCGTGTAGCGTGGGCCCTGTGGTGGTGCTGCGGGGCTGTTCGGGGGCAGCAGGGAGGGGGTGCCTGGTTTTGTTCTGTCGTGCTGTGTGGGGCCGTGGCTGCCGCCGACTGACTCTGTCTCCTCCTCTCTCCCCGCCGCGCGCAGTGGAAGATGATGATGTGTTTGTTAGGAAGCCCAGGTAAGGGGTGGGCAGCGGGGTGCAGCACGAGCTGCTGGCTGCATGTTCCGGGCACTGCTGTCACTGAGCTGGGGAGGTCAAGCTGTACCGCAGCCTCTTGTGCTGCTGGGGCAAAGAGGAGAGTGGTGGCACTGGCAAACCTTGCTGTGGGTGCTGGGAGGTGCTGGGCGATGCTGGGATTCCTGTCAGAAGAGCCCGTGAGGTTCCTGTGGGGCTGCAGGGGCCAGGCAGAGCTGCTTAGCACTGCTGGCTGCTCCGTGGGGCTGGGGCCATGTCAGGAATGGAGCAGGGGCTGGGGAGGCTGTGCCCTGCAGAGCTGGGGCAGGTCTGTCCCCTCACGCTGGTGGCACCTCTTGTGCCTTCCCATTTCTGTGATCCCTCCTGCCTTGGCGTTGTGACCACTGGGTCCCCAAGCTGGGAGGCGGCATGGGTGCAAGGGCAGCTGGCATCGCTGTGGGGTGGGGATAGGCCAGGGAAATGCTCCGTGCCATGTGCCAAGCATTTACTGTTGTGCCGCCATTTTCTCAACGCCACAGGGATTCCCGTGGGTCCTTCTGTGGCACAGTGGAGCAGCGGTGAGTGCTGGGCTGTAAGGTTCAGTATGTGTCAGGCCCTTGGGCAGCTCTGCCCCGTGCTGCTGTCTGGACAGGGGCAGGAGCAGGACAGTACCGGCTGAGTGCCTGCCCCTGCCGCTCGCAGGCAGCCCCTGCAGCCCGTGGAGCCCCCCGAGACCCCCGCGTGTGACCCGGGCAAGTTGCGGCTGATCGAGGACGCTGAGGACTGGCAGCCCCGCACCGGCACCTCCCAGTCCCGCTCCTTCCGCAAACTGGCCCGGCTGACGGGCACAGACGGCCGTAAGTTCCTGCGGGGCTGAGTGTCAGGGTCTGGCCGTGGTGGCCCCGTGGCGTCCCTGCGTGTGGTGTGGGCTGTGCAGGGCCACGTGGTAGTGCTGCGGGACTGGTTCGGGGGCAGCAGGGAGGGGATGCCTGGTTCCGTTCTGTTGTGCTGTGTGGGGCCATGGCTGTCCCCGACTGACTCTGTCTCCTCCTTTCTCTCTGGCTGCCCTCAGTGGAGGATCACAATGAGGAGCTTGTTAGGAAGCCCAGGTAAGGGGTGGGCTGCGGGGCACAGCACAAGCCATGGGGCCCACAGTGCTGGGGCTCAGCCCCGGCCCATTCACCTTCCCACTGTCTTCTGTCCTGCCACCTCCTTGCTCCCTGCCCCTCACTGTCCTTTCTGTGTCTGCAGAGCCGAGGTGGTCACTGAGCTGCAGCACCCGCTCTGTGCTCTCCTTTGCGATGGGCACCGCCGGCACTCGGCCACTGCTGTGCCCGTCCTGTTGTGAGGGTCCTGCCCGGGCACTGCGCTGCCAGGCTGGGCTGTCCCAGTCTGGGGTGTCCTGGTGCTGGGTGTCCCCATGCGCTGTCCCCAGCTGAGGTGGCCCCGGCAGGACCCAGGGCACTGCTGGCACTGGGGAGGCTGAGCTGCACCGCTGCATCCAGGACACAGCGGGTCGGTGGGGTCTGGTGGCCCTGGCAGAGCCTGGCTGTGGGCATCAGGACATGTAGGACAGCTCCGAGACCTTGTCACGAGGCAGTGATACTGGTGTGGGGCTGCAGGGAGGCTGGACTGGGCCTTGAGCTGCTGGCATCACTGTGGGGCTTGGGTTAAGCCACAGCGAATGCTCTGTGCCTCGTCCCAAGTACTTACTGTTGTGCCGCCATTTTGTCAACGCCACAGGGGACCCCGCGTGTCGTTCTATGGCACGGAGGAGCAGCGGTGAGTGCTGGGCCCATGGGCAGCGCTGCCCCGTGCTGATGGCCGGGCAGGAGCAGGTCAGTGCCATCTGAGCCCCTGCCACTCGCAGGCAGCCCATGGAGCCTGAGGAGCCCCCTGAGACCCCCGCTTGTGACCCGGGCAAGTTGCGGCTGTTCGAGGACGCTGTGGACTGGCAGCCCCGCACCGGCACCTCCCAGTCCCGCTCCTTCCGCAAACTGGCCCGGCTGACGGGCACAGACGGCCGTAAGTTCCTGCGGGGCCGAGTGTCAGGGTCTGGCCGTGGTGGCCCCGTGGTGTCCCTGCGTGTGGCGTGGGCTGGTTCAGGGGCAGCAGGGAGGGGGTGCCCGGTTCTGTTCCGTCGTGCTATTTGGGGCCGTTTCTGCCGCCGACTGACTCTGTCTCCTCCTCTCTCCCCGCCGCGCGCAGTGGAAGATGATGATGTGTTTGTTAGGAAGCCCAGGTAAGGGGTGGGCAGCGAGGCGCAGCACGAGGTGGGCTGCATGTCCCGGGCAGGATGCTGGGCACCGCTGTCACTGAGCTGGGGAGGTCAAGCTGTACCACAGCCTCTTGTGCTGCTGGGGCAAAGAGGAGAGTGGTGGCACTGGCAAACCTTGCTGCGGGTGCTGGGAGGTGCTGGGCAGCGTTTGGATGTCAGGCATGAGGGCTCATCAGGGTCAGGCCACGTCTGGAGGCAAGGAAGGTGCAGGGACTGGGGGAGGCCTGTTGGCAGCTCTTCTTTTGGCTTTGTACTTCATCTTCCCTCCTGCCTTGGTGTTTGAGTGCTGGTTCCACATCTGCCTGGTTTGCTCTGTAGCAAATAAATTCTCCTGTTCTTATAGCCTGCTCCTTTTTCTGTTTGCCCTGGAGAGGCACAGAGCTGCTGGCTCTCTGTCACTGTCCTTGCCCCTCTGGACCTCACTTGCCCTGGCTTCTCACAAGCCCGGTGCTGGCAGCATGCCGTGGGGTTCACAGGCACTGCCACCCAGGACCAGCCTGGCCCTGCCCTTCCCTGCTTCTGCTGGAGCTGGCCCCGGGGCTCCCCATGCCAGACTGGCTGTAGGGTGCTGTGCGTGAGGCTGGGGGTACCTAGCCACTGTCACGTTTGAGTGGACTGCAGCGGTGTGTGCAATCCTACAGGTCCCTGCCACCCTACAGCACCCAGCAACTGGGGCACGGCACCCCAGCAGCTCGATGCTCCTACTCTGCTGGGTGCCACAGACCTGGGGGTGCTGCGTCCCCCAGCACCAAACCCGCTACCGGCCGGGCACGGGGGCTCGGCCAGCTCCTGGCTGTGGGGTGGGGGTCCCTGCTTGCATGCACATGCCCGTCGGGCAGCCAGCCCGTGTCATGGGGTGAGCACGGCAGGCTGGATTAACTGCTGGTTCTGTAGCCAGGTCTCCGTGTTGGATCCGTCCCCGGGAGCAGCGATGAAAACAGAGCCGGGACTGGGTGAGTGAAACGTTTCCTTTGGGTTCGGGGCAAGAGGGGGTGGGGGCAGAGGTAGGGCTGGTGCAGGGGGATTGGGAGCACCGTCCAGGAGGCTTCTGTGTGTGTGCAGCCCCCAGGACCCCCGCTGCCACCCCTGGCCCTGCCAGCCGCCCACCCTGGGCTGTGGACCCGTCGTTCGCCGAGCGCTACGCCCCGGACAAGACGAGCACGGTGCTGAGCAAGCACAGCCAGCCGGCCACGCCGACCCCCATGCAGAACCGCAGCTCCATCGTGCAGGCGGCCCAGCAGGCGCCCGAAGGCCTCGGCCGCACGCCGCTCTGCTACAAGTGCAACAAGGTCATCAGGTGAGCCCTGCCACCCGCCGCCACCCTGCCACCCTCCTGGGCACGTGCCAGGCCCCGGCGGGGCTGACGTGGCTCTGTCGCGCCGCAGGGGACGCTACCTGGTGGCACTGGGACATTACTACCACCCCGAGGAGTTCACCTGCTGCCAGTGCAGGAAGGTGCTGGATGAGGGTGGTTTCTTCGAGGAGAAGGGCTCCATCTTCTGCCCCAAGTGCTACGACACGCGCTACGCGCCCAGCTGCGCCAAGTGCAAGAAGAAGATCACCGGGGTGAGTTTCCCTCAGCCTGCCCCGCGCCTCCTGTCCGTGCTCCCCACTCACCTACGTGTCCCCAGCTCTGCCCCTTCCCCTCCTGCTGGCCCTCTGCCCCAGGGACCCCCTGTCCCTTTTGGCCCTGGGTAGGGGTCCCCCTGCAGTGCGGGGTGCCCGGCTGACAGTGTCTCTCTTCCAGGAGGTGATGCACGCGCTGAAGATGACCTGGCACGTGCAGTGCTTCACCTGCGCAGCCTGCAAAACTCCCATCCGCAACCGTGCCTTCTACATGGAGGAGGGACAGCCCTACTGCGAGAGAGGTAGGACCGGGGAGACCCCACGTGTCACCCCGGGGCACCGGCAGGGCTTGGCACCTCGCGGCAGGAGCCCGGGGTGAGCTGCCCTGCGCTGCGGGGCTCTCCCGGAGCCACGGGGAAGGCTGGGTGTCCCCCGAGCCCTCTGTCCCCGTCCTCTCCGGCTGCTGGGTGGTGCCATTGCTGGCGGGTTGCCACGGCGATGACGGAGGATGTACATCAAAGCGAGTGCTGCATCCTGGGAGCTGAGGTTCGCCTCCTCCCCGCAGCATGGTGGCGGCCAGGGACACCCTGCCCCGGGTGCCTGGCGCCTCGAGCTTTGTCCCTGTCCTGGCCTGGAAGCGAGATGTCCCCAGGCTGTGCCCTCCTGCACGGGGAGCTGAGGGGTCGCAGTCTGGGGGAACGCTGACCCGGGCTCTGCCTCTGCTCGCAGACTACGAGAAGATGTTTGGCACCAAGTGCCGCGGCTGCGACTTCAAGATCGATGCTGGGGACCGGTTCCTGGAGGCGCTGGGGTTCAGCTGGCACGACACTTGCTTCGTCTGTGCGGTGAGCCACGCGTCTGCCTCGTCCTCCTCTCCCTGGGTGCTGGCTGGAGGCTGGCCGGGGCCGTAACTCTCTGCGGTTGTGCTGCACATGGGGGGGGTCTGCCCACAGCGCGGGGGCCCCGAGTCCACGAGTTGTTCCCCACCTCGCTCTGTGCCGGTGCTTCTGAGCCTGCTGCTCCTTGGCGCCTGCACGAGGCCAGTGCTGAGTGGGAGGGCAGCTGGGGCTGAGCGTGGGAGGGGACCCCGGGGACCCTGCTGACCGCCTGCGCTCTCCTCCCCAGATCTGCCAGACCAACCTGGAAGGGAAGACGTTCTACTCCAAGAAGGACAAGCCGCTGTGCAAGAGCCACGCTTTCTCCCACGTGTGAGGCGCGGGAGGCCGGCTGTGCCCACGCATGCCCCTGGCCCTGCATGCTCCTCTCCCACCCCTTCCCCTGCCCCAGGGAGCCAGGCTGGGACCTCACCCCTTCCCCTCGCTCCTGCCTCTTTCCTGGCAGCTCCTGGCTGGGCTCCAGCAGAGGCAGCGCCGGCCTCAGAGCCCCTTCTTGCTGGGTGGCTTCTTCTGTGCCCCCCCGGCTGACCTAGGAGCCCGGGGAAGGGGATGCCACGTGGCTCTGCTGCCCCTGAGCCGCTCAGCATCGGGGCTGGAGTCAGGGGTAGGTGCCTGGCTGCAGCGGGGCTGCTCCCTTGCCTGGATGAGGCCCACCTGCCCTGGCACCAGGGCAGGGACGCTCCTAGCGCATCCCTGAGCGGGCGAGGACCAGCCCCAGCCCCTGCCGAGCTCTCCCTCACCTTCCCTGCTTCATGCTCAGCACGTGGGGTTAGAGAACCGGCTCTTCTCCCCCTGCCTGCCGCGACCCCACCGCGTTGCAGACCACGGCGGTGCCTTCCCATGGCTGTGGGCCGGGGGTCTCTGTGCCTTGTGTCCCTGCACCCAGCTCCCTGCTGCTCCCCTGGGGCTGGCGGGGGGCAGCACCCCCTGCCTGGCCGTGCCGGGGTGCAGGGCCCCCGTGCCTGCCTCTGGCTCCCCGCAAGGCTCGGAAACAGCTTCCTACCAAAGAGCGTGTGCCGCCGCTGTCCCAGCACTGTAAAACGCCTCTCCCAAACCCACACTCTCCGGTTGGGCTGCGTCTGATGTAGCCACGGTGCTTTTAGTGCCTTTAATAAACACTTCTCTGCAAGTGCCCGCTGTCTCGGGGCCTGCGGTTTCGCCGAGCGAGGGGCGGCGGGGCCGGGAAAGTGGTGCGCAGCCCTCGCCCCGCTTCGCCTGGAGCCCTGCCCCGGGGCCTGACTCAGCTCGATGGAGCTCGCAGGGAAAAGCTTTGCCTTGGGTTTCTCCTCCTCTGCCCCCGGGTCTCCCCCGCCTGCTTTTAGCAGGCAGAGGCTAACGGAGGCAGTAATTAATCCAGGAGGCAAAGCTGGGGCTGGGCTGCGCGAGGGGATATGGGGTCGGACACCGCAGCGGCGTCCCCACTTACCGGCATCGTCCCCGCGTCCCTGCTGCTGCGTCCCGGAGGCCGTGCAGGGGACGAGGAGTCATTGGCACGAGCGTGATGGTGCTGGGCGTGCTTCGGCGTCACGCAGCCACGCGGCCGCGCGTTGAGTACAGCTGCTGTCCCAGAGGACGGGCGCGAGGCAGCGCCGGCACCGCCGGCTGGAACAGGCTCGGGGGCAGTGGGTGTGGGGAAGAGCTGCTCCCACTGCTCCGCTCTGGCAGCCGTAGCGGTCATTAATAATTGCAGCTCTTAACATGATGAGCAATCGCAAGGAAAAGCGTCTTGCTAATCTGCTGGAACGTTCTGCCGGGGGCAGGGTCTGGCTGCGGGAACCAAACCCCACCCAGAGCCAGGCCGAGGTGCGGGGTCCCCGGACCCCGGAGAGATGCAAAACCCCAACAGCGACCGGCAGGGAGGAGGTGGAATAACTGGGACTTACTGGGAGGTTGGAGTTGGGTCCCGTCCCAGGCTGGGGGCGAACGTGGGTGGTGTGAAGCGAACGGGGACGGTGACACCGCTGAGCTGGGTGGGTGAGAAGGGGCAGGACAGCCAGCCTGGCAGGGACAGAAAAAGCAGGGACGTGGCGAGTGCCTGTGTGTGAATCCTGGCTGCGAAGCCAAGGTCAGGGGAAGCGGGGAGAAGGTGGCACAGCCGCGGCGGGGACACAAAACTGAGCAGACGGCGGGGAAGGGGCAGGCAGCCGAGCGTGACGGGGCCCCAGCCGCTGGGGTGGCACGTCCTGGGAACGGGTTGTGCCGGCCGAGCCGCGGGGCACCGGCCTCGGAGCGGGGCAAGGGCAGCCCCAGCCTGCTCCGGGCTGACGGGGACGAGGTGGCAGAGCGAAACCTCTCCGTGCACCCAGCGGGGGCTCTGCCGCTTCCGCCACTTGGTGCCCTGTTGCCTCTGGTCCCTACTGATGGCCTCCGGGAGCCGAAGTGCCGCCGCGCTTTGCCGAGAGCGGCTCTGCGCACCATGCGAGGAGCTCAGGCGGCGGAAGGAGGGTCTCGGGTGGGCTGCGGAGGTGGAGCCTGGGGAGGGGCTGCAGCCGCGCTGCTCCGAGAACAAAGCCTCGCGGCGCCGAGCTCTGCGGGTCCCAGCGCGGGCTCCCACCACCGCCACCCCCAAAGGCAGCTGGGCCACTCGCGGGGCGCCTGCCGCAACCCCCGGCCCCCGCGCTGGCGCCGGCAGCTGCTCGACAGCTGCTCCCCAGCCCTCCGAGCCTCCAAGGGCGGCTCCGGCTTCGGCCTGGCTCGGAAACGCCGCTGCAAGAAGGGCGTGGGCAGGGGGCAGCCACCCCGTCCTGCGCCCCGCTGCGCTCGGGGGGGCTCCAAGCTGGGTGGCTCTCAAGGGCACGGTGCCCTGAGCTGCAGGGATCGGGCCGCCCCCCCCGGCTTTGTCACCCTGGTGTGGACGTCCCTTTGAAACGGCTGCTGGCCCGTTTTGTGCCTGGGGCGCGGGGACACGGGCAGGGTGACGCCGGTGTCCCTGGCACGGCGCTGCCCAGCTGGCTGGGAGCAGATGGAGCTGGAGCTGGGCACCCTCTGGCCCCGCTGGGCCCTGCCTGGGGTCGGCTGGAGGCAGCTTTGGGGGGTCCGCACGAGGGGCAAAACCCGGTGGAGACGGGGCCGTGGGGGTCTGGGGCGGTTTGGGGGCAGGGGGACACATCCGGCAGCGGCTGGGGCGGGCAGGGACGGAGGGGGAGGATGGCACCAAAGGGGTCCCCGCGGCACAGGGGACCCCGCGAAGGCTGGGGGGCACAGCTGGGGGGGCTCGGAGGGCAAAACGGGGGGCGTGGGGGTCTGGGATGGAGGGGAGCTGATGGCAGGGGGGGGTCCCGTCGGGGCGCAGGAGATGGAGCCGTGGGGGCAACCCGGGGATGCGGGGTCCCCGGTAGGTGCAGCACCCTGGGGGGGGGTGGGGGGGACAGGGGGTGCCCGGGGCGTGTCCCCAGGGCGAGCCGTGCTCGGGCTCACCCCGGGGGCGACACCCGGCGGGGTGTCCCCGGGGAGGGGGGGGGAGGATGAGGACACGGGGCGGGGGGGGGGCGCGCCCCGGGGGCGCGGCGGGGGCGGGGGCCGGGGCGGGAGAGGGGGGGGGGGGGGGGGCGAGGAGGGGGGGGCGGGGGGGGGGGGGTTGGGGGCCGCCGTTCGCGGCGCTAGGACCGGGCGCGGCGGCGGGCGGAGCCTCCCCGCCGCTCGCCCCTCCGCCCGGCCGCTGCGGCAGTGTCTCGGAGGCGGGCAGGCGGCCGGTCCCTCCGGTCCCCCGGCAGCATCCCGGCCCCGCCATGGCTGGCGTCGGCTTCGCGGCGCACCGCCTGGAGCTGCTCGCCTCCTACCAGGACGTGATCGGCGAGGACAGCCCCACCGACTGGTGAGCGCGCCCGCCGCCGCCGCCGCCGCCCCTTTGTCCCCCCTCGCCGCCGGGCCCCCTTTGTGCGCACGGAGCCGCCCGGTGCACCGAGCGCGCCCCCGCCGCCACCGGGGCCGCGCCCCCCCCCACCCCCCCCCCCCCCGCCCTCAGCCCCCCCTCCCCGCCGCCCCCCGCCACCTGCCGCCGCCCCGGGCCGGGAGGGACCGGGAGGGACCGGGAGGGGCCGGGAGCCCCGGCACACAAAGGCGGGCGGGGCCGGCGGGGCGGCGGAGGGGGGTGTGCCCGGCCCCGCCGCCCCCGGTGCCCGCACCTGCCCGCCGCCCCGCACCGCCCCGCACCGGGCCGGGCGCGGCCCCGCTTTGTCTGCGCCGGCCGGCACGTGGGGGCACCGGCGGACCCCCCCCCCCCTCCGTTCCCCGCCCCCCCCCCCCCCCCCCATCCTTCCTTTCCCCGCCGGTACCGTGCGTGGGGACAGGCCCGGGGGTCCCCCCGCTGCTGGGCCCGGTACCGGCATGCGGCGGATCCTCGCCATTGTCTGCGAGCGGAGCGCCCGGTGGTGGGATGGGGTGGGATGGGGTGGGATGGGACGGGACGCCCCCGGCCCGGCCCCGCTGGAGCCAGGCCTGCGGCCGGGAGGGAGCTGGGGACCCCCCCGGGCCCGCTGCTCCCGCTCCCCGCAGCCCCCGGGGGGGTCCGTGGGTGCCGGGTCCCCGGGAGGGCCGTGCGGGGTCACCCCGGGGCTGGGCTGCGGTGAGCCAGGGCAGGGGCTGGGGGCACCCTGGGGTGCTCGGCTGCACCCCAATTGCTCTGGCAACCCCATGCCGCAGGCCCGGCAGCTCCAGGCCCCGCCGCAGCCCCCCAGACCTGCTGCAGCCCCAAAGCAGGAGCCGTCGGGGAGCACCTCCCACCGCAGCCCCGCTGCCGCCAGCCCCCTGCACCGGGCTGGCCCCGGGGACCCCCCCTCGTTGTCCCCTCAGTGCTCGCAGGGGGTGCTGCGGGCACCCGGGGGCTCAGCGGGGTGCCGTGCTCTGCTCCCCAGCCGGCTGCCCCCCGGGGCTGGGGGGGCACGGGCACGGCCCCCTCCCCGCCAGCCCCGGGGTCCCCGCGGCCCCGCCGGCGGCGCGGTGGCCGAATGCGGTGCGTGGCGCCGGCCGGGAGGCAGCTGTCAGCCCCCGGTGCATCCCGCTTCCCGGCATCCGCCGCAAAGGCTCCCTCCCTGCCAAAGCTGCTGAGAGCAGCAGAAACGGTTCCCGGGAAGGCGAGCGGCAGAGCCTGCCCCCCCCCCCCCCCCCATTCCATCACCGAGCCCCGGGCGGGCAGCGAGCCCCCACGGCCTCCGTCCTCGAGGCTGAGCTTCGCCCCGTCCTCCCCAGCCCGTGGTCACCCGCGGTGCCCGGTGCCAGCAGCATCCCCGCCGCAGGGCCCGGTGCCGGTGCCCACCCTGGGTGTGGGGTGGGGAGCGGTGCTGGTGGGGGGGGGGGGGGGCATTGCCTGGGGTCTGTGGGGACCGTCCCCTGACGGTGGCACCGGGCAGGGTGAGCCGGGGCTGCGAGGACACTGCACCGGAGTGCGTGGTGCGCGCCGCTGGCTCTGGGGAACGCCGGGATCCCCGTGGCCTCGGGATGTTTAGTCTGGGATTTCCCCCCTCCCACCCCCCCCTCCCCGCCTGCCCCCGAGCCCAGTCCTGGAGGGTCCGAGCCTCCCCTCCCCCTGCCCAGCCTCGCGGAGGCTGCTGGGGCCCATTACTCGATAGGAAAGGAATTTGGTGCTGCTTTCTGAGCACGCCGACTCCCTGGAGCTCGCAGCCACATTGGAAACACATGTGCCCGGGCTGGGGCAGGCGGGACGGGGCGACCCCCCCCCCCCGTCCGGACACGGCACGGGGGGCAGGCGGCCGCGGGGACACCGGGTGCCGGCACCCATGGGTGCTGTGCCCGGTGTGTTCCAGCTGCACCGGCGAGCGATGGGGGCTGCAGGAGGGCAGCGGGCTCCTGTTCCCCCCCTCCAGCAGCAATGGGGGTCCCCCGGCCACGATCACCCCCTCCCTGCCTGCCCCCTCGCACCCACAGGGGACCCCGGAGCCCAGGGTGCTGGGAAGGGGCTGGGGAAGCTGCGGGGGCCTGGCGGGGGGATTGCAGCCCCCAGACGGGGTCGGGGCTGCCCGCTGCAGCCCGCAGCCTCGCTGGTGGGGTTGGTCCCCGCTGCCGGGGCTCGTGGTGATGTTTTTGGGCTCCTGGGGCTGCTGCTGGCCCCCGTGGGGCTGGGAATGCTCAAACCATCCATCCCGGTGTGGGGCAGGGGCCGTTTTGGGGGTGATACCCGGGGTGGCAGGCCCCTGCCAAGCCCCGGCTGCCCCACGAGCACCCGTGGGTGCCGGCAGCAGCACCCAGCTCGGGCATCACCCTGCGTGGGGGGGTCCTGGGGTGGGGGGGTGGGCACCGGGTCCCCCAGCACCCACACGGCTGCCCCGGCGGCGACACCTCGGCTGTGCCCTACTTGTGCCCTCCCTTTGCATCCCGCTCCCTGAGCGCCCGGCTCCTGCCCGCAACCCTGAGCCCCCCCCCCCCCCCGCGGAATTGCAGCACCCCAAAAACCGCATCCTCCACCCCAATCCCAGGGGAAGCAGCAGGGCCGGGGCCGTGTTTGTTGCCTTTCCCCGGCGCAGAGGCACTGCGGACCGCGCCGCGCGGCCGCTCGGCTGCCCCCAGCCCGGGAGCCGGCGCCGATTAGCGGGATTTGGCCGGGCGGATTAAAGGCAATCCTGTTGGTGCAATTATCTGTGGCTCGCTGCAGGAGCCGGGCTGGGGGGGGGGGTGCGGACCGGGGACATTGGGTGCGGGGGGGGTGAGGACGGAGGCTTGTTTTCCCCTCTTTGTTAGGCATGGCCCTAAATTCCCTTCGTTTCTCGGCTGGAAGGGGCCAGGATGGAGCCGGGTGGCTCCGATGTGGGGTTGGCTCTGCCTGTGGGGGGCTGCCTGCTCCCCATCCCCATCCCCATCCCCATCCCCATCCCCATCCCCATCCCTGCTCCCTTTCCCCATCCCCATCCCCTTCCTGGAAGCCGCCAGCTCCGATGAATTTGCCCTTTCCCAGCACCGCAGGGATTTTGGCACTGGGGCGAGCACCGCCTGGGTGCCGCCATGCCGATCGGCACAGCCGCCCGCCTGCCTTTATGGGGGGGGGGATGGATTTGGGATGGGGGACGGGGGGGGGGACGGGACGGGGGTCCGGCACGGGCTCCCCGGGAGCAGCGCGTGACGGTGGCGGGTTTGGGCGCCCGCCAGGCCCCCGCTGCCTGCCTGCCTCCCCCGCTCCCCTCCGCTAATCACCTCGTCATCGGGGCGAGCTGCATCCCAGCTGGGATGGGGGGGGGTTGCCGTGGCGACGGAGGATGCTGGTTGCATGGCAACATCCATCCCTCGCCCACCCGCCCCGGACCCGGACCCATCCCGCACGCATCCCTCTCTCCCCCCCCTCCCCACCCCATAGCCTGCTGCCTGCACCGGGGGGGGCGCGAGGGCTGGCGGGGGGCTGCGGAGCCCCGGGGGGGCTCTCTGGGGCACGAGGGGGTTTTCCCAGCCTCGGTGAACGGTTTCCAAGGAACGGTCTCCATGACGGCCCCATCACACCCCGGCGGCACATTGATTTGCTGCTGCTGCTGGAGCTCCGGCGTCCTCCCCCGGCCTGGAGCCCGGCGGGCCGGCGGCTCACGCAGCCGGGAACGTGAGCGGCCCCGAGTTCCCCGTCAGGGCGCGGGGCTGTCCCCAAAGCCGGCTGTCCCCGTGGGGTTGGGGGGGGGGGGGGTGTCAGGGGTGGGCGTGCGGGGAGCTGGGAGCGCTGCAGGATGGGTGGTGGCACCCAGCTGGGCCCCGTGCCCCAGCCACCCCTGTGTCCCCCGTCCTCGGGACCTTGCCCTGTGGTTGTGAGGGTGGAGAAAAAGGCCCTGCCCTAAATCCTGGGGGCAGGGGCAGTGCCCAGCCCCTGCTCTGCGGGGCCCTGTGTGCCCCGTGCCTATGGGGCAGCCAGGCCCTTCGTGGTGCTGGCGGGCAATGGGGGCTTGGGGGACCCTGGGGACACCTCAGGGACTGTCCCCGGGACCTGTCCCTGCCCCGGTCTCGGTGTCACCAGCACCAGAAAGGGGAGGTGAGGCTGCCCCGTGCTCCCCCCGGCTCTGCGGGGCCATTTCTCACCCCTCTGCCTCCCCAGGGCCCTCTACACGTACGAGGATGGCTCCGATGACCTGAAGCTGGCAGCGTCGGGAGGTAAGGTCCTCATCCCCCCGTGGCCGGCTCCGCTTTCCCCAGCACCCATCCCGGCCGGGGGTCCCGGTGCCGGGTGGCTGTGAGCTGAGGGTGCTGTGTGCCCTGCCAGGAGGGGGTCTGCTGGAGCTCTCCGGCCACTTCGAGATCCAGAAGGTGATGTACGGCTTCTGCAGCGTCAAGGACCCCCAGGCCGTGCTCCCCAAATATGTCCTCGTCAACTGGGTGAGTAGGGGGAGCGCGCGGGCACCCCCTGCCCGGGGTCCCATGACAGTGCAGGTGCTATAGGGGAAGGGGTGTGGGTGCCCTGCAATGGTCAGTGGGGTGGGGGGCACGTGGGACCCCCCCTTGGCTCTGTCCCCCTCTCAGCTCCCCTCTGGCCACCGCAGGTGGGTGAGGACGTGCCCGACGCCCGCAAGTGCGCCTGTGCCAGCCACGTGGCCAAGATCGCCGAGTTCTTCCAGGTGGGTGACAACGGGGACGGGGATGGTGGTGACCAGGGAGCCCGGGGTGACGGCCGGGGGGGGGGTCTCTGACGTGTCTCGCCCCCAGGGCGTGGACGTGATCGTCAACGCCAGCAGCGTGGAGGACATCGACCCGGGGGCCATCGGGCAGCGGCTCTCCAACGGGCTGGCCCGCGTCTCCAGCCCCGTGCTGCACCGCCTGCGGCTGCGGGAGGACGAGAACGCCGAGCCCGTGGTAATGTCCCCTCGGTGGTGGCATCACCCTGCTGGCCAGGCCAGGCTCTGTCTGCCCCGGCCCGCCGCCCCCCGTGCCGCTTACTCGTATTCCCCTCGCTGGTCCCAGCCACCCCCCCTGACTCTGCTCCGTCCCAGGGCACGAGCTACCAGAAAACCGACGCCACCGTGGAGATGAAGCGGCTCAACCGGGAGCAGTTCTGGGAACAGGCCAAGGTCGGGGCAGCGGTGGGGGGTGGGGGTGGGTATGGGATGTGCCCCGGGCCAGGCTGACGGCCCCGTCCCGACCCCGTCCCCGCAGAAAGAGGAGGAATTGCGCAAGGAGGAGGAGCGGAAAAAGGCGCTGGACGCGCGGCTGCGGTTCGAGCAGGAGCGCATGGAGCAGGAGAGGCTGGAGCAGGAGGAGCGGGAGCGGCGCTACCGGGAGCGCGAGGAGCAGATCGAGGAGCACAGGCACGGGGGGATTTGGGGTTGGGCGTGTGGGTGTTGGGTCCCAACAGGGATGGGGACGGGTGCTGGTGGCAGTGCTCAGCCCTGCTCCCGTGCCCCTGGCAGGAGGAAGCAGCAGAGCATGGAGGCGGAGGAGGCCCGGCAGCGCCTGAAGGAGCAGTCCATCTTCGTGAGTGCCCCCGTGGGGATGCGGTTGGGGGCTCTGGGGGCGGCGGTGCTGAGGGTGGCGGTGCTGAGGGTGGCGGTGACGGTGGCATTTCTTGGCAGGGGGAGCAGCAAGAGGAGGACGACAGGCAGCAGCTCCGGAAATCGGAGTCGGAGGTGGAGGTGAGCGCAGCAGCGCCCTGCCCGGCGCCGGTCTCCGCTCCCCAAGCTGGATGGGACCTGGAGCGGGTCACGTCCGCGCTGCCGGGGGTGCCCCCCACGGGACGCGGGTCCCAGCCTGCCCCCTCCCCGCAGGAGGCCGCTGCCATCATCGCCCAGCGACCCGACAACCCCCGGGACTTCTTCAAGCAGCAGGAGCGGGTGGCATCGGGCAGCAGCGACGCCATCTCACCGGGCAGCCACAGGACAGGTGAGGGGCTGGGGGGGGCACGGGGGGCCATGGAGCAGGTGAGTGCGGTGCCACGGGGGTGTCTGCAGCTCGCTGGGTCACAGAGGGATCGGGTGTCCCCTCTGCTGTCCCTTTGGCTGTGATTCTGGGTTCTGGGGGTATCGCTGCGGTCATCCTGCTCAGCACCACCACGGCTCCTCAGGTGGCCTCGCGTCTTCTTGCGCCTCCAGGGGGGTGCTGCAAAGGGGGGGGGGGGGGGGGTGCTCATCCCTCATCCTGCTCGCTGTTGGGTGCCCTCTGCCCACCCGTCTGCTGGCACGCAGGGTGGCGGCGTGGTCCGGCTGTGGGGACAGCTTGGGGACCGGGCGGTGGCTTGGGAAAGAAGCTCTGGAAGCTACAAAGGGCAGCGGCGGGACTGGGGCAGGGGGACAGAAGTGGGGCACCTGGTGTGCCCCCGGCCAAGTGTGTGTGGGGCACCCCGTGTGCCCCGTGGTGCTGTGCCCGCCCCAGGGTCCCTGGTGCCAGGGCAAGTGTGTGCAACAGGGCAGGGCGCCTCTTTTGGGGTCTGGGTGCTGCCAGCTGGCCCTGGCAGTGGGGCTGGCCCTGCTGAGGGCTCTCTGGGGGGTGGGGGTGGCTGGCAGGGGGTGCCCTACGGGGGGCTGGGCTGCCCCACAACGTGGGGTGCAGCCCTGGGGCTCCGCTTGTGGCTTTAGGGCAGGGGCTGGCTGTTCTTGGGGTGGGTGCCGCCGGCCGTGGGGCCACGCTGTGGGGCTGTGCCATGGGTCAGGCTGCGGGCTGTGCCGTGGGGCTGTGCCGTGGGGCTGTGCTGTGTGTTCTTGCCGTGGGGCTGTGCCGTGGGGCCGTGCCTTGGAGTGATGTGCGCACTGTGGGTCGTGCTGTGGGCTGTGTTGTGGGGTCGTGCTGTGGGGCCGTGCGGGGCCTGAGCGAACAGAAGGCCCCGTGTCCTGTGGCTGTGTCCTGGCCTCTCTCCCCACCTGGCCTCTTGATGCTGCCTCCTGTCCTGCCGTCCTGCCGTCCTGCTGTCCTGCTGTCCTGCCGTCCTGCTGTCCTGCCGTCCTCCATCCCGCTGTCAGTGCTGCCTCCCCCCCGTCCTTTCCATCCCGGTGCCCCGGTGCCCCGGTCCCGCCGAGCAGGGACTGACCCATCTCTCTGCTCTCTCTCTCTCCGTCCGTCTGTCTGTCTGTCTTTCTTTCTCTCGGCAGGTCGTCTGCACTGTCCTTTCATAAAGACAGCTGACAGTGGGCCGCCTTCTTCCTCCTCCTCCTCCTCCTCCCCCCCGCGGACCCCCTTCCCCTATATCTCCTGCCACCGCACCCCAAATCTCTCCTCTTTCTTCCCATGTAGGTAGCTGGGAGCCCCCTGGGCACGCAGTCCCCCCCCGGGGCCGAGCCCCGCACCCCTCCCCAACCCCTCCACGCGCTGGGCCCGGGGCACGAGGACGGAGCCGTGGGACCGACGGCCGAGCCAGCGCCCACCCGCGGGCACCCCGAGGGGACCGTGCGCCCTGTATGGCCGGGGCTGCCCCGTGGGACAGGCTGTGCCCGGGGACAAACGGGGACAGGGCAGAGCCGTGCCCGGGGAGGTGATGCTGTGCCCGTGGGGCAGCGAGGGATGGACGAGGCTGTGCTCAGGACCGTGCCTATGGGGCTGAAGGGGCCGTGTGGGGCTGTGCCCCCCGGCTTTCGGGGGGGGGAGCGGGCACAGCGCGGTGCCTGCGGAGAGGAGAGGCTGTGCCGGGGCGATGTGCGGGCAGGGCCAGCGTGTGCTGCGGCAGGGATCGGGGCTGCGGCTGTGTGGGGACACCCGGGGGGGGACTCGGGTCTTGCAGCACCCATGGGTGCCTCCCCGCTGCTTCGCAGGAAGGCGATGAGGCGGCGGCAGGTAGGTGGCGGCGTGCGTTTGTCAGCCGGTGGCCGGGCTGGCGTGGGGCAGGAGCGCGGGCGGCCCCGGGGCGCTGGATCCCCCTCCCCACCTGGGCACCCCCCCACCCCAAGCCGTGTCTCCCTTGTCCGCAGGCAGCCAGTCGGACGCCTACCGAAAGGCTTCGGCAGCGGGCTGCAGCCCCTGCGAGTCCAGCCCGGCCTCCACGCCGCTGGGCCAGCAGGGCGTCCGCGGCTCGGCCGAAGAGACGCCAGCAACGCCCAAAGGTGGGCGCGGGGCTGGCGGGCTGCCCGACGCCCCCGCAGACCCCACAAACCTCTGTGTGCCCCCCCCCCGGTGTATCCCCTGCCGCCCCCGGGTCCCCCTTTGCATCGCTCAGCGCATCCCCGCCGCCCCTTCTGTATCGCCCGGCGCAGCCCCTGCGGCTCGGCCGCGTCCCCGCCGTCTGCGCCACGTCCCCCGTGCGTCTCCGCTGCTCCCCGCCGCTGCGCCTGTCGTCGCTGCTGCATCCCTCGTGTAGCTGCTGCGTCCCCCCCATGCACCCCTGCCAGCTCCGGTGCACCCCCCCGGTGCATCCCCGCCATATCTGGTGCATCCTGCAGAACACCCCCGCTGCATCCCCACCGATCTCCATCCCTGCTGCATCCCCAACCACCTCCATCCCCGCTGTCCCCACTCCATTTCGCCCCCCCCCCCGTACACCTCGGCCATCCCTGCTGCATCCCCCCCTACGTCCTCGCTGTCCCTCTGCACCCTCTGCTACATCCCCGCTGTCTCCTTCACACCCCTGGTGCATCCCTGCTTTCCCTTCTGCGTCTCCCATCCCCCTGTGCCTCCCAGCCACCCCCCCCACACACACCCCCACCAGGGACCACCCATCCCCCCTGCACCCCCAGGTGATCATCTTACCCCACACCGTGTCCTATAAGTCCCTTGGTGCGTGCCATCTGTCCCCTCGCTGCCCAGCCAGCCCCCCTCAGCATCTCCCAACCCAAAGACCCCATCCCCGTCCCCAGGTGCCCCCCAGCCCTGCCCGGGGGCGTTGTGCCCCCACTGACTGCTGTCCCCCCCGTCCCCTTGCAGACTCCCCAAGCCCCAGCAGCGCCCAGGTGGCCGAGCCAGCGGTGGCCGAGCAGCACTGGCCCTTCCCGGGCCCCGAGGACAAAGCCGCGGAGCCCCCGGGGGACGAGCCCGACCCCAGGCCGGCGTGGGCAGCCCCTGACGCCCTGGGGGACCTGGTGACCCTGGAGCCCACCGACCCGTCCCCGCTGCCCGCGGCGGCCGAGCCCCAGCCCACGGTGCCGCCCGGCGCCGCCGAGCCCCTCATCGAGCTGTGGCAGAGCGACGGCGCCGCCACCGCCACCGCCTGGCCCCTGCCCGTCGCCCCCACGCCCGCCCCCGAGGGACCCCCGGCCGCCCCCGACGAGGGGCCGCTGCTGAGCCTGGACGAGCTGCCCGAGCCCCCCGCCACCTTCTGCGACGCGGAGCGGGAGGAGATGGAGGAAGAGGAGGAGGAGGAAGAGGAGGAGGCCATTGCGGGGGGCCCCCACCCGGCGGGGCTCGGCTACCAGGACGCCGGCCCGGGCCACGAGCCCCCCCTCATCACCAACGGGGAGATGGCCCCCAAGGACGGCACGCCGGGCCGCGGCGAGCAGGTGAGCGTGGCCGGGGCGAGCACCGCGGGGGGGTCTTGGCACCGTGTCTGTGTTTGGTGGGGGTCCTGACCGTGGTGGCACTGTCGTGTGTCCCCAATAACCACCCCCAGGCCAGCGAGGGCTACTTCAGCCAGTCCCAGGAGGAGGAGGCACCGCAGCCCGAGGAGCCATCGGCCAAAGCCCCCCAGCCCGTCTTCTACAACAAGCCCCCAGGTGAGTGGGGACGAGGGTTGAGGGGTGTGCGGGGGTGCGCGCGTCCCCGTTACGGGGGTCCCTGACCCGCCGCCCCGTCCCCACAGAGATCGACATCACGTGCTGGGACGCGGACCCGCTGCCCGAGGAGGAGGAGAGCTTCGGGGGCGGCGTGTAAGGCTGGCCCCCGCTGCCGGCGCACGCAGCCAGGCCCCCCGCTGATTCGGGGCGCGAGCGGCCGCGGCCAGGGGCCGGCCCCGGCCCCCTCCCCGCTGGGGCCCCGCAGGATGAGGCCTCCGGGCGGGAGCCGGGGGGGCCGCCCCGCAGCGCCCCCGCCCCGGGGCACCTTTTACAGCTCCCCCCCTTCTCTTTCTCTCTCTTTTTTAAGTTGTCGGTAGGAGACGTGTCAGCCCCCCCATGACCCCCCGTTAGTTGCCCCCCCCCCCCCCCCCCCGACCCGCCCCGGCTCCCTGTACTGGGGGGGGGGGGGGGGAATGGGGTATGCGTGCAGCCCCCCCCGTGTCCCATGTCCGGCTGTGGGATAGGGGCCTCTCTTCTCTTCTCGCCCTCCCCCTGCCCCCCCCCAGTACTTTGCACGAGTTCAACAAAAAAAATGAAAAAAACAGAAAAAAAAACAGCGGAATAATAATAATAATAATAAATGAATATGGCAATAAAGTGACCCTACCGAGGCGAGGCTGCGGCCGGCGGTACACCCCCCCCCCCCCCCCCACCCCAAAACCCTGCGGGGATGGGGGGAGCCGGCGTGGGGCTCCCCCCCTCCCCTCCTTGCCAGGAGCCCCCCCCCGGGCGCAGGGCTTGCCCGCCGGAGCCCCCTCCCCATTTCCCTCCCCGCTTCGCCCCTCGCTTGGCCCCTTTCTCCCCCTACGGTAACTGTTTTTGGAAAGCACAAGTTCTGTAACGGCGGCGTGCTGATGTATGTTAATAAATAAAAGCGACTCCCACGGGGGCTGCCGCCTGCTGGGGGGTGGGCGTGGGAGGGCCGGGGCGGGGGGGGGTGGGACAGGGACCCCGCCACCCCAGGGAGCCCCGCGACGCCAGCCCGGGGGCGAGGCGATCCGGATCCACAAACTTTTATTCTCAAACTGTAACAAACAAAATAAGAAACAGAGCAGAGTCCGAGCCCGGCTCCGGGCCCCCCCCCCGGCCGCGGGGGTGCCAGCAGGGGACGGGTGGGGGGCGAGACGGGGAACCAGCCCCTTCCGCGCTGGCGGCGATGGCCCGCGACGGGGACGTCGTCCCCGGGAACAGCGGGTGGCCGAGCCCCCCCGGTGTCGGGGGGACACCCGCAGGCGGCTGCGGCTCCCCCGGGGCCACCCCTAGACGGCCGTAGTCCTGCCGAAGAGGGGCATGGAGACCGGGAGGTGCCACGGCCCCGGCTCGTAGGTGTCCCTGCTGCTGAGCTCCGAGTCCGTCCAGCTGGGGAACATGCGCGGGGAGCACTCTGCCTGCAGGTAAAGGTCCGGGCAGGCCGGCCCGGGGCTGGCCGAGCGGGGCAGGTGCAGCGCCGAGCCGTAGCCGGCGTCGAGGAAAAGGGGTTTGTAGCTGGGGGGCTGCTCCTGCTTCTCCAGCCGCTCGTGGCTCAGGAAGGGCGCGTTGATCTTGCGGTAGAGCCCGCGCGTGTCCATCAGCACCTCGCTGTACGGCGGGGGGGGGCTCCGCCATCAGCAGCGCCTCTTCGTAGCACGGCGGCTTCGACAGGTCCGACTCTGCCGGGCAAAGCCCCCCCCCCCCGGCGTCAGCGCCGACCCCCGGCCACCACCGCGCTCCCCGGCGAGGCGGGCGCGCGACCCGCGGCGGCGCCCCGGCGGCGCCCCGCTGCTGCTCCTTACCGTGCCGGCAGCTCCAGGGCCGCGGGGGCGGGATGTGGGGGTGGTGGTGGTGGTGGTGGTGGGGCTCCATGCGGAGCCGGTGGGGGACGGCGATGCCGGGGGGGCTGCCCCCGTAGCCCTCGTAGTGCAGCGGCTCCAGCTCCAGCGCGCGCAGGCTCTGCTCCCGCAGCCGCTCCTCCTGCTGCCGCTTCACCCGCCGCCGCAGGTAGCTGCAGAAGCAGCACAGCAGCACGATGAGCCCCCAGATGAGCCAGAAGCCCGCGAAGCAGGTGAGGAAGGTGTAGGTGCCCTGGGACATCACCATCTTCGCCGCCGCCGGCCCGCGGGGGGAGGCCCCCGCTTCTCCCTGCCCTCGGGGGTCGGGGTCGGGATGCTCAGGGCGGCGGCAGGGCCCGCGCTCGAGCCGATGCTCTCAGGGCCGCCGAAGGGCTCCCCATGCCGTGCCCAGCGTCTCCTCCTGGCCCGTGGGCGCCCGCCGTCAGGGCTCCGTCCTCGCCATGGAGCCGCGGGGCTGGAGCGGGTGGGTCAGGCCTGGCTGCGCGGGGCAGGGGGCGGGCGGCGGGGGCACGGGTACGGCGCGGTCCCGGCCCAGCCGCTGCCCATCGCTGGGAGGGGGCCGCCGGGGAACGGGGTTGGGGGGGGGGGCCCTGCAACGAGACAGACGCGAGCGTGAGCGTGGCGGGGACGCGGATGCCCCGTTCCCATGGAGACTCGCTCCACATGCGCAGCGGCACCCGGAGCCGTGCCCGGCCCCACACACGCCCCCGCCGGCACCCCCCCCCCCCCCGGCTGCGGATCCCCCCCACATCCCATCCCTGCATCCGCCCCAAAGCTGCCGGGCACCCCGGAGCGGGAGGCGGATGCCGCAGCCCCGCAGCATCGACGCCTTTGAGGCCACGCGGCGTCCTCCAGCCTCCTCCCACCCCAAATGTGCTGCGGCACCCGGGCGGCTCCGTCCCGGCTGCCTCATAGCAGGGGGCCACGGTGTGCCCCCGGGGGTGGGGGGGAGCGAGCGGCTGCGGCGTGCGGCACGCGGGAGCACGTGCACGGCGGGCACCGGCGGCCTCGTGGCTGTAGGGAGCGCGTGGCAGCTCGGGGACGTTTGGGAGGGGGCGATGCGGGAGGGGTTTGGTGGCGGTGGGACCGTCACCCTTGCACGGTCCTTGGCTTTGGGCAGGGTGACAGCTCGGTCACCTTCAGCTGAGCACTGTGCCAAGGGGGAGGGAGGGAGCCGTGCACATCAGCCAGCGGGGAGCAGCACCCATGGGTGCTTGCAGGCTGGCAAGTAAGCACCCGTCAGGATTATTCTTATCGTGGTGTGGGAGAAAATGCAATCGCCGCCGGGGAGCGGGAGGATTGCGAGCAGCAGCCGAGGGCAGGGCGACCGCGGTGGCTCCGCTCCTGCGTGCCTCGGCTCGGCGAAGGGACGCGGGGTCCCCGCATGGCACGGGGCTGGAGCGCGGTGCCCAGCGTGGGGACCACGGGGGGGGGGGACGCTGCGTGTCGGGGAGGCCGGAGGGGAAGCGGGCAGGGCAGCGGGGCCGGAGGGCCGTGCCGAGCCGGAAGGAAGGAGGGAAGGGGAAGGAAGGGGCTGGGGAGCCACGCTCCGGCGTCCCCGCTCCGTGTGGCGGGGGCTGCTCCGTCGTGCAAACGTGGGGGCGGAGGCGGCATTTTTTTGGGGAGCGGGGCCCATTCCTGGGGCTCCCCAAGGTGCCACCGCTGCCGGCCAAGGCCAGCACGGTGCGGGCAGAGCTCGCCAGCCCCGGCTGCAACAGGCTCCCCACCGCCAGCACGGACGGGGGCACCGTGCGGGTGGTGGCGGTGGCTCCGGAGCCGGTGTCACGGCCAGGCTAGGGACAGCGAGGGCTGGCAGCGCCTGGGGGCTGGGGGTGCTTGGGGACCGGGGGCACCTGGGGACCGGGGGCGTACGCAGCCAGGGATAGCTCTGGAGAGGGGACGTTGGGGCTGGGGGTGTCGGGGGCCGGAGGCGTTCGGGGAGCAGGGACGCGTGGGCTGGGGGTGCCGGGGGACACCCACGCGGTCCCGCGGGAGCGGACCGGGAGCCCCGGCCGGGTGGCGGCAGGCACCGAGGCGGGTCCCCCCCTTTCTCCCCCTCCCTCTCCCGTCCCCCCCCCCCCAGCCCGCTGCCCGCGGCCTGTGCCCCGGTGCCGGGTGCTTCCCTGCCCGGTGCCCGCGGAGGGCGGGATGGGGACACCCGGCGGGGACCTCCCCGCTCCCGGTGCCGGGCGCGGCGGCCCCCCCCGCTTCCTCCTCCTCCTCCTCCTTCCCCCCCCCACGGAGAGCGCGCGCGCGCCTCCGCCGCGGCGGCGGGGGGGAGGGGGGGCGCGCGCGCCCCGGGGACGCGCCGGGCGCGCGCCTCCGCCTCCGCCCCAGCCCCCGGTTCCCGGTGGCCACGGCCCCGCGCGCCCCCGCCCCGGCCCCGCTCCCCTCCCCTCCCCTCCGCGCAACAGGCGGGGGCGCCGCGCCCGTTCCCCCCGCGGCTCCCGTTACCGGCGGCGGCGGCGGCGCACGTGGCTCAGGCGGCGGGCGGCGGCGGCGGCTCCATAGGGCGGCGGCGGCGGGGGGGGGGGGAACGGGGAAGGGGGGGGGGGGAGCCCGGTGCGCGCCCGGTGCGCGGCGCCGCCGCCGCCTCCCGGCGCTGCCTTTGTCTCCGGTGAGCGCTCCCGCGCCGCCGCCGCCGCCGCCGCCGCCGCGCACCGCCCCGCCCGGGCTCCCGCCCCGCCGCTCCGCCCCGCCCTCGGCTCGGGGAGGGACCCGGGCGGCCCGGAGCCGGTGGGGCCCCCCCCTCGGAGCCCCCTCACCGGGACCCGCGGATACCGTGGGGGGGGGGGGCGTATTGGCACGGCCGCGGGATCCCGGTGGCGTGGCGGCCGCGGCATCCCCCGGGCGGGAGGGGGGAGCCCGCGGGGGGGTGGCTGGGGATCCCCCGGGTGACCCGCACGGTCCGTGGGCTGGGGGGGGGTGACGGCCCCGTCCGGTGGTCACCCATCCCCTGGGCAGGGGGCGATGGCCGGAGACCGCTCCCGGGGTGACGGCCACAATCCTGCCGGTGCAGAGCGGGGACAGTGGCTGTGCGGGGGCACCAGCCCCGGACACCCCCACCCCCCCGATGATGGGGTGCACGGTGGTGCCGTGCAGGAAGACACGTGCCCGTACCGGGCAGAGGGTGCCAGCGTGGCCCCAAAGGTCAGAGGTGGCACTGGGCACCCTGGGGGTCCCTGCGCTGCCCTGTCCCCCTCCTTGTACCCCACTGACCCAGCCCAAGCACTCATCCCCCTGCACTGGGGCTCCCCCCCGGCTATTTGCCACCGGGCAGATGTCACCAGATGTTCTCTGCGGTGTCCAAGCCGGTGTCACGGTCACACCGGGGGCGAGGGCTGTGCCATCTGTGCACCCGGCTGCTGCCCCGGCGCCGCGTGGCTCGAGCGGGAGCGGCGGCGGCGTGGGCACCGGGCAGGAGCCGTGCCAGCCCCGGGGCCGCCGTGCCCTCTGGGTGCCCAGAGCCAGAGCACGAGGCGGTGACACGGCGGTGGCACCCTGCGGGGGTGCCGGCGCAGGCCGTGACCTGGCCACCGCTTCCTCCCCGTGGGCAGGGCGGCGGGCGCCCGCCCGAAGGAATTCCTCCTCGCCGGGGCCACCGGGCAGCACAGCCCGCTGCCGCCATCGCCGTGCCCAGCTGGGCAGAGCGGCTCCGTCGTCCGTCCCGGCCTCAGCACCGTGCTGGCCTCGTCCCTCCGGCCCCCTTTGCTCCGTCCCCGACTCACCTCGCTGGGCCTCGGCTCCCGCGGTGTGCTCTCAGAGCGCGGCAGCGCGGCCGGGCCGCCTCGGCGGTGGTTGCGGGGTCGCCCGAGCGGCTGGCGGGGTGGGCAGGGGGCTGCGGCCATGCAGGGGGGCCGCGGCGCTCCCCGTGGGCACGAGCGAGGGGCGGGCGGGGGGCACGGGCGGCATCGTCAGGCCGAGGCCAGCGGGTGGGCGGCGGGCGCCCCGCGGGCGGTGGGAGCCCGGCCTCCGGCCCCGCCAGCGCCAGGGGCCGGGAGCTGCCTTCCCCACGGCGGCGGCGGGGGGAGGCAGGCGGGGGAGCGCTCCCCGAGCCACATGGTGGGCCGGAGGAGGAGCTGTTGCCCAGGCAACAGCTGAGAGCATCCTTCACCCCTGAAAATCGTGTGTGCGGCGCTGCCTCCACAGCCCCACGGCTCGGGGCAGGGCCCGGGGTGCTCAGCACCCCTGTGGCAGCCCCACCCCGTCCCCCCATGCGGCTCACCCGCGGGCCCCACATGCCCTGGATGTGGCTGGGAACGTCTCGGGCCGGGCTTTTTCCAGGGGCCCTGCGGCAGCACGTAGGGCACGCGCTGCTCCCCGCCTGCAGGGACGCGGAGGGGGACACGGGCCCCCCGGCTGTTGGGACCGGGGCACCGCTGGGCGAGGCAGAGCCCTTCCCGTGCCCTCACAGGGCTTGGCCCTGGGCTCCCAGCCCCCAGCCCCGCCTGAGAAGCCGCGGTGCCCATCACCAGCATCGTGCTGGTGACCCCAGGACCCCCAAGCCTGGGTGCTGCAGCCCAGGCAGTGCCAAAATGGCACCAGGACCAGCCCTGACCGGTGCCATGGGCGCAGCTCTCCCCATCGCTCCCCATCCCCCCGCCGTGCCTCCCTTTCTTCCACGGCTGCAGAAAATTCCTGGATTTTACCCCAAGATGCCCCCTCCGAGTGTGAGAACTCCTCCTCGGCCCGCTCCCATGGCAACTGTTCCCTAGCTACCCAGCCGCACTTGCTATTCTCATCCCTGTGCAGCTGTGCGCGGCCGTCCCCGCGCTGCGCACCAGGCTGCCGCCGGCCCCGCCGCCGGCACCGGGCTCCCGGCCCACCCTGCGTGGCCCCGACCCTCTCCCAGGCCAGGCTGCCGCCCTCTGCGTCCCCGCTCACGGTGGCTCTGCTGGCCCCAAGCCCCGTGCCAGGCCCCGGGTGTCCCCTTCCACACGTGGAGCCCGTGGTGATGCCACCCGTGGGTGCGGGGGCAGTGGCGGAGCTCGGCCCCTGTGCGTGCCGGGGTCAGCTCTGGGGCTGCCCCGCACTCAGGAGGGGCTGTGCCGAGGGCAGGCGGGGGATTCTGGGGACATGTCCCAAAGGGGACCACAGCAGCCCCCTAGGACACCCCGCGGCACGAGGCTTTGTACCTGTCACCCCCCTGCAGTGTCCAAACCGCCCAGGAGAAGCCACCGAGGGCCACCCGCAGGCCCCGGTGCTCAGCACCACCTCTGCACGCCGGGAGCACCAGCAGAGCCCATGGCCACCGGCAACCGGGTGCAAGGCCATGGGGCCTCCCCTCTCCTCCATCCGCCAACAGTCAGCACCCCTCTTGCAACCCAACCCACCCGGCGCGGCGCCCTTCTGCCCCCCTTCCCCTCGCCGTGGCAGCAGCAAATCGCACGCTTAACGACAGGTTAAAAATTTAAATATTTCCAAACTTTAGTGCAAGGCAAGCAAACGATACCACAGGTCCAAGTAGGTGCTCAGCCCACCCGCGGGGCCTGGCTCAGAAGGAGCAGGGGGCAGCAGCACACACACACACACACACACGTGTAACACACACACACACACAGAGACCAGTTATTGCTAAGGACACGGCCAGGACAAACATGCACGAGACGGGACAGGACGAGCGGGACAGGGGCAGGGGAGCCGTGCTGAGCCCCGTGTTGCTCCCCGGGGACACGCAGGACCCCTGCGGGGGCTCAGGTCCCACCACCCTCTGCCCTTAGGCACAGCCACGTCGGCTCCTGTGGGATGGAGGACCCTGGGGGTGCTCCCTCTGCACCCCAAGAGCACATCCCCTTACGTGTCTGCGCTGCCGTCCCGAGGGACTGCCCGCACCCCAGTGAGCACAGCTGGCTGGTGCAGAGCTGGCGGGACGGTGCTGGGGACACCCCGCACCCCGCGGGGGATCGGCCCTTGGGGCTCTGCCTTCTGAGCGGGTGCTGCCGGAGTGGCTACGTCCCCCGGTGCGCTGCAGGCAGGCTGCCGGCGGGCTGAGCAGGGGGCCAGGATCAGCCCCGGGAGCCGGCAGCACGCGAGGGAGGAGGCAGGAGGAAGCAGGCAGGGAAGCAGGGACGAGGCAGTGACGCTCTGCTGCCAGGAGGCAACGGTCGATGCTTCGGCACAGGAGATTCCCGCGCCTCAGGGCTGAGCAATGGACTCCTCTGGAGCCAGGGACGCCTCAGCATGGCCAGAAAGGTCCAGGATAAGATGCTTTTACACCTCAAGGCACAGAAGGCCTTTGCCCAGGACTCCCCGGTACAAAGCTGGGACCGTCGCTCCCCCCATAGGAGGACATTTGTGCCTGTGACAGGGTGGGGGCAGCGCAGGCCCCCCCCCCCCTATAGATTAAAAACTGACGTGTGCTATGTACAGACCGACGGATATAAATACACACCAAACCTGCGGCGCCGCTTCGACACCACGGAATGTGGCAGCAGAGCTGCTCCAGCCCGGCCTTGGCCCACGCCGGCGCGATCCCTCCCTCCCGCCCTCGGCCCCGGAGGGGAGCAGCAGCCGGCGGGCGGCAGCGGCACCATCCCCAGCAGGATGCTCAGGACGGTCCACGTCTGTCCTGGGGACGTTGGCTCGCCCGTGGCCGGAGGTTCTCGGGCCCGGGGCAGGCGCCGAGTGCTGCTGCCAGCGCTGGAGCCGTCCTCAGAGCCTTCAGCTAGACTGGTAAAGCTGTAAACAAATCCACCTCGCGGGGCCACTGCTGCCTCGTCCTTCGGGCTGGCCTCTCGTTCTGCTGGGCGCCCGGAGAGGCAAGGGGGTCCCAGGGGCTGGAGAACGGGCTGTGCTCTACAGCCGGGTGGGCTCTTCCTCGCTGTCGCTGCAGTTCCCACAACAGTCCTGAAGTCAGAGGGGCAACGAGAGGGAGGAGGGAGAGAGGAGCACAGCAAGCACAGGGTGAGCACGGTCACACAACCCAGCCCCCGGCTGCCCCCTGGCAGGGACAGGCCAGGCCCCCCAGGCCTGCGCGTGGGAGAGCTACGTGGAGGCGAGGGGCTGGAGGGGAACCCCAAGGCTGCAGGGAAACAAAGCTGCACCTTGGGGTTTGGCTCCTGGCAGACAGACTTGTGAGCACACGGCTGACTAGCTCAGAAGCTGGGAGGAAGAGGGGCTCCATGGACTACAGCCACCCGGGGAGACAGCTCAGTGCCAGCACGGTCTGCCCCAGGCAGGGCTCAGCGGGCCACGGAAAGCAGCTGAAGCCCTCGGGAGGGGGGCTGAGCACAGGACTACGCCAAACCCTTCACAGTTTCTCAACCCTTCCGTGTATCCCGGACATCCAAGGAGAGGAGCAAAGGCAACCCGGGGCTCCCCGCAGCCCCCCAGGAGCAGAGCTCCCGGCGGTACAGGGGCAGCTTTGGCTCAAGCCGAGGGCAAGGCTTCCCCCCAGCAGGGAAGGCAGCGAGAGGAGGGAAGCGGGATTAGTGGCTCAGGGGGCAGTTAGGACAACAAGCAGCTTGTGCTCTGGGGAGGGGACGGGGTTAGGCACTGAAGGACAACACTCCTCTTTCCCAGATCTTGCCATGTCCGTGGGCCACCGGGTATTTCCCTGAGCAGAGCAGCCGGGAGGGACTGCTCACCTCTGGAAAGAGAAAACACGTGGCAAATCACAGCTCAGCCCCTGCCACCGGCAGCCCATCCTCGGGCAGGTCCTGCCTGCCTCGGGACGAGC
This sequence comes from Anser brachyrhynchus, assembly GCF_964034855.1. NCBI lineage: Eukaryota > Metazoa > Chordata > Aves > Anseriformes > Anatidae > Anser > Anser brachyrhynchus. The sequence continues at coordinate 9,481,746 of NC_137709.1, forward strand.
CGGGTCACACCGAACAGTGAAGCACAACCGGGAGCTCGGTGGGGAAGCAGGAGTCAGCGCCGGGTGGCTGGGAGTGGGTCCAGGGCAGGCCAGAGCCAACCGTGCTTGAGAGCCCCAGCTGCAAGCAGCTGCCGAGGCAGCAGCCCAGACTTTGCCAGTCCTGGAAAGAAGGCAAAGACTGTTCTGGCCCAGAGGAGGCATGCAGGCAAACAAGCCCGCAGCAGATGCGAAATGTTTCCGTTCTCCTCATCCCTAGAAAGCGCCGCTCCCTCTGCCTGCTCAAGGACTAGCAGAAAGGCTCTGGGGAGCCCAGGAGCCCACACAGCCCATACCAAGATCAAGGTCTTCTTCGGGGATGGTATTATGCATGTAGGAAGGGAGAAGGCTTGCTATTTTAGTGCCTTCGGCAGCTTCTCTCCGCCTGTGCGACTGCAGCATGTTTAGCCAGGACACTCCAGCCCAGCCCCCTCAACACGCAGCAGCACCAGGAGTGCCTCCCTGCAGCCCTGCACGGGTCCACCCGAGAGCCCCGGGGTCCGGCCACCCAGCACGGGGGGAGCCCGTGTCTGCTGCCCCGCCGTGCCCACCGCCCTGCCAGATCTGCCTGGCACGGGTGGGAGAGGGCTCGGTGCTGCGGAGCAAGCGTTGGGCGAATGCTCTTCCTTACCTGTCTGCTGAAGAAGCGCTGGAGTAACCCTTTTTTGGGCTGCGGGGAAGGCTGCCCTTTCCAGTCCAGGTCTGGGGGCACTGAGCCATCTGTGCTAAAGACATTCAGCTCCTTGAAGCACTCCGTCTCGATCATCTGAAAGAGGGCAAAGATGGCTGCAGCAACTGCCACACAGAGCCCCTCACTGAGGGACCAGCGCAGGAGCAGCAGGGACAGCACGAACCCTGCGGGACACCGTCCTCAGCCACGGTGAGCACAAGCAGGGACAAAGACCCGTCCTGCAAAAAGGGGCTGGTGCACGTGCCGGTCCCCACCTACCTCGTTCTGCCAAGGAATGGGCACGCTCCCTGTAGCAAACTTCTGGTAGAAGTCATTGTCCGTGGGCTCCAGCTCCACGCCTTTCACCGTGGAGAACTGCTCGATGTCCAGAACGTCCTTGCAGTAGATGGCCTGGGGCTAAAGAGCACAAACACGGCTGTAACGCCGGGCCGCACAGTGATGCCACCCACTGAGACAGCTGCGGGTGTTGGGAATCCTCTTGTGTCTGTGGCCGGGCAGCAGCTCCAGAAAGAGGGAAGGACCCCAGCTCCTCGGGGGGCCACCCGGGGGCTCCCGCTTCCCTCGACAGCGTCAGCGAGTGACGAGGTCAGGACGTGGGCAGCACTTACGTCTGGTTTGAAGGGGGGGTCCAGCATGCCTGCTTCCAGCCTCCGGAAATTGAGGTGCTTGAAGAGGGGGTGCTCCTTCACTTCCCGGGCCCCAGCCCCTCGGCAGCCCAGGCGCTCCAGGGGGTCTTTGCACAGGAGCTGCAACACAAAGGGAAATCAGTGAGCCAGCAGCGGTGCTTTGGGCAGGAGCAGCCCTGCTGTTGGCTCCTGCACCATGTCCCTAGGAACAACAGGGGCTCACAAGGAACTAAGACACTCTGGACCCTCCTGCACTATCTTAGAGCCAGAGCAAGGGAACCTGACTTCTGCCAGTGCCTCTCCAGGGAGCAGCCCTGATTTTCTGCTGCTGTGTGCAAAGGGACGGTAGGTGCGAGGGGACAGCGATGCTCGTACCATGGTGCAGAGGGAGCGGGCGCAGGGCGAGAACTTCTCTGAGTACTCCTCCTGTACATCCTTCACCAGGCGCTCCACCTCCTCCCGCTTGATCTTCTTCTTGCGCTGCTGGAAGGGCGACTGCCCCTCGATCATCTCGTACACCAGGCAGCCCAGAGCCCACCAGTCCGGGCTGAACGTGTAGCGCTCGTTCTTCACCACCTCTGGAGCTACATGGGAGCAGGGGCGAGGGATGTGTGAGGGCAGGGAGGGTACGTGTGCAGTCAGAGGACTTCTGGATTAAACCAGGGGCACTTACCCATGTAGCCGACTGTCCCAACACGTCCCTTGATTGTTTGGCCCTCGGGAACGTGCACAGCCAGCCCCAGGTCTGAGATACGAATGTGACCTGCACAGAGAACGGCACAAGTCAACAGGACAGGGTCAAGGGACAGTATTTGAGGCTGCCAAGAACACAGAGCAACGCTGGTACAAGCACAGGAAGAGAGAAGGACCTAGGCCCGGGTTTCTCTTTGCCCTGCACTCACCATGGTCATCCAGCAAGATGTTCTCTGGCTTCAGGTCCCTAGGAAGGAAGAGACTTGATCAGCAAGAAGCCCACTATGAAAGCAAAGGGCACAGGGAACAGCGACACCTCAGGAAGTCACAGGTAAGCAGCAGAGGGATTCAGTGCCCCTACCTCAGGCACCCCCTGCCCTGGAGTTGGCCCTGCTGCTCCCCCCTGCCAGGCAGAGGCAGGTCATGGCAACCTTCGATCCTCCACAAGGAGGCAGTGAGCCTGTGGCTGCCTCCTTCTCTGCAGGTGCAGAACTCAGAATGGGGCAAGCTGTGCAAGAGGGAAGGAGCAGAGGCTTCTTCTGCTTGTCCCGCCCAGGGCAAGGCACAGGGTAGGACAAGAAGGGACTTTCTGGCTCTGGGTGCTGTCCCTAATGCAGCATCACACAACAGGCGAGCGCACTCAGCTTGTTTTCCCTCCTGCCCAGTGTCAGTTCTGCCTGTGGAGTTAAGCACCCAAGTGCATGCTCTGTGGCACTCAGAATTCGCATCCTGCTCTGGGTGATCCTTTACCAGCACAAGGAAGCAAAACTAAATCTTCCTGCGTCTCCCACGAGATCAGCTTTCTGTTCCTGATCCCCTCTCACCCAGCTCTGTGCTGCTTTCAAACCTGGGCCTATTTTCTTGAGCAGACAGTCCCGGCTGGGCTAGTAAGAGCAGCAGAAATCTTGCTCCTGCAGCTGGTACAAGGTCTCACAGCACGCACCTGTACACTATCCTCTCCTGGTGCAAGTCCTCGAGGCCACAGCAGATCTCAGCAGCATAGAAAGCTGCCCGGGGCTCCTCGAAGCCAGCCTCTCCCATGTGGTAGATATGGAACTTGAGGTCCCCTCCATTCATGAGGGTCAGCACTAGGCAGAGAGCATCTTTAGTTTCATATGCATAGGCTAAGCTCACCTGCAATTCAGGGCAGAAAGGCTGTTAGAAGACACAGCTGGAAGAGGGAGGCCCCACACTCTGATGGACACTTTGTCACCCAAGAAGCCAGGCAAGGGCAGCGGGACGGGGCCTTTACAGAGGGGAGGAGGCAGCGAGTGAATTGTTCAAGCCCAGGGAGCATCCGTAAGTGCCCAGGGGCCCCTGCACACCCTCAGCTTTCCTCAGACAGGGAGGACATTATCTCCCCGAGCCAAAACTGCTCCCCTCTGGGGGCAAGCAGCACCCAGCAGCAACCCTGGGGCACCATCTCACGAATTCCCCGTAACGGGAAGTTTCAGGCTGTCCACACCTCTGTACAGCCAGGGAGAGCTCCCTGCCACGCAGCTCAGGGCTAGGCTTCTGCCCATTTGGCTGCCTGGAAAGACAGTTCTCACGGCTTTCTTTTGCCCTAAAGGTAACGAGGTGCCTGTGAGACCAGATGGGACTTTGGGCCTGCCTTTGGAGGCATTCGGGTCATCTTGTGGAGGCGGCAGGAGGTCCTGCCAGACCCCAGCCTTATGAGAGGTGCGCAGCCACCAGGAGCCTGCCCCGTAGGCAGCGCCTGCTCCTGGGGAAGAGCTGAAGAGCACAGAAGTGCCCGGCCGGCTGGTTGTGGAAGGAATCAACCACCACAGCAAAGTGAGAGCAATTCCCATGTACTTACTACAAACCTACTGTTCACTTTTTCCAGGATCTGTTTCTCATTCAGGGCCATGGCCTCTCCCTTCCGCTTTTTGATCCGTTTCTTCTCCAGCTTCTTGCAGGCGTACATCTTCCCCGTGGCACGCACTTGGCAGGCACAAACCTGGAGGGGGGACAAGGCTCAGCGCTCTCCCACTGCTGTTTCTGTTGTGGGGTTTAGGTTCTGCTCTTGAGAGGCACAGGAAGGCAAAGAAGTCCTTGTTCCAGCCTCACCCCGAGGTCAGCAAGGAGCGTGCTGTCAAAGCGAGGACACGGGGCACAGCGACATCTCAGGATGTCACAGATGAGCAGCAGAGGGATGCAGTGCCCCTGCCACCTGTAGCAGACACCACGGGTGGTGCCTGGGAAGACAGAAGGCCACTCCAGAAACAGAAGGAAGCCTGACAGTGGCAGTTTTCAGGACTGCAGTTTGCTCTGCCAAGACACTGGGAGAAGACCCGATTCCCTACCCAGCAGCGTGCACCGCAGAGCACACGCTACCTCCTCTGTGCAACCACCTTCTGCAACTCCCATGGCTGGCAAGAGGGGAGCTCCTGTCCATCAGAGAGGAGCTGACGGATAATGCAGTGCCCAAAGTACAGCAGTACCCGGCACAGAGCCCAAGGGAACAGCCCTGCAAAATCCCACAGCCCATCGAGCCAGCAGCTCCTTGCCCCAGGTGCCGAAGCAGCTTGCAGCACGCTGCCTGCCCGCCCCGAATGCAGGGGAAATGCTGGTCACTCACCTCTCCAAAACCGCCCTTGCCTAGCACACGGTACTGGCGGAAAGTGTTTTTGGTCACTGGCTGCCTGCGAGGCAGAGGAAACTGGAGTGAGATGGGAGCAGGAAGAGAGTAGGAGCTGAAGCCCAAACCACCCCCGTGCCCCGAGTCTGGGGGTCACCCTGAAGCCCCCCCTCAAGCAGACCTTGCTTCTCTGCAAGGCTGGGGCAGCCAGTGGAGGCTGTTTGTGCCAATATGGGCCCCGAAGGAGAGGGCCCAGCAGGGGAAGGAGCTCTGGGGACCCCTCAGGCAGCCCGTGTGCTGCAGGCTCAGGTCTCCCAGTGAGGCAACATTACCGTTCCAGCCATTTCCACTGCAGGAAGCGGTTGAAGTACAAGCTGTCGAGGTAGTCGGCAAAGGGAGCCACACTCAGGTAGTCGTGGATAAGCCTAGGAGAGAGCAGAGCCAGCAAGGCTGGTGAGGGCTGCTCACGGCTGTAGGGCAGACGGCGGTGCAAGGAGAGGAGGCGAGAAGCCCCGAGAGCCCGGTCACTTTGCCATTCCCTCACCCAGCCCAGGGCTGAATCACCTACGCACCCTGCACAGCCCTGGCCCAAAAGCCCACCCTCTGCACTGAGGCTTGATGCAAAAGGAAGGTGTGTTGGAGACACCACTGTGGCAGAGGTAGTGCCCTGGGACTAGGCTGGCACTGGTAACTGTGGCCTCTCAGCACCAGCTCAGGCCGTGGGACTACGGGGGATGACAGGGCTCTGCAATCCCCCCTGCTCACAGGGCAAACGCACGCACACGGCTGTAATCAGCTGCCGAAAACTGCTAGCAACACTCAGCACCGGGCGCCGAGCCGTTCAGTTTCAGATGAATATCCAGCAGAAAGGGCCACAGGGGATCCCGCTCGGGAGAGCTAACTGCCTCACAGGCTGGTGCCAGGGCTGCCCAGCAGAGTAAAAAAGCCTTAGACACAGTGTCTAGACTGGAGACATGCATCAAGGCGAAGCGGATGGGCTCTTCCCCTTTCAGAGCTTGCCAAGAGAAGGCAGGGCCCAGCCCGGAGGCTCTGCATTCAGACAGCGACACCAGTTACCACACACGGAGCTAACGCTCCCCAGAAGACTGCAGCAAAGCCATTGCCACAGCCCTGGGTTAGGCAACGCGCTCCTGCCGCTGCTCGGGGAGGGGTGGGGGCCGCCAGCCCCGTTTCCCTAACAGCTTCCTCTTCGCACCCGGAGCCAGGACCTCGGTCACCGATTCTGCGATGAGTCAAGGGACCAGAAGTGACCTTAGATCCCTGTAGCGACGGCCTCCGTAATCTACCCGCAGCAGCTCTATCTGTGGCCAGCGGGAGGGGACAGCTGGCACCGCAGCAGTCAGCTCTGCGCCACGGCTGCCTACCAGGGCCAGGCACGAGACCAGAAACAGCACGGCCAGACTCTGAGGCTTGCTGAGACGGTGTCTTCCCAAAGGGCAGCTCAGACCCACGGCGAACCGAGAGGAGCGACAAAGGTTCCCGCAGCAGTTTGTGGCTCTCAGAGCCCACAGGATCTCCTCGCGTTTGTTTTCCTGGAGCTGTGTTGCAAACCACTAGCCCCGAACTCGCCCGGCCCACGCAGTCCAGCCCTAACACCTTGGTGTCCTGGAGGAAGGGAGCGGGGTGGATGAGGTGAGCTCCCCGCAGCACCACCGCCGGGCCCACAACGTACTTGGTGGATTCCTTGAAGAGCTCCTTGGAAGGTTCCTGCTCCAGCCGCTCGCAACAGGCATCCACCAGCTGGGAGGGGACTTCAGGCACATGGTCCTCGCTCTGGGGACGAAGGGAGCGGGTCAGACACAGCGAGCAGAGCCCAGGGGTCCTGCCGGGAAGGGGAAGCCCACAGAAACAGCACCCACGTGCCCACCTGCTTTAGCAGCAGTGGGAAAAGCAGCACAGTCACTCGTCAGGTGGTGGGGTGGACTTTGCCCTCACCCTCCTGCCCAGCACCGCGGCAGGATGTGGGCGATGACAACTGTCAGCCTCCCAGCTGTTCCACCACGGCAGGCAGCAAACCCGGTCCTCTCACTCACCTTTGGCTTCAGGTACTTCTCGATCAGGTGCTGCCCGCATTCCTTCCGCTTCTCGTCCGGAGCCACCTCGTACCCGGCCTGCACAGAGCAAACACCGTCGGGGGCAGGCCCAGCAGGAACCGGGCCCTGCTGCCAGGCGACGGCAAGGCCCTGCCCCAGAACCAGATCCCCGGCAAACACCGAGGCCCAGCCCCATCTGGGAGACACGGCAGCTCCCGGGAAAGCCCCACTGGCCCAAAGGACCCGGCCGTGGCCCCAGGGGGCCAGGAACGCCCCGGCCTCCCCCCGCGGAGCCCAAGGGGCCCGGCCCTTACCACGGCATCCAGGAACTTGACGCAGCGCGACAGCTCGGGGCGCGTCTCGCAGAACTGCCGGAACAGCGTGCGCCCGATGGGCTGCCTCTCGCACAGGCTGTGGTAGTCCCGCTCTGCAAACGGGGACAGACGGGGTCAGGGCGGCCGCCCGGCGGGCTGCTCGCGGGCCTCGTCAGCCCGAGAATCCCAAGAGAGGGAACCCAAGGACAAGAGGCTGCCACGACTGAGCTTTCATGGCCCCCCGCGGAAGGTGTTCCCTCAGAGAGGCTCCAGCTGCTCTGCTGTACGGTTTCCCCGGCTCGTTTTGAGGAAGGGATCTCCGTATCTCCCCTCGATCCCCTCCCCATGGAGGACCGGCAGAAACACAACTTTTTGTGGCCCTGAGGAACGCCCTGAGCTTGTTTTGAGGCAGACCCATGCCCAGGCCCAGGCTTGCCCTGATGACTCCTGAGCCGCCCCGCTTCCCCAAGGCCCTGCTGAGAGTGGCGGGGCCAAAACGGGGGAACCACATCCAGAGGTGTCCTGGTAGCGCTGCACCCTGGCCCCGCTGTTTGTACCTCAGGTCCCACCGCCCTCTGCAGCTGGGTTTCCCCTGCTGACTCCTCCTAGCCCTCTCCCTGAGGTATTTTTGAACCAGGCACAAACACCTTTGACTATCCAGAGTGCTTCCAGCTGTTTTTTTTCCCTTTCTAACAGTTAAGTACTGTTTAATCACGGACCAGAACAGAAGAACCACTGCCCCGGAGGGCCACGGGCTGCCTGGGACTGGACGTGCAGCCACTCAGCACCTCAGGGTGCCCTACACCCTCGTGCAAGGGCACTCACAGCTCCCCAAACACACCTCAGAGCGGTGCTTCCACCCTCTTCCTCCCTTCCCCTGCCAAATTACTGCAGTGCTGCGGTCGGAGAGCTTTCCTTGAGACCTGCCCCACACCGCAGCACCCGGCCAGGGCCCAGCACCTTCCTCAGCACCCGTCAGCCCCTCACCCTGCCCTGGGCTGCCCCTGCATGCTGCCCGGCGCGGGGTGCTGCCGCCTTCCCCTGCCGGCGCTGCAGTTTGTCCCGAGGAAGCCGCGGCTTCCTGGCGGTGCTCAGCGTGCGGGGAGGCTGCCGTGGGGGCGGGGGCCGCTTCGCCAGCTCGGCCGCCCCGGCTGGTTCCCTTGTCTGCAGGGGAAGGAGTTCCCCTCGGGAGCTCGGGGCCGCTGGGATGGGTTCGGGGCTGCCCAGGCGCACCGCGGGGTGCTCGCGGTGCCCAAAGGCCGGCGCTGCTGCCGGCGGCCAGCCCCAACATCGACCCCGCCGAGGGTCCTGCAGAGGAAGCGAGCGTGTCTCTGGTGGGCTGCGAGGGGAAAACAAAGGGAAAACAAAGCGCTGCAGCTGCTCAGAGACCTGTGCGTAGGGATCGGGGCTGTCTCTCAATGGGGAAACTGAAAGAGGCAGGCAGAGCGCTTCTTTCGTGCCTCCGCAGGGGGAAGTGGGGGCATGGGTGGTGACAGCCGCAGGCCGGGAGGGATCTGCCTGCGGAGCATCGCAAGCATCACCGTCCTGGACAGTGGGACGGCAAAAAGGGGCAGACCACCAGCACCCACCGCCAGCAGATGGGTGGTGTAAGGAAGCTGAGCTTCAGTGCTGGAACAGGTATCATGGCACCCACAGGATGCGTGCAGAGGAGGAAGAATCTGACACAGCGGCCAGAAAAGCACGAAGAGGTCGGGGCGGCCAAGACGAGAGCTGCAAGGACAGCTCGCACCAGAGGTGCCCTCAGTGCTCAGGACCTGCTCCGAGAGGCAGCCGGCAGCAAACCAAGGCCGGAGTCTCTGTCTGACCGCAGTGGCTGCGAAGCCAGCCCGGGGAGGTGGCTGCGGGCTGGGAGGTGACAGCGTGCATGACGGAAGTCATTAAGCCAGGTGCTGCAGTCCCACGTGCCTTCAGACGGAGCCACCCACCTCCTTGGGGCTACCAGCACCTGGGACACCCGGGCAGTGCAGAACCGGGGACGGGAGCTGCGGGCGCGTCCCAAACCCAGGCAGCCCAGTGGCACCCACCCTGAACCAAAGCCAACGCCGTGCCGCTCTGCAGCTGGCGGCTGAGTCTGGAGCGACAACTTAAACAAGCTCTCCCCTTCCCAGAAGGGAGAGCATTCCCACCCTTCAGCTCCCCAAACAATTCCACATGATGTCAGGACCAAACCTGCTGCACAAACAACATTAAACCCATGAAGAGTACAAAGTGCAAAATTAAAAGGACAGGCCTGGCCCTGCCCATCTGCACAATTCTTACCCATACGGCGCAGCAAGAACCCGGTTCTGCCCGCGTAAAGCTGCTCTGTTAGAAGCTGAGGGCTCAGTCCCAGCCGGGCAGCCCAGAGGATGCTACCAGGAACTTTGTAACTCGTGCAAAGGCACCCGTGAGCAACGCTCCAAAGCTCTGCAGCACCGAGCGGGTCTGTTTGCACCGGGAAGGGGGCAGACCTCTGCTGAAGCTTGTCACGGCCTAGGTTTGTGGGCACATCAGCAGCAGCTGGGACTTACCTACTCGTTTCTTCCCTGCACTCCAAACAATGTGGGCAACCCAGCCGGGATTTGGCCCTCACGTGCCCCGTTGCACGTCCCTGACCCTCACACGAGCCGAGTGTGTTCAGGTGTGCCCAGCTCCGGCAGCGCGGTGCCCAAAGAGACCCCCTGGCCACGGGCGCTCGCCCCCCGTCCCGACCCCGCAGCCGGGGCGCTGCCCAGCTCCCGCTGCTCACCGAGGGCTTGCCGGAGATCCTCGCAGAGGCTGATGTGGGGGAACTGCAGCATCTGGCGCCATTTCTTGCTCTTGCCCTTCCGGTTTCCGCCACCACCTGCAGGGCACACAGATTTGGGGCCATGAGGGATGAAGGAGGGGCGTCCTGCCGCAGCAGCAGCCACCCTGTGCCCATCCCAGGCAGGGCCCAGCGGTGTCACCACCTCCTGGGGTCAGACCAGAGCTGGAGCCGCTGCTGAGTGCCGGAGGGGCCGGGCAGACCGCCCGCTCTGGCTGCTCAGGAGGCAGAACCAAGTCACAGGCGGTACCACTGAGGCCTTTCCTCCTGATGCTTCAGCTACTCGCGTTTGAGATGGGAAAACGAAGGCGGAGGGCGGGGTGCCTACAGCCCCAGGTCACCCCCTGCCTCGGCTCCCAGGCCTGTCCTCAGGACCCGCGCATAACGAAGCACCTTTCGAGGCCAAGCCCTGCTCGGTGTGAAGCTCCCCGCCGCCAGTTTCCTGCCGTGGCTACGATGCTCATGCCACCTACTCACTCCAGACTGATTGCTTACTCCAGGGAGGGGCTCGCAGAGAAAGGACACGAAGCTGGGAGACAGGAATTCCTGCTCTAATCCCGGCTCCACAGACAGCTCGCTGCATTGCCCCGGGCTCATCGCTTCGGTTTCCCAGCTGTGAAGTGGGGACACTCCCACCGCTCTCCGGAGATAAGCCAGCCTCCCAAAAGCAAGATCCAACAGCCAGATACGACTCCGGCTTCAGGCGCTGGAGTGAATGCCCAGCGCTGTAGGACAGGGTGGGAAAGCTTCTAGATAGACCAAAAGATTTACATCACAGCAAGCGCTGAGGACTGAAACCCGCCGGATCGCTCGGATCGGCCAACCTCCAGGGATCCTGCGTCCCCTCTTTGGTAAGGCACTAAGCCGCCCCGCTGAGTGGGGCCAAAGGCACGGCTTTCCGAAATCAGTGTTGACCATCGTTTACCAGCTCTTGAGAAACAGTTTCATAAGACGTTCCTCCGCCGCAGATGCAATTCGGCCCCGTCCCCGAGGTCCGGGCTCCCGGCACCCGGCGGCAGGGGAGGCACCGGGTGGCCAGGGGGACGCCGCACGGCCCCGAGGAGCTGCGCTGCATCTGCCCCCCAGCAGCAGCCGGGCTGCACGACCGTACGCGCTCAGGAAGGAAGTGACTCAAGGGTATGCAGGGGTGGAAGAAACCAGCAGCGCAGACACCTTCTCGTCAGCCTCGGCTTGCGGCCGCGGAAAGGACAGGGATGGCTAGTGTGCGAGGGCACGGGAGGGTAAGCCCCCCGTGGCCCCGTAAGCACGGAAGGAAGGGCAGAGCTGTGCCCCGTAACGCCCCGGGGATGCGGGTCCGCACCTCGCGGCCCGCTGTGGAGGGAAGGAGGCTCCGGTGCCCCTCGTGCGTGGCTCCCCCCAGCCCTGCGGGCGATGCAGCGAAGAGCTGAGCGGGGAACTCGCACCCTGAGCGCCTCCGTGCTCAGCGCCCTCGTTTTGGGGACAGGGCAAGCCCGGAGCTCACCACAAGGGCATTACAGGGGCCGGTGACATCTTGTCGCCGGGCTGTTGAAGCCAGCAGAAAGGGAGGACGACGGAGGAGGGCTCCTCTGCCTTCCCTGGACCCAAACTCTCCTGGGGCTCCCTTCCTCACGGCAGCACCTCTTGGGGACCCGGCAGCACCAGGATGTCCCAGCACACTGCGGGTGCTGACGGCACCACCGGAGCCAGGCTCCCGACCACCCGCGTGAGGCTGGGTCTCACGTCGCAGGGTCCCAACACCGCCGTTGGGCTCCGTCTGCGCTTGGCGTCGCCTGCACCGGCGCTCGGATCCCCGCTTCCCGCTGCCGTGCCGGAACCGTCTCCCCGAAGTCCAATTTTCGGGCAGCTCGGAGTCGCCTCTGCCCGGGCGATTTTAATTTCGCTGCTCCTTGCTGCTCAGATCTCACCCCCAGAGCCTCTCCCCAGGTTTTAGCGGGTCCCTCGGGACCAAGGATTACCCGGCCTGCACGCCGTGGGCTCAGCACCGCGGGGACCGGACTCCCCCGGTGCCCTGCGGGACCTGCCGAACTCCCCGGTGCCCGGCTGAACCGGAGCTCTGCTGTCTGCTGCAGAGCACCCCGGAGCTCCCGGTCCCCCCCGGTTAGCTGGGCGGAGGCTGGGAATGGCCTCGACCCCGGGACCGGCAGGAGGAGGCCGGGAGCCGCACAGAGCCGGGGCAGGGCAGCCTCCGGGATCGGCGAGGCCTCCCCCCGTGCACCGGAGGGGGTCAGGACCCCCCCGGAGGGCCGCATGCCCGCAGGCACCGGGGTTGCTGAGCACCGGTGCACCGAAGGGCACCGAGCTCCGGGGCTTCGTGCAGGGCAGGGCGCCCTGCGGCAGCCCCCGCCGGGCCCGTTACCTCCCCGGTAACCCCCCCCCGGTTACCGCCCCTGTCCGGGCGGTACCGCCGCGGGCACGGGGCCCCCCGGGAGGGCCCGGCCGGACCCTCCGGGGCTCAGCCCGCCCTGCCACCGACCGGAGCCGCCGCGGTGCCCGCGGGGGGGAACCGAGGACAGGCCCGGGACCGGCGGCAGCCCGGGGAGCGGCGGCGGCGGCTCCTCCCCGGTTCCCGGAGGCGGCACCCGGTAGCCCCGGGGCAGGCTCCGCCGGGGCTCCCCCCACCCCACCCGGCACCGGCCGCGGGAGGCCCCGTCCCTGCCCGCCCCGCGGTCCCCTCCCCGCTGCGGGAACCGGGAGGAGGGGTCCGGCCCGGTACCGGCTCCTCTCACCTTCACGGGCCTTAAGCAGGACGGTGTTGGCGACGATGTTCTCCAGCTCCATGGGCCCGGGCGCCGCCGCCTCCCCCCCGGCTCCGCGCCGCTCCCCGCCGGCACCGATCGCGTCCCGGCCGCCGCCGCCTCCCCCCCCCTCCCCCTCCCCTCCCGCCCGCCCCGGCCGCCGCCGCCGCCGCCGCCGCGCCCCGCCCCCCGCGGCCCAGCCCGCCAATCGCTGCCCACGCTCCTCCCGCGCCGCGCTCCCATTGGCCCGCCTCCCTCCTCCTCCCCCTCCCCCCCAGGAAGCCTCGCCCCCGCCCCTGCGCCGCTGCCCTCCCGTTGGCCCGCGGCGGGCGGAGGTGTGAGGGGGCGGGGCGGAGAGGGGGAAGAGCGCGTCGCGCGGCGGTCATTGGTGGAGGCCGGCAAGGGGGCGGGGCCGGGTGCTGACTGGAGGTAGAGCTGTCAGTCGGAGAGCGCAGCTGCAGCGCCGGGCGGGGATTGGGCAAGCGGCAACGGTGCCCACCACAAGAAGGTCCCGCCTACCGCGGGCTTTGATTGGGTTGAGAGATGCCACTCTGTGGAGGAGTGGGTGGTGATTGGGGCGTCGAGTAGGGGGGCGGGGATAAGAGGGTCTTTATAAGGGGGTGCGGGCTTGGGGGGCTGGCAGACGGCGGTGGGTGGGTTGCGGGGTGGTGCTTGGTATTGCTTTGCATGTGTAGGGCGGTGCCAGCTCCGGCCCTGTGCTCATCCCCACCAGCCATTGCTTTAGGAAGAGCCTTGGGTTTCTCTGCCAGTTGGCCTGGGTGCTGCCCTGCCGGCTTCTGTCCTGCTGGGGCTCTGTTCTGTGCCCTTCGTGTGCCCTTTTCATGCCCAAGCGCCTTTAGGGTTTGATTAAGTGCTGCTCCTGGAGGCTTCTTCCCTCTACTGATGTGCTCTAGAAGCCTTTCCTCATGGTGCTTCCAGTAGCAGGGGCTCTTCCCACCCAAGGAAAGCTGCAGCCTGGGGACCAATCCTGCCCGCTCCCCTCAGCGCCCCCACGAGCACACCGTGAGCTCTGCCCCTGCGTGCTCCCCGTGCTCCTTCCACCCAGGCCCCGTGGCAGGTCTCTCCTCCAGCAGCTCTGCCGGTAGGAGCCAGCCCAGGGCCCCTCTGCTCCGTGCAGGCAGGAAAAGCTTCCTGTTCTCGTTACCTCTCCCGATAACGAGACAAATTGCGCGGGCAACGAGTGCTTGCGAGAACCCGCGAGGGCCGTGCTCTGCCGCGTCCTCCAGGCTCTGCCCGCGATCGGGCGCCGCGGCGCTTGGCCGTGATCCCCAGCCGTAAGAGGAGTGGGGCGTTCTGCCCCGCCGTACCGCGGCGGCGGGATGAGGTCACGCTGAGCGCGTGCTTCTTTTAGAGCTCTTTTCCTTTTAAAGGTGGCATATGCTTATTTTGAGCCGCAGATGCAGTGACTTTGTTTTCGTGCGGCTGCACGCTCGCCCCTGAAGCGCAGCTTTCGGTTTCCTCCTGGCTGGCATTCTGCAGCACCGCGGGCAGGCGTTGCTGCCCGCAGCACGGCGTCGGAGCGCACACGAGGGTCCCGGTGCCCCCCCGGCAGAGCCGGTGGCAGCCCGGCTGGAGGGGGACAGGGCTGCAAACCCACGCGTATCACAGCGCAGGGTAATAATTCAAAAATAATCTTGACAAATCAGAGAAACAGCATGACAACACAGGATGCGGTTCAATGCCGACAGGTACTGCACGGGGGCAGGAATAATCGGTGCTCGCAGGGGAATTGTTCTCCCGGCAGCGCCTGTGTCTCAGCAGCCCGCCAGCTGAGCAGAAATAAGGGTCGTGCTGTGGGGGATAAAGCAGTCCTCGAACAAACTTTGAATGGAAAGGGACATGGGAGGGATGGGGCAGCCTGCTTGGCCTGCCTGCCGTGGGTTGCGATGCGCCTCCCGCTGCGTCTCTCCCTGGCTGTGCACCCCTCACGTGCCCTACCCCGGGTATTTTTAGCCGCAAAGTGCTGGTTAATTGTGAAAAGGCGAAAGGCCGGCCGCAGGAGGGGAAGCAGGCGGTGGCGATAGGGGCAGCTCCTTCCGTCCAAACCGTGCCAGCGCCGGGCCCCATCCCACAGCATCCCCGTGGGGAGCGGGGCCGTGCCTGGCGCTGGTGCCACACGCCGACCCGACCGGGGCCACCTGCCCCTCACCACCCGAGTGCCCGCATCCCTCGCTGGTCCCCGGGGCTGGCCTGGGGCCGGCGTTCCTCGGGATCCGGCTCCCAGGCGCCGGCGGCTGTTTTTAGCCGAGTGAAAGTTTGATGTTTTGAGATTTTCTATTTTGAGCTGCGAAGCTGGAGAAGTCGAGGCGCCTCTGACCCCTGCGTGTCTGCGCGGAGCAGCGGGGCCGGGCTGGCCTGCCCAGCACGGGCACTGCCCATGGGGGCTGTGGTTGCCCCCGGTCTTCACCCCACAATTGCCCCCTCGTGCCCCGGGCCGTGAGGCAGTGTGTTTCTGCATGACCCCATCTCCTGCGCTCTCCCAGGAGAGGACGGCCTCTCCTCCTGCAGCGAGATCCCGCTGAAGCCCCCGAACAGGCAGCAGGGTGTCCTGCCCCAGCCCAGCACCCCTCGTGCCCCCGTGGCATGGCACGGCTCCATGCTGGAGAGGACAGCCTGGGGAGCCCTGGTGGAGGCACTGGGCCGGTACTGGGATGCTGTGTGGCACAGCCAGCTCAGCCCAGCACCCGTGGTGCTGCCACATGAGGGTTTTGTGTCCCACACAGCAGCCACAGGGTCTGTCCCTGTGCTTTGTATGAGGATGCTTGGGGCCAAATGCATGCAGAGGAGCTGGTGTTTGCTTGTTCTTGGGCAAATCCAGCCAGCTCAGGCTGTCCCTGCCTGGTGGGGGTGGCAGGGAGCGCTGGCACTCACCGGAGGTGCCACACGAGTTGTCACCTCTGACAGGTCACCCATGCTGGAAGAGGTGGCAGGGGGAAATGGGACAACCTGGGAGAGGAACAGGGCTGCGTGCCCACAGGGGCAGCTCACCAGGCTCCTGGGAGGCAGACACCAGCCCCGGGTGTGCAATCTGTCCTTTTTTATTCAGCCTCCTGCAACATCCTGCATTTCTGAAAGTACCTCGAGGTCAGGATCAGCAGCACAGCCCTCCGTGCCCCAGCTGTCCGTCCCGGGGGGCTCTAGGACCCGTGCCGGCCGGGGGCTGCCAGGAGCCTGCGGAAAGCAGCACGGAAATCCCTGTTGAAGACGGTGTAGATGACGGGGTTGAGGCTGCTGTTGCAGTAGCCGATCCAGAAGAAGAAGCTGAAGAGGGGCTTGGAGACGCGGCAGCCCTCCCCGCACACGGCCTCCAGGCTGTAGGTGAAGAAGAAAGGGAACCAGCAGAGCACGAAGGCCCCGATGACCACGGCCAGCACGATGGTGAAGCGCCGCTCCCGCACCCGCACCAGCCGCCGCCGGCACAGCGACACGCTGTGGTGCTGGCTCCGGCGCCGCCGGCCCGGTGCCGCTGCCCAGGACGCCCTCCTGCTCGCCTCCCCGGGGCACGGCGCCGAGCCGCGGCGGGCGGCGAGGACAGCGGCGTTCCTGCGCGTGGTGAGGCGGTAGATGCGGCAGTAGACGGTGACCATGACGAGGCAGGGGGCGAAGAAGGAGGCGACGCAGGAGGCCAGCACATACCACGTCTCGTCGCTCAGCTCGCACTCCCGCGCCTGCGGGCGGGCCTTGAAGAGGGGCGGCAGGGCCACCAGGGCGGCCGCGGCCCACACGGCCCCGATCATCCCCTTGACGCGGCCGGGGCTGCGCCGCAGGTTGAGCCGGGCCGCCCGGGTGACGGCCCAGTAGCGGTCGAGGCTGATGGCGCAGAGGTGCCCGATGGAGGCCGTGCAGAGCAGCACGTCCAGCGCCAGGTAGAGGCTGCACCACAGGCTGCCGAAGTACCAGTAGCCCATCACCTCGTTGGCCAGCGAGAAGGGCAGGATGAGGACGGCCACCAGGATGTCCGCCGAAGCCAGGGACACCAGGAAGAGGTTCTGCGGGGCGCGCAGGGCCCGGCTGGTGGAGACGGCCGCCACCACCAGCGCGTTGCCCACCAGCGTGGCCAGCAGGACGGCGAGGACGGCCAGCAGGATGAGCCCCGTGGCCGCCGGGCTGTGCGGGGGGCTGCCGGCGTGGCTGCCGTTACCGGAGGCATTGGGGAGGGCGCCGGCGGCCTCCATGCTGGCCCGGCCCCAGCCCCTCCGGTGGCTGAATCCCCATGGGGCTGCCCCCCGCTGCGTGCTCCCCGCTCACCGCAGCCTCTCGCCGCTCGGCCCCTCCATCACCGACCGCCCAGGCGTCCTGGCCACCGCGGCTCCTGAGCTGACCCGGTCCGGCGGGGCAGAACCGGTGTCCCCCAGCCCGCTGCCTTCGTGCTGTCCCCACAACAGCCGGCAGCGGCTCGGCGGCAGCCCCGCTGGCTCGGGCGGCCCGTTTCGTCCCAGCCCTGGGGAGGAGGGAGGGCGGGAAGCAGGGAGGGAGGGACGGCCGGACGGCTGCTATCTCTGGCAGGAGCCCAAGCATCTGTGGGCAGTGGGAGAAGCAGTTCTTGCCAGTGCTTAAAGAGCTCCGGCCAGGGTCACGGGGAGGGTGGTGGGCTCGTGCCGTGGGGCTGGGGCACTGCGCTGTGGTGCTGTGCCAGCATCCTGCTGAGCCCCAACCCACGGCACCTCTCCGGCTGCCCCATGCCGTGTCCAGCTCACCAACACGCTGCCGTGACACTGGGCGATGTGACGCCAACCCTGTACCACCGGCTCAGCCCTCTGGGGACGAGGGAGGTGGAGGAAGATGCTTGGTGCTTCCCCAGTGCTGGGCACCCGCGCGGCCCCGGGGCAGGCTGCAAGGCTGCGTGCGGGCGATGTACAGACACGGGTGCGGACGGTGGGCGTCCAGCAGGACTCGCAGGGGCGGGAGCTGAAGTCTCACGCACCTGGGGCTGGCAGGTGAAGTCTCACACACCTGGGTGCTCGGCCTTTATTAGACACCAGCTGAACGGGGACACTGGAAACCAGCGCGGAGGCCAGGAGCCCGGTACCAACTAGAGGCGGGTGGCGCCGTGCGGGGGCAGGCGGGGGGAGCCCACCCGGTGCGCGGGACCCGGCATCTCCTCGGGGTAGGAGAGCGCGGGGTTGTCCAGCCCCAGCCTGGCCTTGTCGCGGGCAGCGCCCTCGCGCTCGTCCTCGGGGCTGCGGCAGCGGTCGGTGCAGCACAGCGCGGCGCGCGTGATGAGGTTGTCGAGCGGCTGCAGCGAGTGCATCCAGGCCGGGAGGAAGTCCCAGGTCTGCAGCCACTTGGGCAGGCGGCCGGGGCTGCGCGCCTGCAGCGCGTTCACCAGGCCCACGAAGAAGAGGAGGCCGAGGAAGGGGGCGCCCACCCCCACCAGCACCCGCCAGCCCGCCATGGAGATGCCGAAGATGAGGGAGGGCAGCAGGAGGAAGCAGACGATGAGGTACAGCACGGCGAACCAGCGGTACTTGGCCGTGCGCTCGCCCAGCGCCTTGGCCATGCGGATGGGCAGGCGGGTGAAGGGCAGCGGGTACCACAGCAGGATGCCGGAGATGTTAAAGAAGAAGTGGCAGAGGGCGATCTGTGGGGACAGCTGCCTCGTCAGCCTGGGCACACGGGGGTGTGTGAGGCTTCCCCCAGTCCCCTGGGTGCCTGTACCTGGAAGGAGCTGGCCAGCTTGTCCCCCGGGCTGGCCAGGGCAGCCAGGATGGCGGTGGTGGTGGTGCCGATGTTGGAGCCGAGGGTCAGCGGGTAGGCACGCTCAATGCTGATCACCCCCAAGCCTGTGGGACAGGCACCCCATGCCATTGCATCGCCTGCCAGCACCTCGTGCTCTCCACTGGGGACACAAATCTGAGGACCCCAGCATCCGTGGGCCACGGTGGTGGGGACCGGCAGGTGGCAGGGAACCAGGCTCGGCTGGGACTCACCGATTAGGGGCGTGATGGCCGAGGTGAAGACAGAGCTGCTCTGCACGACAAAGGTCATCCCAGCGCCCACCACCATGGCAAAGTACCCGGTGAGCCAGCTGAACGGGTGCGGGAGGTCTGCCACGGCACAGACACGGACACAGAGAGGGGAACATCAGCTGGGAGCAGCCCAAAGCTCCTACACGGTGCTGGGGAGGGAGCTGGGGGGGCAGATGCTGCATATAGGGCCAGGCTTGGGGCAGGCAGAAGGCTGGTGGCCAGGGTGGATGGGGAAGGGGGACGTGGACACCAGGAGGGTGTGACAGCCATAAGCAGAGCGGGGAGCGGGTAGGGATGGGGACAGGGGACCTGGGGACCAGGCAGAGCTGGGGGTTAGGGGCAGCCAGGGTTGGGCCTGGGGGTGGCCGGGGGCAGGCAGGGAAGGCTGGAGCAGGTGGGCCCCCATCCCACTCATCCCGCAGTGGTCCCCGTCCCACTCACCAGTGTTGATGACCTTCTGGATGGCTTTGGCCACCTGCCCCTTGAGCAGGGAGTTGAGGAGTTTGACCAGGAGGATGAGGCAGGTGCAGAGCACGACGAGGGACCCGGCCAGCAGCACCAGCCCCACGGCCAGGTCCGGCAGCGGCGTGTCCGTGAAGAGGTGCTCACCTGCCCCACAGCACGGCTGGGCGAGGGCCTGGGGCCAGCCCGGCCCCGCTCACAGACCTGCCCCCACCACACACACACACACACACCCAGCCCCAAAACCCCCAGCCCAGCATCTCCCAGCCCTGCCACGCGTCCTGACCCCAGCCCCCCGTGCACCGGCAGCCCCCAGCCCCACTCACACTTCTGCCTGGTGACGTTGTGGAGGCTCTCCATGCTGTTACCGCTGCAGTGGCCGGGGGACGTGCAGTTTGGGGGGGCCCCAAGCCCCCCGGCAGCTGTCTGTAGGGTGAGAGCAGGCTTTAGGTGGCTCCACGGGGCCCACCCCGCTCTTTGGGGTGCTTTTGGGGTGGCCAGCCTGCTCCCTCCCAGCTCTCCACCCTTCCCAGCCCCATGGCAAGGCCAGGGGCCCCTCACCTGGGGGGGCGCGGGGCCACACCACACGCGGATGAGGCTGCGGTTGCGCAGGCTCTCGTCCCCCGTGGCAATGCCCGTGATCACCGACTTGTCCAGCTGCAACAACACGGCGGAGAGGGCGGTTGGGGGCTGGCAGCACGCCCAGCCTGGGGACATCTTCGCCGTGACGGGGACACCGCTCCCAGGCTTTGAGGCCATCACCGCCAAAGGGACAGCAGCACCGGGGGACCACCAGCGGCTTTAAGGACACCGCCCCTGGGGACAGCACGAGGAGACCTGGATGATGAGCTTGGTGAAGGGCTCCGTGATGATCTTGAGCAGGTCGGGGGCGTCCTTCCCGCTGCGGATGTTGAAGGTGGCCACCACCAGGCGGGTGACGTGGTGCAGGTACCCGCTCACCACCTCCAGCGGCAGCAGGACCAGCACGGACAGCCAGTTGAAGCAGTCGTGCACCGTGGCACCAGCGAAAGCCCTGCATGGAGGAGCCCACGTGTGGGCACGGGGCAGCCCCGAGCCCCACCTCGAGCCCCCCACAAGCCCCGAGCAGCTCGCACCGTTTGAACTCGCTGCGGTCACCGGCCTGCATGAGGGCCACGATGGTGTTGGTGACGGAGGTGCCGATGTTGGAGCCCATGATGATGGGGATGGCAGAGCGCACTTCCAGCACTGGGGACAGAGAGACCCGCTAGCCCCACGTGTCCCAGCTCGGGGTGGCCCCCTCCAGCCACCTCGTCCCCCAGCCTCGGCTCCCAGGGAGCGCACTCACGCCCCGAGGAGACCATGCTGACGATGATGGAGGTGGAGGTGGAGGAGCTCTGCACCAACACAGTCACCAGGATGCCCACCACAAGCCCGGCCACGGGGTTGGAGAGGATGGCGTTGTCCTTGAAGATGTCCCCGGCCACCTTGCCTGTGAGAGAGCGCAAGCAGCAGGGTGCCGGAGCAGCGGTGCCGCCGGCTGCCCGCTGCCCCCGTGGCCGTACCTCCGGCCAGCTGGAAGGCAGAGCTGAGCACGTCCAGGGAGCAGACGAAGAGGTACAGGAAGCCGAACATCAGGGGCACCTTGAGAAGGGAGACACAGATGGACTGGACCCTCGCCCAGCACCCCAGCTCTGCGCAAGACAAGAGAAAGTGTTAAACGCCGGCCGCGTGTCCCCGTGCCCGGCTGTGCCACCAGTCCCCAGGTCCCTTCCGCCTCCCTCTGCTCTGCCCACAGCACCCCGGGGTGCCGAGCATCTTCCACGCCGGGTGCTCTGGTTGGGGTGCTCCGTGCCGGGGCGCTGCGGGGACCTCACCTGGCTTCTGCAGCTCGTCCAAGCCCAGCCGGGGCCCCTGCCAGGGCAGCGCGTCCAGCTCGTAGCGCTCCATGCCCTCCACCAGCCTCCCCGGGGAGCCGGGGCACAGGAAGCCATGGTCAGGGCAGGTCACCGTGCTCACGGCGAAGGGACAGGCGTGGGCACCCGGCAGCCTGTGCAGAGCTGGGGAGAGGTGGCACCCACGTTATGGCCCCGTCTTTGGAGGGTGCCAGGCTGGGACCCTGCCCGGCACGTGAAAGCGGAGCTGAGCTCTGCAGGGTGAGGAGGAGGAGGAAGGACCTACCTGGGGGGCTGGGGCAGTAGGCGAACTGGGGCCCGTGCACCACCCTTCCTCCCCGCACCGGGCAGCGGGGCATGGCCGGGCTCTCCCTCCGGTACGGCAGCATCGCTCTGGGTGACTCTGAGCACAAGCGGCCACATGTCACCGCGGCGGAGCCACGGCTGCACCGCTCCGACAGCCACCTCCCCAGCACGCTGCAGGCAGCCACGCAGTGGTGGCACCTCCAAGGAGCACCATCCCCGTGGTCCCCTCGGCCACCAGCTGCCACCGTGCCATCCCCAGGGCTCCCGCAGGGAAAGCGGCCCGTGGGATGGGGTCAGCTGGTGGGCATGGGGCAGGGAGCTGGGAACAGCCGGGTCCTGCCCCATCGGGGCCACCAGCAGCCGGTCCTGCCCCGGGGCCCTGCTCACCTGGGGCTGGCCAAGCAGTCAGAGCAGTGCCATGTCCTCATGCCACATCCACGCGTCCCTCTGGCAAAGTGGCCCGCGGGGCACCGGGGCCCTTTATATGCACGCCAAGAGCAAAGTCTAAGGAGCCCAGCGTTGCCCCTCGCCTCTGCTTGCCACTCACCTCCTCCCCAGAAATTCCTGCAGTTAATGGGTAACCCCGTGACAGCCCACGTCAGCCGCGGCCTGGGGCGGGATGGGGCACGCGCCCCCGGGGTCTGGTGCCCCCAGGACGCCCCACACATCCCTCCTCGCCTGCCCGGGGCTGTGCATCGCCCTGTGCTCCTGGGGCCGTGCTGGAGCCCTGGTCCTGTGGGGTGGCCACTGATGTGGCCTCAGCACCGTGTGCTTCATCCTCTGTGGGAGAGGAGGAGGAGGAGGAGGAGGAGGAGGAGGAGGAGGAGGAGGTGTCGTCGCTGCTGGAGGTGAGGCCATGCACGCATCCTCCATCCTCGCAGCTGCCCGAGCATCACCCACCAGGGGCCCGGCTCTGCTGTCCTGGCTGAGCGCGGTGGCAGCGGTCGCACCAGCATCGTGGCAGGGTCCTGCTGGCAGGACAGGCACCAGGGTGGTCTCCATGTCACCGGCGATGGTGGCACACAGCTGCAGGGACCGCTGCTGCTCAGCGTGTGCGGTGCGGGGCCGGGCGGGCGGGGAGCGGTGCCAGCGCTGCCGTCACCGCCGCCCCGCTGCCGTTTATCATTACCCCGTGTATGCACCTCCGGCCAAGTTTCCATCCACCCACGAGGTGCCCGGCCAGCTCGTGCCCACGGCAGCCGAGGGGAGAGCTGGGGCCAAAGGTCCTTGGGGTGGCTGCTGCTGTCAGGCGGGGTGCGGAGGGGCCACAGGGCCGTGCCACCCCCGTTCTTCTGGGGCTTGGAGGTGGATGCCAGGAGCCGGCACCGCTGGGTCCTGCTGGTGCCCACGAGCGCGTCGTTGTGCCGCAAGCCGTGCCCACCGGGGCGTGGAGCACTGCGTGACCCTGGCCTGGGTCAGCCTGGCAGCACACGCTGCTCCCTGGGCGCTGCGGGGACCGAGGGACATGCGCGGTGCTGGATGAGGGTACCCCGGTCCTGCCTGGGACCCAGCTGGGGGGCAGAGCTTCATCCCCATCGCCTCGTGCCGTGCCAAATCCAGAGGGGACGGTGCCATCCATGTGCCGGTATTAGTGTGATGAGGACGTGCCCCTAAGCCACGGCTCACAGAGTAATTTGTCAGCTCCCTACCCCAAAAAAGCCAGGCATGAAGGCTTTACAGGCACAAGGGGAGACCCCTCAGGTACGTGGGGTGCTGGCGGTGCCTGGGGACAGTCCATGGCTAAGGCAGCCCAGGGACCCCCTGGAGTTTAGCGGGTTACACACCCAGGAGCAGCCACTGCACGGGAGGTGTGCGGCCTCTCCGGGGTAAAAGAGCCGTGGGGGGCCCTCCAGCCAGGGGGTGCAGCCTGGGACCACCCCGCAGCCCCCATGCCCAGCCGGTGGCCGCGTGTGCCCTGTCCCTGGGGGCTGCGGTGGCCGCTGCCCGGCTGCCCCCGCAATCATTAACCCGCGAGGCCCTGGCAGCTCGGGCTGTCACTCATTGACAGGCTCGGGGCTGAAGTCCTACCACCCTGTGGTGTGCCCTACACCACCAGTGGGGCTGGGAAATGGGGCTGCTGGCGCTGCCCCTTCCCGCGGGCAGGGCAGCACAGCTGGGGGCTGCGCGGCCACTGGCAGGGGTGTGGGGGCTGGCCCTGAGGGGCTTTGTGGGGTAGTTGGGGCGCAGGGAGGTGATGGCACCAGAAGCATCCCTTGGCCACCCCTGGGCATGGCCCGGCTCCCCAGCGGGGCAGGAAGGAAGGCGAGGGAAGCGCTTCCAGGCAATGCTCTTTATTTCCCCCGGTTTCACACCATGGACAGGACCGAGCAGCACCACGGAGACACACGAGGGCTCTGTGCCAGCCCTGGGGTCCGGCCCGGGGGCTGTGCTCCCCCCCAGGAGGCTGCCCTGGGCCACCCCTCTGCCTCTGGCCGGGCAGTGGGGACCGAGCGGTGGCCCAGGGCACAGCCGGGTCTGGCCGCGCGGGCAGGCTGGGCATGCCGGGCACCCGGCAGCACCCAGGGCAGGCTGAGATGCTCAGCACCCAGAGGTGCTGCGCTGCCCCGGTGCCTCCAACACATGGCAAGCCTGGCCCCGAGGGCTGAGAGCCCACTGCCCCAGCAGGGACAGGGCAGGGGGCCGTTTCAGCAGCCCCCCCCTTCCAGGGTCTTGCCATGGGAACCCACTGCCGGGATGGGGCTCGATCAATCCCCACCCACTCTCCCATCCCTGCCTGCCCATGGCACGGGGGCCCAGGGCTGCCCTGCCCTGCCACCCCATCCACCCACATCCTCTCCATCCCGCACGCCCTTCGTCTGGCAGGCTGCTTCCCGGGGGGCCGTGCCAGCCTGGCGCAAGCAGGATTCACCCCGAGGCAGCCCTGCCCCAGGCAGGGGAGGCAGAAGCACCGGGCAGGGCAGTGCCAGGCGTGCGCGGGACGCTGCCGAGTGCTTTGCAGCGGGGGGTTCAAACTATGTACAGGACTCCCTGGACGTGCACCAGGACGTGGCCCCACCGAGGGGCACGGCAGCTGCTCAACCACTCACAGCAACACGACACGAGTTTGGGACAGGACGTTGACGAATCTGCGGTCCGGGCAGTGTCGGCGGCGCCAGCGCTGGGTGCGGGCGTGGGGCAGGGCTCACCGGGGCTCCTGCTCGACCACGGGCTGAGCCGGCGCGGGCTCCGCAGCGGGGCCGGGGTGGTTGTTCCCCTCGGATGCCGGGTGAGGGGCGCTGGGCTGATCGGAGCCCCCGCAGGCACTGCCGCCCTGCCCCGGCAGCTGGAGGAAGTCAGGCAGCACCAGGTCCTCCTTGGAGAGCAGCCCCCGCTGGTCGTTGGCCCGGCAGCTCTGGGCACGGTTCAGCAGCTCCACCAGCCCTGGGGGAAAAGCAGGACATGCACCTCAGCCCGGCACTGCCACCCGCTCTCTCCCAAATGCCTCGGCCTGATGTGACCCCAAACGCAGCACCCGCAACATCTACTCGGGACCCTGCGCCCACGGGACCCCGTGCCTGTCCCCGGCGCAGTGGGGACCCTGCTCCCCTCGCCACCCTGTGTTTTGCCCCAATCCCGTGGGTTTTGGGCTCTCACCTTCCAGGTCATAGGTGCGGCGGTTCAGGTTGGTGGCAGCCGAGGACCGGGACCTGCAGGAGGAGGAGGGCATCCCCCACGGCGCGTCGGCCTCTGCTCCCGTCGGGCTTCCCTCCTGCGGCGAGCGGCCGGGCTCAGCACCGGGGCAGGGAGGCAGCGCTCCCCCGGCCCACGGCAGCCTGCTCCTGCCCCTGCAGCGGGCACCCCTACCCCACGGCACCCCCGCAGCCCGGGGCATCTCCCCTCCTGAGCAGGGAGGATCTGGGACTCACCTCGCTGCGGAGCGGGGAGGGGGCAGCCGCAGCCTCGGCGCTCTCTGTCACTCTCATGTCTGCAATGTACAGAGGAGCAGGGCTCAGCACCACGGTCCTGGCTGGTGACAGGACAGAGCCCACGCAGGGAGCAGGAGCCGTGGCCAGCAGAAAGCAGCCCGGCCCCGTGAGCAGGATGGGCTCAGGGGGCTGGCACAGCTCGGGGGAGTGACATGGCTCGGGAGGGGACACGGCTGTCCCCAGACGTTACCTGCTGGCGTTTCCAGGACGAGTTTCTGCGCAGCCACCGTGCTAACCAGCTTCTCTAGGTCCAGCGCTGCCGACTCACCTTGCTGCATCGGAAAACCCCAGCGTCACACCGGTGTGATGCGGTGCATGGCAAGGGTGGCCGGGCGGAGAGCCCATGAAACCAGCATCTGAGCTCGCTGGTCACAGCCCCGCCAGGTCAGGGGCAGCCTGGCACACAGTGCACCCACCTGGCGCTGCCCAGCTCAGCCCGGATTGCTGCCCCCCACCCCCCCAGACCCCCCGGCCCAGTGCCGTGGCTGGCAGCCCTCACCCGCCGCAGCAGCACCAGCTCCACGTTGACGCCGTATTTGCCCAGCACGGGCTGCAGCGCTTCCCGGATGCGCTTGGTGGACTTGGCCGTGATGCGGATGGTCTTGCTCAGGGAGGAGATTTCCAGGCTGCGGGGAGGAAGAAGACGCGAGAGGTGTCAGCGGCTCTGCAGGGAGGTTGGGGGGATGATGTGGACTGGAAGGCATTAATCCTGAAAACGACACCCACTCAAAGCTGATCCTGTTCTCCAGCTTCACCTCCTGGTCTGCCAGCACGCA
The DNA here is from genome assembly GCF_964034855.1 of Anser brachyrhynchus. Taxonomy (NCBI): domain Eukaryota; kingdom Metazoa; phylum Chordata; class Aves; order Anseriformes; family Anatidae; genus Anser; species Anser brachyrhynchus. Next base: position 9,507,619 of record NC_137709.1, read on the forward strand.
GCACTCCTGGTCCAGCACCAACGCTTTCTGCGAGAGCCAACGCATCAGCAGGCTCCTGGCACGGGCACATCCACGCCGCGCCAGCCCCGCTGCCCGGAGCCCCCCTGCCCCGTACCTGCTCGTTGCCCACCAGGTACACCTTGATGTCGGGGAGGCTGAAGCCGCGCTTCTCGCATATCCCAGCCAGCATGTCGCGGATGGAGAGGCCGGGCCGCACAGCGGCCAGCGAGGCCGTGCCGTCGGGCAGGTAGACGCAGCAGTACTTGGTGGGCTTGGCCTCGGCCTCGCTGCCCCCCAGGCTCTTGCGATGGCCCTGCGGGACGGGAGAGCCGCCATCAGCAGGGCCGGTGGCGGCGCGGGGCCGGCGCGGCGAGGACTCACCTCCGTCCAGGGGCTGGCGGCCGTGCTGGCCGAGGAGAGGAAGCCCAGGTCCAGGCTGGCGGAGGAGTTGAGGGAGCCCTGGGACTCTCTCCACAGCACGGCGCTTCCACCGCCTTCTCCCCCGTCTAGGACAAACGGACACCCGTGGATGGGGACGGCGTGGGGACGGGGCTGTCCCCAGCTGCCCTACACGGTGCCTACCTGCCCAGGAGGGCTCCCGTCGCTCGCCCTTGCGGAAGGAGCGGCGGGGGCTGCGGGTGGCCCCGCTGCCGGCCGTCTCCACGCCGAGAGGCAGGGACTTCCCCAGCTTCAGCTTCGACTTCTGGGGCGAGGAGAGGAGGCTCAGCCTCCGTCCCCCAGCACGTCTCTGTCATCAGCCCGCGGCCGGGCTTGTGACGCGGTGGGGACGGTGACCGGCCCCAGGATGGGTCTGTGTCCCCCCCTTTGCATCCCGCTCACCTTGCTGAGGTCTGGGGGGGGGCTGCTGCTGCGGGAGTGGGGCCGCAGGTCTGGCAGGGGCTGCCCCTGGCTCTCGGCCCTCAGGCAGGCTTGGTAGAGGGGGGACTTCACGAAGCGCGTGTAGCTGTCGAACTTCATCAGGTTAAAGATCTGCGAGGGGAGGAGGTGCCCGCTCAGTGCCCCAGCCCACGGCTCCCCGGGGGGCTGCTGGAGCGGGGCTTGGGGGGGGGGGGGGGGATTGTCTCACCTGGAGCTGCTGGAGGCGGAACATGTCTGGGGAGGGGGTGGCCAGCATTTCCTCCCCGATCCAGGCCTGCCTGTCGATGTTGACGGGACTCACCGAGTGGCTGGAGAGGAACTCGTCGTAGATCCGCCGCGCCTCCTGCGCCAGCTGGGAGCGGGGGTCAGGATGGGGCCAGGAACCCCCTCCCCTCCGAGCCCCTGGGCACTGGGCCAAGTCCCAGCCAAAGTTATCTGCAGGACCAGCACCAGCCCCACATCCAGCCCCGAGCTCTGGGCACAACGTGACGCTCTCTCCACAAAGGTACAACCTGCTGGAGGAGCCACCTGGCCCTGTCCCCACACCCCCGGTCCCCCTCCCTGCCCTGCATCTCTTTTTTTCCCCAGCCCTGGTCCTGGCAGCAGCAGCACCCTCCCTCCTCTTGCAGCCCCAAGGGTGGAGAGGCACAGCCTGCCCCACGGGACGGGCAGCCTTGGCTGTGGCTCTTCAGATGCACGCCGCATCCATCCCCTTGTCCTGACCAGAAGAGACCCCAGCCTCCTGTACCGGGAGTCCACTGGGACCCCGCACACAGCACCCGGGGACACAGTGACGTGGCTGCCACCTCCCTCCCTCTGTCCACATCCCCTGGGTGACGCAGCCTCAGCTGCAGGGCTGGTACCTGCTGCGTGTCGCTGGCCGGGATCTGCTGGAAGCGCTCGCATGCCTGCCAGAAGTAGACGTTCTCGGCGCTGAACTCCTTCTTGAGGAACTCCTGGGGGGCAGAGAGCTGCTGGCCTGGCTGCACCCGGTGTGTGGGATGCTCGAGGCCAGGATGGCTGCCGCGGCCGGCGCGGGGAGCGGGGTCGGGGCTGCGGCACTCACAGTGAAGTAGGTGACGGCCACGCGGTCCTGCAGCAGCGTCTCGAAGGACTCTGCCCAGCTGCCCACAGAGCCGTGTGCGGAGCTGCACGTGGTCTGCGGGGCGGGCAGGCTGTTCACGCTGTGGTTGCTGCCCCGGGCCCTGGAGGCGTTTAATTCTGGGAGAGAAAAAGGCTCAGGTCCGGCTGCTGGCCATCGCGGCCGCCCTGCCTGGGGGCACGCGTGGCCAGGGCTAAGTCAGCCCCGAGGTGCCCGCCGCCCCCGGTGTCTGCCCCAAGTTCATCTGCCCCGTCCTGGCTGCCCTGAGCCTGCGAGGTGTCGGGGTGGGAGCACGAGGAGCCGAGCTGCTGCTCCGTGCATCGCAGCATCGCCAGCAGCCCAGCGCCGTGATGGCACGGCGCCGCGATGGCACAGCCGGCACCTTCCGGCGTGACAGCACTCCCTCCCGGTGACAGCACTCCCTCCCGGGGCTGTCACCGTCACTCCACGTGTGACTCATCTCCCAGGGGAACAAAGCGGCGCGTGGGGAAGGCGCCCAGCGGGGAGGGGAAGCAGAAGGGCAGGGAGACGAGGGGCAGGCGGCGAGGAGGATGGGTGGGGGGCTCCTCTGGCACTATGACCACGCTTGCGCCTCGATTCCCTTCTCTGCTTCTCTGTCCCTGGCCACTGGGGGCACAGAAATGGTCAGCCCTGGCCTTAAAGGAAGCCGAGGGGAACAGAGATGACTGCATTCAAATGCAGCCCTCCTCCTAAAAGAGGGAAGTCCCCACGGCCAGCCAGCTCCTGATCGGGTCTGACTGGTGACAACGGGGAGCAGAGGGCCACTTGCCAGCGGAGGTCGGGGCGCACAGGAGGGGTCCCCCGGCGGAGCCAGTGGGAGGGGGGCAGCGTCCCCGTGGCTCCCCAGCAGAGGAGGCAGGTCGCTGCTCTGCTCCCTGCCCTTCTTGTTCTGCCCAAGGCGAGGCATGACTTGGCAAACAGACAGCCTCCCCTCGGAGCTACCGGGCTCTGCGTGACCCAGCCAGCACCGCAGCTTCCAGCACCCAGGGCCCCATCCGAGCAGGGGGGGCCGGGCACGGCGGGGCTTCCCCCTCCCCGGGTGACGATGCGAGGAGCAGCCTTACCTCCATCCGACACGGCCGGGCCCTGTGGGGTGGAGAGGAGAGGTGTGAGGGAGGGCAAGCAGCTGGGGCGAGGGGCCGAGCCGCCGGCAAACACCGCCCTGCTGTTATCTGGGGCTGCTGCCCCGTGGCGGGGGCAGGACGTGGGGCTCCCCCCCAGCACAACACAGCCGCCGGGGCTCACAGCGAGCACGCAGACTTTCTCTCACTGGGCTCAGCGATGGGGAAAGGGCAGATGCTATCGGCCACAACCCTGCTGCTACCACCCCGCAGCTACCCGGGGAGGAGAGAAGCAGCCTCCCCGGCACAGGAAGAGGAGGGGAGGAGGGGAGGGAAGGAAGGAGAACCACAGCCCCAGGCAGACAAACTGCTCGCTGCCTCGGGGCCTGGGGCTACCGGAGAGCCAGCACCCAGGAGCGGGCACCGCCGGGTCCCGCAGCATCCCCCTGGGCTGCCCCAGGCACCTCCCTTGGGGACGTGGCACCTCGGGGAGATGAGCAGAGCCCGCACGGGGCGTGCCGGCCGCCCACCGCCCGCCTGGGCCACCCTGGAGCCGTGCCCTGGGCCTGGCCGGCCGGTGTCCCCCCAGCCCCACGCAGCCCAGCCTGCCCTGCAGCCCCCAGCCCAGCCCCACGCATCCCAGCCCCCCCTTGCCTCCCACCCCGGCCCCACAACGTGCCCCCTGCCCCCTGCTAGCCCACCCCCATACCCCTGCCGTGCCCCCTGTGGCAGCCCCGCACCTCCCAGCCCTGTTCGTCCATCTCCGGCCCCACAGCCCCACCTCGCCCCATCCTTGCTCTTCCCCATCCATCCCTGGTACACACCCCAGACTCCCCGGCCCTAAACCACCCAGCCCTACACCGACCAGCCCCAAGCTCCCCAGCCCCAAGCTCCCCAGCCCCACACACCCGTCCCCACACACCCGTCCCCACACACCCATCCCCACACACCCATCCCCACACATCTCTACCCATCCCATCCCAGCAGCGCATCCCCCCCCCAGCCCCACACGCCCCATCCCCACAGCCCCTCCTGCCCCAGCCCCAGCCCCCCCCAGCCCCGTGCCCACCCCCGGCACCCCCGGAGCGGCTCCTCCCGGTCCCGGTCCCGGTCCCCGGTGCCGGCGGCACTCACCATGCGCCCGTTGTGGACCAGCAGCAGCTTGCCCTTGCCCTGCATCCCTGGCACGGCCCGGCCCGGCCCGGCCCCGGCGGGCTACCGGCTCTGCCCGGAGCCCCGCAGCATCCCCGCCCGGCGGCGCGGCGCGGCCGGCCCGGCCCTCCCGGCACCCCCGGCACCGCCGGCACTGCCGCTTTCGGCTGCCACAGGAAATGTCGCCATGGGAACCGAGACCGCAGCCGGGGGGGAGCGGAGCCGCCCTCCCGACGCCGCCACCGGTAACGGGACCGGCACCGGGACCGGCTCCGGGAACGGCACCGGGAACGGCTCCGGGAACGGCTCCGGGAACGGCTCCGGGAACGGCACCGGGAACGGCACCGGCACCGCCGCCCTCCCGCTCCCCACCCCCCGGGCTCACCCGGGGCACCGGGCACCGGTTCCCGGTTGTGGGGGTGCCCCCGTGCCCCGTGGGGAGCCGCCGGTACCGGGGGGTGCCGGGGCCAGGCTGCGCTCAGCACAGAGCCAGGGCCGCGGTTCTGTGCCCGCCGGCAACCGGGAGGGGATCTGGGGAGGTTCGGCAGGGTTTGGTGGGAGATAGGAGGAACCGGGTGAAGCACGAGCACCGTGGCAGTGCGCTCACGGGGATGTGGGTGACTGGGGTACAAGGTGTGGGGTGAACCCCCCGACGGCTGGCGTCGCACCGGTGTGGGTCTGCGTGGGGAGAGGCGAAGCGTTAACGCCGGCAGCGCGCGGGCACGGCAGCGAGGCCGAGGCCGGTCGCGCCTCTCGCCGTCCCGTTGTTTGCCTTGGCTCTGTGACGGGAGTTATAAATAAAAATGTCTCACCCCGGGTGCGTGACTCACGGCCCTCCCCGCAAGGGTAACCTCTGCTAGGAAACCTGAGCCGGGGACCGAGCCGCAGCGAGAAGCGAATGCACCGCTGGATTCATGTATTTTCACATATTTATCCCAAATGTTGACCGGGCGAGCCCCCTGTCCCACCGGGGTTAGGGTGGGCTGCTGGGGACAGCGGTGCCTGTGCCCCTCCGCACCCTGTCCCCTGCCGGCTGCCAGCAGCCCGGGGGTTTCCCTCTGATGGGAGCAGCTGACGTGGCCCAGGGTGGCTCTGGACAGCCGTGCCCCGGCGTCGCCTCCTGCTGCACTCCGGGATGCAGGCAGTGGGATGCAGGGAGCAGGATTCTGGCCCCACAGGGTGGTCCCGGGGTGAGGGCTGCAGCCCTTTTGTCCCCATCCCCTGCCCACGGCACCCCTGTGCCGGTGACTCCGGCACGGCTTTGGGAGCTGGGCTGGCACTCGTCCCCCCTGCGCTGTGCTCGGCGCCGTCTGGCGCCACGGGGCCGAGGGGATGGGTTGTGGCTGCTGGTGTCACCTCATCCTGCTGATGCAAGTGGAATGTGGGGACCGGGATGTGCCGGAGGAGGCGTCGCCCCTTGCCGTGCCAGCTCCACACGCCGAGAGGCTCTGCCTGCCTCCGCCATCCCAGCTGGGGCCACAGTGCCTCTCCTGGGGGCACCCGTGCCCTGGCTGTGCCACTCCATGTCCCTTGGCCGCACTCTGCCAGGGCATCGTGCCCACGATGCCCAGGTACCGCGTCCTCCTGCTGTGCTGGCGCCGTGGGGAGAGGGGATGCTCGGTGCCCCCCGGTTTATCCTGGGGGTAGGGAGCAGGGGGAGGTGACGGCTGGGTGACAGCTGGCTGGGGGATTTGCCGAGGGCATTATTTAATGCTGTGGGTAAATGGAGAAACAGCAGCTAATTCTGGAGCCCGTAATCCTCTTCCTCCCCCAGGGATGGGGAGCGTGCCAGTCACACAGATGCTGGTGGCCCCGAGGACAAGCCCCCGGCATCCCCCGAGGCGTGCCGCGGGCTGCAGCGGCTCCCAGACCATGGGTGAGGTGCAGAAGGTGAGGGGGATCCGGCTACACCCCGCCTGCCCCAGGGCGGCTGCGCTGGCACCAGCTCCCGGCTGGCAGAGCAGGGCCAGGGCTCGGCCCCCAGCCCACGGGGAGCTGGCCAGGTTCCCAGGGGACAGGGACAGCCCACCCAGGGGAGGGGGACAGGCTGGGTGGATCTGTGGTGTGGCCACCCTGAGCTTGGGCACCTCAGGACCAAGTCCTGAGACTCGCTTGGGCTGTGGACACGGGGTACACGGCCAACAGAGCACCCAGATCCTCCCACTGAAACGAGGGTGCTCTGCAGCGACCCGGCACCCCGCAGGGCTCCCCCAGCCGCCCGCGCCCCCAGGGGCTGCTCTCCGTCATCCAGAGGCTGCGGGGCTCCCCGGGGCAGGAGCTCCGCATCGTCCTGCTGGGGCTGGACAACGCGGGCAAGACCACGCTGCTGAAACGCCTGGCGTCCGAGGAGGTGACCACCATCACCCCCACCCAGGTAGGGGCTGCTGCGGACCACGCGAGGCAGGAGGGCGGCAGGTCCTGCCTCGGATGATGCCGGGGTTTGGTTCCCTGCGCAGGGGTTCAACATCAAGAGCGTCCACTCGCACGGCTTCAAGCTGAACGTCTGGGACATCGGGGGGCAGCGCTCCGTCCGCCCCTACTGGAGGAAGTACCTGGGCAGCACCGACCTGCTGGTGAGCGCCGGAGCCGTGCCGCAGCGGAGCTCCCGCAGCAGGCAGAGGGCTGTGCCGCCGGGCGAGGAGGGGCTGCCCACTGTCCCTTTTGTCCCCCCCGGCAGATTTATGTCATTGACAGCGCAGACCAGAAGCGCTTTGAGGAGACAGGGCAGGTATGAGGGGGGCTGGATAAGGGGTGGTGGTGGGGTCCTGGGCCTCAGACCTGGCACCGCCAGCTGCTGGAGGCTGAAGCGGGGAGCGAGGATGTTCCCTGTGACTGCTATGGGCTGTCCTGTGGGGCTGAGCTGTCCCTATAGGTGCATGGGAAGGGCGCGCAGCTCTGCCCCAGCCAGCTCTCCCCATTTTACTCAAGCTGGGGGTGATGCCCCGAGATGCCCAACATAGGGGCGGGTGACTGCCTCTGATGGGAATCCTTCCAGCACCAGGGGAGCCATACGACAAAGCAAAGCTTTACTCCTTGAAGCTCAAGTAGTGAACTCAGAATTACAAAACCTGGGAAGTAAAACCGAAGGTGAGACTACCAGTGCCAGTCAAGGCTGTGCTGACACCAAACGCCGCCTGGAACGGAGGCGTGGGTGCGCCAGACAGCCGGGGCTGACAGCAGCCTGCTGCCGCTGCTGCCCTTTGCCCAAGGCACACTCGGTGCCGGGCGCGTCTATCCCCCAGGTGATGCTGAGAGCGGCTCCAGGTTCTCTGGGGGGCAGATGTAGCTTCAGGGGTGCACGTCTGCCCCTTGGGATATGGAGACCTCACGGCTTCTTTGGATTTGGGTTGTGGTGAGCGGGCTGCCCCAGCCCGCTGGGGCCGCTCTCCTGGGACAAGGTTATCTCTCGGCAGGAGCTGGCCGAGCTCACCGAGGACGAGTCTCTCACGGGGGTCCCGCTGCTGGTGTTTGCCAACAAGCAGGACCTGGTGACGGCAGCACCTGCGGCTGAAATCGCGGAAGGGCTGAGCCTCCACACCTACCGGGACCGGGAATGGCAGATCCAGGCCTGCTCAGCCCTGTCCGGGGAAGGAGTGCAGGTAGAGAGGCGAGGGCTCTGCGGGGTGGGAGAAGACCTAAGGGCCTGCCGTGCTCTGGGGCTGTGCTCACGTCTCTCTTCCTTCCAGGATGGGATGAACTGGATTTCCAGCCAGATCATGAACAGGAAGAAGTGAGAGCTGTGAAGTGCCAGAGTGGACTGAGCCGCGGGTCCCTAAGCCATGGCCAACCGCCCTTGTCCCCTCACTCCTCCCAAAGGCTTGACTGGGCCCTGAGCCTCAAACTCTTGCTCAGATGGGTTTTCCACCTAGTCTTTCACTGCTCGTCTGCCCACGTCACTCTGCGCACCCCAGATAAAGATGCAGCCGAACGGTGTGAACCCCTCCGTTCCCGCAGGATGTGGCTGCTGCCTCCCCAGCCAGAGCGGCCAGGCATTGGGACGGATTGCCCGGGGAGGTGGTGGTGTCACCATCCCTGGGGGTGTTCACGGAGAGGTTGGACGTGGTGCCTGGGGACGTGGTTTGGTGACAGTGGTGGTATGGGGGTGGTTGGACCAGATGACCTTGGAGGGCTTTTCCAGCTCTAATGGTTCTGGGATTCTATGAGAATGATTCTGTGATTCTATGAGACAGGCTGTGGAGCTTAAGGGCCGTGGGTGGCTCTCAATAAAGCCCATGATGCCTGCACCACCTCAGCCACCCCTTCCTATGGCGGGGGGCCCCACCCCAGGCCCTCAAAGCCTGCCGCCATCTTGTGAGGCGTTGCCATGGCAACAGGGCTGCCGGGCGGGGAGGAGGAGGCAACACCACGGGCCGCGCACGTGACCCGCACGAGGCGTACCGGAGCGGACTACACCTCCCAGCATCCCCGCGCGCGCCGCCGCGCAGTGTACGCCGGGAGGCGCACCGCCCTCCGCCCATAGGCGGTGCCCCCCCGAGGGAGGCGGGCTCTCGGCGGTGTGGAGCTCGGTGATTGGCGGCTCGGCCCGCCGCTCAGCGGGAGGGCGGGGCGGGGCGGAAGGCGGAAGCGGAGCATGGCGGCGGCGGCAGGAGCGGGTGCGGGTGCGCGGCTGTGGGCGGCCGCGGTGCTGCTGCTGGCGGGGGCCGGGCCCGTGCCCGCCGAGCTGACGGACGGCAACAGCGAGCACCTGAAGCGCGAGCACTCGCTGATGAAGCCTTACCAGGGTGAGCGGGGACCGGGATGGAGGACCGGGACCGGGACCGGGGGGGCGGGGCCCGGTGCCCGGTGCTGAGGCGCGCTCCCTGTGCCCGCTGCAGGCGCGGGCTCGGCCGCCATGCCGCTGTGGGACTTCCAGGGCAGCACCATGGTCACCAGCCAGTACGTGCGCCTCACGCCCGACGAGCGCAGCCGGGAGGGCTCCATCTGGAACCGCGTGGTGAGCGCCGGGGCCGGGGGAGGGGGCGCGGGGGGGCGCTGCCGCCGTCCTGACCGCGTCCCGCTGTCTGTCCGCACAGCCCTGCTTCCTCAAGGACTGGGAGCTCCACGTCCACTTCAAGATCCACGGGGCCGGCAAGAAGAACCTGCACGGGGACGGGCTCGCCCTGTGGTACACGCAGGAGCGCCTGGTGCCAGGTGGGTGCCCAGTGAGCGGATGCCCCGTGCGCGGGTGGGCGCTGGAGTGGCCTCCGGGCCGCTCTTGTGCTGGAGGGGCTCCAGAGCAGTGGTCTGAGCTCTCCTTGGCTGCACTTCATCTCCCTGGCGTTGACTGCCCACATCCATGCACCTGCCAACCAGCGCTTCTGCAGCTCTTCCCAGCGGGCACCTCACCCGTGTCCCGTGGCTCCCAGGGAGCGCGGCTGTCTGCAGCCTGCGTGCAGCAGCGTGAGCGTTGTGCCTGCTGTTCTCATGCAATTGCTGCCTGGTTAGGCTTTGCTTTGTAGTGAGGCAGGGCTGAGCCGCTCATGCTGGCTTCAAGGCACCTCAAAGTCCTCCCATCTTGGGATTTCAGGACGTGGGCACAGAATTGCGTAGCTTTTCTGTTCGTACAGGAAGGCTTAACTTCCTCTGGGCTCCCTGAAAGGTGACAGACGGCTGCCTTGTTTCTGGGCACAAATTTCTTCTGAGTGCTGTTTATTTGTTCACTTTGTTCTGCCCTGTTCCAGGTCCTGTCTTTGGCAGCAAGGATAATTTTCACGGGCTGGCTATTTTCCTTGACACCTATCCCAACGATGAAGCAACAGAGGTGAGTAGTTCAGGGAGCTCGGTGCCGTTTCCTCGTGGTTTCATGATCCGAGTGCTTCATGACTTGGGCAAGGAAAGCTCCTTATGTGAGAACAGGTTGTTCTTCCTGCTCTGGGAGCTAGCGAAGGGCAGAGGATTTATGTGCATTAATGGAGACAAGAAGGTGCTTGCTCCATCTTCTGGTGTTGACTGCGCAGATGGTTCCAAGGCCTTTTCCCTGCTGGCTGAGAGGACAGCAGAGATCAAGTGTGAACTCTGCACCAATAAGTCAAGTTCAAGGAATCCATATGAAAGGGTGCTCATCCTGAGTGTCACTTCCTGAACCTCTGTGATCATCCCGCGCTGTTTCCGTTTCCAGCGCAGGTGTCTCTAAAAGAGAAGCTCCTGTGCTGGCTTTCTGCTCCAGAAATACTTGTGGTTGAAATACAGCTCGGTCCCATGGGGGCTGTGGTCCTTTTCTTCTGCCCTGCTTTGCATTTGTGGGTCTAGTTACGGCACAGTCAGACGGTGTAAGGGTGTTAGGGAGATTTATCACGCCAAAACCCCGATACTCCAGTCACAAACACCTGGAAGCGGCCCTGTGCCCTTGTCTCGATGCTCAGTGAGTCGTTGATTCTTGCCTCCAGTTGGCCCCTTCCAGTGTATGCCACGCACTGACTAAAAAATAGTATCTGTGGTTTCGCTGGTAATGAGCAATTGCTGCCCGCTATAGTTCTGTGCTCTGCTTGTAGGCTTTTTACCTGGTTTTGTCTTTTCTCTGCAAGCCGCTCGCTGGGGACGGTCCCGTTGTCACGGTCACACAGTGCTGCGTGAGCCCGCGGGGGGCCTCAGTGCAGAAGATGAGAACAGGCCACTGCTTTAGACCAGAACAAGCCCTTGCTCGTTTTAGAAACAGCTTTGCGTAGAACAGGAGCCTTGATCCAATTGTTCAGCTCTCCGCGCCGTTCCCTCGCTGGGATAATGGTCTTGCCGAGGTTTCAGAGCAGGCAGGGGGAGGCTCCCGCAGGCTCCCTGCAGCGACGTTCCGCTCCCTGCAGCGCGTGTTCCCGTACATCTCCGCCATGGTGAACAACGGCTCCCTGACGTACGATCACAGCAAGGACGGGCGCTGGACGGAGCTGGCAGGGTGCACCGCCGACCTCCGCAACCAGAACCACGACACCTTCCTGGCCATCCGGTACTCCCGGGGCCGCCTGACGGTGAGCCGTGGCGGGAGCCTCGCGCCCTTGGCGGGGCTCGGCGTGCCCGTTCGACAGCGCAGTGCTGGAGGCGGGGGTGCTGCTGTGGTGGAGGTGGTTGGCCGGGCTCGGCCTCCTGCTCTCCTGCAACTCTGGCTCTAAAATTGCTGTCGGCTGGGCGGGAGGACAGCCGGCGTTCTTGGTGTGAGCCCCCTTGTCTCGCAGGTGATGACAGATGTGGAAGATAAGAATGAGTGGAAGAACTGCATTGACATCGCAGGGGTCCAGCTACCCACTGGCTACTTCTTCGGTGCTTCTGCGGGCACTGGAGACCTGTCTGGTGAGTGGGCTTGGCTCGCTGCTTGTTGCCTGGCACGTCACGCTATGGGTGCAATAGGTGCCTTCCTTTCCTTGTATTGTTCACCGGGCTTTTGAAACTGTGCTGGGTAGGGACCCGCAACCTGGGAAAAGAGGCGTCTAAAAGCTAAGGAACATCCTAAATCAGTTCGATAGCTGGGCTGTGAGGGTGGTTTCAGAGGGAAGGAGACCTGTGCCTGGCAGAGCACAGATCTGGGGGTGCTCTGGAGGCGTGGGCGCTTCTCAAGGCTTCCGGCAGTCTCCAGTGCTGATGGTTGTTCCCTAGACAATCACGACATCATCTCGATGAAGCTGTTCCAGCTCATGGTGGAGCACCCTCTAGAAGACGACACCGTTGACTGGACAAAAATTGAGCCTAGCGTCAGCCTCCTCAAATCACCCAAAGGTGAGTCTCTGGGCTTCCGAGACCTTTGCTGGAGGATTCGGGTGTCCCTATAGCTTTTCTCTCCTTGCAGACAACGTGGATGACCCGACAGGGAATTTCCGAAGTGGGCCCTTGACCGGGTGGAAGGTGTTCCTGCTCCTGCTCTGCGCCCTGCTGGGCATCATCGTCTGCGCTGTGGTGGGAGCTGTGGTCTTCCAGAAGCGCCAGGAGCGGAACAAGCGTTTTTACTAGTGGAAGAAACGGGGCTCTGGTTGTGCACAAACCCTTCTTTTCTATGGGGAGCTGTAAAAAAAACAACAACAACAAACTGTGGTTTCTAAAAGCTGTTTCTGAGAAATACAAGAAGTATTTTCTTACCTGTCCCTGTGGCCGTAACTCCTGCCGGACACGTGGCCTCCAGCGGGCCGGACCCAGGGGGGGCGATTCCCGTGGGGGCCCCCATCTCCTGCAGCCCGGGGCGGGTGCCTCCCGCTGCCTTTCCGGGCCCCCCCTTGCCCCCCAGGACCTGCTGCGCTGCCCGGGGTGCGGGGGGGGAGCTGATGCCGGCGGGCGTGAATGTAGGGGGTGTGTGGGGTCGGGGCTGTGAGGGCATTAAAGGACTGACACCACCTGCGGCTCTGCCTGTGTCTGGGGGGGGAGTGAAGGGGGGGGATTTTGGGGGGGGAATGAAGGGGGACCAGATGTTCTTGGAGGTCTTTTCCAACCTTAATGATTCAATAGTCTAAGTAAGCACGTACAAAGCAAGCACATACAAGCAGAGGAAACTCTCTTTTAGTTCCTAGGGGAAAACAAATTGGGGGGAATGGGGGGGGGGGAAGAATTGGAGGGAATGAAGCGGGGGGGGAGAATTGCAGGGAATGAAGAGGGGAGAAACGAACTGGGGGACAGTAAGTGGGAAGGAGGGGAGATGAATTTGGGGAAAGGGATGTGGGGGATGAACTGAGGAAAGGGGCGATGAATTTAGGGGAAGGGATGGATTGGGGGGGGTGAATTGGGGGAAGGGGGGGGGATGAATGGGGGAAGGGGTGGAGGGAATGAATTGGGGGAAGGGATGGGGATGAATTGGGGGAGGGGGGGAATGAAGGGGGAGGAATTGGGGGAAGGGGGGTCCCTGATGATGCTAGCGCAGGGGATGCCCGGGGGGGGGGGGGATGTCCCCGCGGTGCCCCCGGGCCCGCCCCCGTCCCGCCCCCGCCGGGCGGAAGGCAGCGGGGCGGCGGGGCCGGGCCTTGTTTCCGGGGGAGCGGCGGGGCGCAGCCAGCGTGGCCCGGCGGCGGGGCCGGGGCCGGTGCCCGTACCGGTGCCCCGACCGGGACCGGGACCTCCGGGTACCGCCATGGGGCCGGGCCGCCGCAGGGCCGCGCTCCGCCTGCGCGGCGGCGGGTGAGCGGGGGCGGCACGGGGGGGGGGGCAGGGCTCTGGGTACCGGGGGGGGGGTCCTCAGGGGGTGTGGGTCCGGTGGGGGGGACACCGGGGTGGGGGGACGCCGGGGGGTCCCCGCTGACCGCCCGCCGTGCCCCCAGCTCCCCGCAGCTCCTGGGGCTCCTGCCCGGCAAGGTGTCCGTCTTCCAGCTCTTCTTCGCGGCGCTGCTCCTGGGCTTCGCCTCGCTGCTCTGGCTCCAGCTCAGCTGCTCGGGCGAGGGGGCTCCCCCCGGGAGAGGGGTCCCCCGCCGGCCCTGCCCGCCCGAGCCCCAAGCCCCCCCGGCCGACGACCCGTCGTGGGGTCCCCACCGCCTGGCCCTGCTCGTCCCTTTCCGCGAGCGCTTCGAGGAGCTGCTGGCCTTCGTGCCCTACATGCACCGCTTCCTGAGCAAGAAGAGGATCCGCCACCACATCCTGGTGCTCAACCAGGTGGATCACTTCAGGTACGCGGTGGTCGGAGCTCGGGGAGCGGAGGGGGCCGGGAGCCCCGTGCCCAAGCACCGAGGGGCTCCTGCTGGCCTCTCGGTGCTGGGGAACTCGGGGCACGCGCAGCGAGGAGTCAGGGCCGTGGCGCGATGCTCTGCCCACCGCTGCTCACCCTAAAGCTTACAGAAGGACAAAGCAGTGCCTCGTTTCTTTCCCTGCCATCCTTCGTAAGCAAGAAGAGAATTCAATACCCCCAGATGTTGCAGCTTTCTTCCCAGTGCCACTTAGCAGCAAACCTCTGGGGACACTGAATTCCTTGAGGTGTTTGGAAATGCTGTAGCTTGCCCCGTGCTGCACCCAGCCAGGTGGAGTTTGCTTTGACCCCTTCCTGCAGGCAGTGGCCGAACCCCTGCACGTTGCTGTTAGGCTGAGCGTGCGCAGCCCTGCACAGGGGCACGGCTTCAGGGCGGGCAGCTGGAGCACCCGGAGCTGTGCAGCCAGGGGACGCCGTGTTTGTGTGTCTGTGCAGAGGGGCTTTGCGGTGACAGTCCCTGTTTGGGGACCAGGCTGGGGCCGTGGGGCACGGGAGGTGGACGTGGAGGGACAGGGGCTGCTGTGCTTGGCGCTGAGAGTCCCTGGTCCCGTGGCAGGTTTAACAGAGCGTCCCTGATCAACGTGGGCTTCCTGGAGAGCGGCAACGACACCGACTACATTGCGATGCACGATGTCGACCTCCTGCCCCTCAACGAGCAGCTGGACTACAGCTACCCCGAGGCAGGGCCCTTCCACGTGGCGTCCCCGGAGCTGCACCCGCTGTACCACTATAAAACCTACGTGGGGGGCATCCTGCTGCTCACCAAGCAGCACTACGAGATGGTGAGCACGTGGGTGCGACGCCCCGGCCAGTTTGGGGTACGACGTGGTCTTGGCACGCAGTCAGGTCGTGCTCCGTGCTCAGGAAGGGGGAAGAGGAGTCAAAATGCTACAGGGACAGAGCCTGCGGTCTGAGCTGGCTGGGGACAGGAGAGGGAAGGCCGCAGGCGTGCCTGGGGCTTGTGATGCTGTTGTCTGCTCCCTGCGCCACGCGGAGTTGTGCTGTGGCTGCGGGAGGAGAGCAGGACCCCGGCTGGTACAATGCCCCTCTCGTTTCAGTGCAACGGCATGTCCAACCGCTTCTGGGGCTGGGGCCGGGAGGACGATGAGTTTTATCGACGTATCAAAGGAGCTGGTCTCCAGGTAAGCTGTGCTCCGCGGCCTCCTCGGTTGAAATTGCCCTTCTCCTTGTCTCCCCACTGGATCCCTGCTGCAGCTATCGAGGCTGGGACAGGGGCAGGGCCCTTCCACGTGCTTCAGTCGCTTTACAGAAGTTTTGCTCTGCTCCCAGGTTCGCCGTCCCTCTGGAATCACAACTGGGTACGAGACCTTCCAGCACCTGCACGACCCAGCCTGGAGAAAGAGAGACCAGAAGCGCATCGCTGCTCAGAAGCAGGTGAGGCTTGATGGAGGAGGACCACGAGAGATGCGGGTTGCTACCACCACGTGCTCGGAGCCCTCCCTGCCAGCTCTCTGCTCCTCTCCCAGGCACCGGGTGCTTTCTCCTGAGCGGTCTTTCTCTCCCTCAGGAACAGTTTAAGGTGGACCGGGAGGGAGGCCTGAACAACGTGCGGTACCGAATCGAGTCACGGACAGCTCTGAGCGTGGCAGGAGCCCCCTGCACCGTCCTTAATATCTTGCTGGACTGTGACACAAACGAGACCCCGTGGTGCACGTTTGGCTGAGCCTGTCCCTGTGCGCTGTGCTCATGCCGAGGTGCCAGGGCTGCCGCCGAGCTGCTTGGAGCAGGCAGGATTTTTGCAGCAGACGAGCGTGGCGGTGCTGGCAAGACGCAGAGGAACAAAAAGGGCTGAGAACTTGTCTTTGCTGGGACCAGCAGAAGAGGCCAAGAGCAGGACTCCGTGGCATTGCTGCAAACGCCGGTGCTGCCTCCCAGGGCAGGTGCAGGAGGCGTTTTTTTTCTGTACTGGACGTGGCTGAGCTGCCACCCGGTTCAGAGGACAATAAAGAACTGTCAGGGCATCTGTGAGCAGTAAATGCCCTGCAACACGCAGCACTGCTGTGTTTTCCTGTTGCCTTCCCCTGACTGGTTTCAGTGCACCCATTTCTAGCTCGGCCTCTGGACAGGCAATCTGTTCTGCTTCAGAGGGGGTGTGAGGGCTGTGGTGTGGGCTCAGGACTTGTCTGGCTCAGTGAAAGGCTCGGGGAAGGTGCCCAGGCCAAGTAGCCGTGCCAGCCCCGTGGTGCTGGACACGAGATAGGGAGGAGGAGGGAAACATCCCTGTCTGGCTGCCGGGAAGGTGCCTGGGGGCACTGCAGCAGGGATCCAGGGCTGGGGAAGCAGGGAAGGCCCCTCTGGCCTGGCTGGTGATCCTCACCTGATCCTGGTGATCCTGGCTGGGGCCCTGGGAGCTGCCAGTGGTTTGGGTTTGGTAGAAATCAGCCTCACCTGCACCATTTGCGGGGAATCATGGTCCTGCAGAACAGCGCAGGAGGGACAGAGCAAGGGCCGGAGCCCTAAGATGGTCCTGGTCACCGTCCCCAGAGCTGATGGCCATGCTGCCAATGCTTGTGCTGGGAGTGACAAGGCTCTGTGACATCTAGGATGCTTCTGCTCACCCTGACCCACCAGCTCTGGGCTCCTTTCCTCCTGCAGCCTGGCCTGGCCACCTGCTGGAGCTGCTGGGTGAATCGGTGCCATGCTGCTCCAAAGCACGGGGGGCTCGGGCTGGCTCGCAGACACTGCCATGTGTGGGGTGCACGATGCTGCCTCCGGGGCCCTGGCACCCGTTCCTGGTGTTGTTGCCTCCTCAAGCTGGGCAATGCCTCCCAGCCAAGCGTTTGGCCCCGTCACCAGCGCTGCGCTGGGCTGGCACCCGGCCTGCCGCCTTGCCTGGTCCCCTTCTGTCCTTGTCCCTTCTGCCTGGTGCTTCCTGAAGCAGTTGCCTTGCCGGGTGCTGGCAGATGGCTCCAGACAGAAGCTGTCGCCATCCAGGGAAGCCAAGGAGCTTCCTGTCCCATGGGGACGTGGCACCTCCGGGGAGGAGCCCCGAGATGAGGGAGCAGACAGACCCAGAGCTGTGCGGGGGTCACAAACCGCATGGGGGGAGCGGGTCCCGGTGGATCTGCTGCCACCTGCCCTCCGGGCTGCTCCAGAGCCAGGTGAGGAGCATGGAGCCCTGCATACCGGGGTGCTGCCTTCAAGGAGGGGTGAAGGTGGTGGCGAGGCTCAGCCCGTGCTCCTTGCATCATCCAACGCGCGGGCAGGCGCAGCCTGTGCTCCTCCCCAGCTTGGGGCCTGTCCTTGCCCCGGGGCAGGGGGGAATGGGGAACGCGCTGCCCAGGAGCTCCCCAGGGCCTCTCCGCCCTGCCGGCCCTACCGCAGGGTGTGGGCTCACCCGGCCAGCGCCGCCTTGGCTCTTGATGTTCTTGTCCCCAGCCCGGCGCTGATATCCTGCATGAAGATTGCAGGCTGCTTTGGTCCTGTGTGCGGAGGCGTCCCCAAGACCCATTGTGCCCTTGGCTGCGGGGAGATGTCGGCCCAGCATCGCCACTGCAAAGGCCCACGGTGCCTCAGGGGGTGTGAACGCTGACCCCAGTCTCCTCTCCATCCCTTGGGTTTGGGGATTGGCCACCCGTACGTCAGCCACTTATCTGTGCCCGAGCTGCAGCCTCGGCTGGTGGAGGCAGATCAAAGTATCGCTCCGCACCGTCCAAAATAGATGACACAGTTTCATCAGGTTTCACGAAGACGGAGCTGTGCAGAAGCAGAGAGCATATGTGCACCTCGCACTTCGCTCAGCGCTAAAGGCTCCTCTCCCGCTGCCTGGCAGCTATTTCTCAGCTCCGCTCGCAGCCCCCTCATCCTCCGGTTGCTTTTGTGGAAGAGGCGCCTTGCTGGAGACCCGGCTTCCTTTTATAGCCCTCAATGTGCCTCGGAGGTCGCTCAGCTCCGCTCCCCCCCACGCACTTTGTTATTAGCAAAGGCCCAGCGGGAGGGGCTGAGGCTTTTCCCCACCGCATTTTTGCAGATGGTAACACCCTGCCTCCGAGCCGCCCGTGTCCCGGGAGCCCTGCGGAGCCGAGCCCGAGGCCTCCTGGCATTTCTGTGCTTGGCTGGGTTCTCAGCAGCCCTTAGGAGGGGTCACGGCTCCAGTCTCACTCCAGGACACTCGGAGGCAGCGAGGGCTCCTATAGTCCCAGCCCTGCCCCTCTGCCTCCCCCCTTCTGGGGCCCGAATTGCTGCAGCGAGCTGTGCGGGGGCTGCTGCAGGCACACGGGTGCCTTCTATTGCCAGGCTGGTTCAGACCAGGCAGTTCCCGGCGTGCTGGTGGCCGACCAAACTGCGGTAGCGTCGTGACGATGTGGGGCTGCAACGAGCAGGGAGAGGCAGGGAGCTGCCATCCCGCAGGGACGTGATGGAGAGCGCACAGCCCGTGGTGGGGCCGGGACGTGGCAGCAGGAAGCGGGGCAGACGGGAAGGGATGTGATGAGCTCCCGTTACGAGTCAGCCCAGCACCTCCACGACCTGCCTGGACCAAGGCCCAGGCAGGACGCTGTCACCACCCGCCTGCCGGCCCCTCCAGCAGGGAAATGGGGACAAGTGTGTGCGTGGCCACGGGCTCCTGGGGATGAGGCAGAAGGCCGGGGTTTGTGTGGGAGGTGACGGGTGAAGAGGCTGCGAGGGAGGGCAGGGCATGGCACCACTGCCCCTTAGGGCCAACACCCTTACAATCCTCCTCGTGTTGCCTCCTTGCCCCAAATCCAAGTCCAGGCTCGGGGGGACCACCACACGTGTGGCGCTCCGAGGCCGCCTGTGCCGTGGCTGCGGCGTAGCGGGGAGCAACGGGGAACGCGGGGCTGGCGGGAGCGGCGGCGTGCCTTGGCACCAGGCCGAGGATAAGGCGAGCATGTGAGCCCGGGGACGGGGACGGGGACAGCGTGTGCGTGTGGGTGAGCACCGGCAGCACAGCTTGAGGACTGCGGCGGGTGGCGGGGGGGGGCTGGCAGCCGCCGGGGCCCGGCTGCTCGCGTCCCCGGACCCAGGCCGGAGGAGGACGGGTGCTGCGTGCGTGCGGGCTGCCGCCGCCGTCCCGCTCCCCGGGGGGACGGCGCGTGGCACGCTGCAGGGCGGCGGGTGCCCATGCGGAGGGACGAGGCCCGTCGCCTCCCACCGAGGGACACCGGGTGCTGCCACACCGACACCCCGCCGGTTGCTGGAGCCTACCGGGGGGGGGGGGGGCGTGCGGCGGGCACCCGGGGCCGCTCCCCCGCTGCTCACCGAGCGCCGGGGCCGGGCCCGAGCCGTGCGGGCCTACCCGGGGAGCCCCTCCGGGGGGGCCGGGAGCCGGGTGCCGCCGCCCCGCCCCGCCCCGCCCCGCCCGGGCGCCGCCCGCCTCCGCGCCGCGATTTGCCGGTGCCGGCTCCGCCCGCTCCCCGCGCGGCCGCGGCCGAGGGGCGCGTTCAAACGCGGCGAGGGAAGGAGCGGAGCGGAGCGGGCAGCGCCGGGACCGCAGCGCCGCCGGCATGGTGAGTGCGGCCCGGCCCCGCCGCCGCCGGGCCCCGGTAACGCCGCCGGTTCGTCCCCTCCTCCCCTCCCCCCCTCCGTCCACACCGCGGTGCTTTGTCCTCGGGCCTCGGCCCGGCCCGGTTCTTGCCCCCCCCCCCCCCCCCCCCGTTCGCCGCCCGCCGGGCCCCGGGCTCATCCCCCGGTGTGCCGCCGTGCCCCGCTCCCCGCTCCCTTCCCGCAGCCGGGGAGGAGGCCGAGCCCCGCAACCCCCGCCGTGCCCGCAGGGGACGGGAAGAGGCCGCAGCGGGCAGGGCTCCGCCGGGGAGCAGCCCCCCCGAGCCGGGCACGGCTCCCTCCGGGCCGCCGGTCGGGGCCGGTGCGGCGGTGCTGTGCGGCCCCGGGTGCCTCCCGTCCCGCCGGCGGCCGGGCTCCCCGGGCCTGACCTACTTCCCCGGCCGCTCCTCGGGGAGCAGCAGCCTCGCCCGGTGCGAGCTGCGCCGTGCCCCGCCGGGGCCGCCGGCCGCCGAGCCCCCCGCGCAGCCCCCGGCACCCCCCGAGGCGTCCCCCCCGTCCTCGCCGCGGGGGTGCCGGTGCCCGGAGCAGGTGCTGTGCTCCCGGAGGGAGGTGACAGCTCAGGCCGGGAGCTGTCAGACAGGTTTGTGCGTGGCAGCAATTATCGGCGGCTGTTTGTTTACCCGCCGTGTGGAGCTGAGAACCAGGGCAGCTTCCTGGGTGTAGCCCTCCACCGGCCCCGCTGGCGGCAGCGGCGGCGGGGGGCTCCGCGGCCTCACGCCAAGCCCCGGCCTCACGGCGAGCCTCTACGGGAGGCTGGAGGCTCCCCGCAACGCCGGGGCTGCGTGGCTTGGCCGGGGGCCGCGTTGCCCTTCCCCGGTGCGTGGGGAGCAGGCGGTGAGGCCGAAGACGTGCCGGCGGCCTTCCGGCCCCGCGGGGCGCGGGGAGGCCCGGCCACCTGCGCAGGAAGCTGCATTGTCCTCGCGGCCTCCTTCCCCTTCCTCCCGCCTCCGTCCTGCAGCCGCGTCCGGCCTCGCCGGGCTTGGGGCTGCGGCGAGGGAGCGCGGCAGGGAGCCCCGGACGGCGGAGGAGCCGGTGCCGAGCAGAAGCGTCGCCGTGGGGCGGGAGACGCGTGTGCTCCGTGGGGAGGCCGAGCCGAGAGGCCAAACGGGACCGCGGCCTCCTCGGGGTCATTTCGGGGAGTGTCCGGAGGCTGTCCCCAGCCCCGCCGCCGTGGCCCCGGTGGGATGGGATGGACTCGCGGGCTCGGGCAGCTCCGAGCTCGGTGCCGGCCCCCGGTAATAACCGTGGCCTCACAGAGGGGGCAGGGAAAGGGGAGGCCGGTGTGGGGAGGCCGCGCGGAGGTTCCTGGGGAGGGGGCGGCTGGGTGCCGCCGGGCCGGGGCTGGCGCCAGGCCCGGGCAGGTGCTGCCGGCTCCCGAACTCGCCCGCCTGGCTGGGCGGCAGGTGCCTGTTCTGGTGGCGGCCCCGGCCGCGGGCGGGAGGTGGGGCTGGGTGTGGGAGGGAGGCGCTGCGCCACGGGGGGTGGCAAGGGGGGAGCCCCCACCGCTGCCTCTCGCCCCGCGCTCGGTTTTGTTGGCTCAGGGACCCCGGGGGAACTGCCGGGGGTCCCCCCCACCCCGGTGCTGGAAGCCTTTGGGGCCAGCCGGGACGGGGGATGCAGGAGGTGGGGGGGGGGCATGAAGGGACAGCAGTGGGCATCGCTGCACCCCTCGTGTGGGCAGGGGGTCCCTGAGGGTGGGACGGGCTTTGGGAGCGGGGCAGTCCCGGCCTTGCTGACTCTGTCTCTCCTTCGGCAGTGCTGGTCCCGGGCTTTTCTCTAATTCTCCATGGCAGCAGCACAGGGCCCTGTGACCTGTGAGCCCGACACCCGCGTCCTCGGCACCTACCTCTCCTCTGTGCCCGTCGGCAGCATGGGCAGCGTGGGCAGCCTGGTGGAGAAGCAGGACCTGTCCCCCCTGGAGCTGCGGGCCCCGCTGGGGGGCTCGCGGGGGCTCCGGCAGCCCGACGGCTTGCTCCGCAAGGGGCCGAGCCAGCGGGAGCTCTTCGGCTACCTGCACGGGGCCAAAAAGGAGACGCGGTCCGAGCGGAAGCACCAGACTTCGGGCGCCTGCTACAAGCGGGACTACGAGAGCGACCGCGAGAACCGGTCCCCCGAGCGCTGCTCCCGGGAGCATCACCGCGGGTCCGACTTCTCCAAGAGCTCGCTGCCTGAGCGGGGCCGCTTCGACAAGGTGAAATAGGAAATTTGTGCCCCCCCCCTCCGAAAATGTGCCCTGCTCTGGGATGGATGGGGCTGGAGCAGAATGTGCTGGGAGTGGGAGGTGGGACGGCGGGGATTTGGGGATGTCCAGGTGTGGTGGTGGGGCTGGGAGCGAATGGATTTTCTCTGGCTGGAGCTCGGGGGGTGTCCTCACACCGGTGGGGGCCCAGCCTGACCCCACTCGTGTTTTGCAGTGCCGCATCAGGCCCTCGGCCTTCAAGGCGGTGGCTGGGAAGGGGCTGGTCTCCATGCAGGGCCTCTCCTCGTCCAAGGGGCAGAAGCTGTCCAAGAGCAACGGGAGCCTGCACACGCTGCTGTCGCAGAGCAGCACGGCGCCCTCGCAGCACGGCCCGCTCCGCACCCACCTGCTCCACGCCATCAGCCTGGACGAGGCCTCTGACTCCAGCCACAACTCCATCCAGAGCTTCCCCTCCTACGGCTCCCGCCTCAAGCCTGCCCAGAGCCAGTTCAGCGCCTCCATGGGCCACATCAACCATATCGGGGGGTCCCTGGACAGGGTGTCCCGGAGCCCCAGGGACCCCCTGGCTCCCGAAAAGGCCCCCCTGTCCTGTAAAAGCATGGCCACGCTGAGCCGGCTGCAGAGCCCCGGGGAGCCCCCGCCGCCCTACGAGTTCACCTACTCCCTGGAAGACGCGGTGAAGCAGTTGGAGGATCGGCTGCAGGAGAGCGGGGGAGAACTGCGGCAGCTCAAGAGGAGCCTCAGCGAGACCGAGGACCCCTTCACGCAGGTGAGACGCGGGGCTGGGGCTGCGCTGGGTGTCCCTGGGCAGCGGTGACGGGGTGGCAGGAACCGTGAAGGAGCTGGTGTCCTGCCACGGTGCCTGATGGGCTGGGAGTGCCCAAACATGGGAGGACCCATGTCATGTTGTGGGGCAGGCATTGTCTGGGGAGCTGCTGTTAAACCTCTGCTCCACAGCTGGAGCTGGGGAGGGCATGGCCTGGATGAGCTGCTGGGTTTCTGAGAGGTCTCTGGGACCTCCTGGGATCCTTCCTGGGCGCTGACGTGCGCGGGGACAGGCTGTAGAGCGTCCCCAACGTCTCTCTC
Organism: Anser brachyrhynchus; assembly: GCF_964034855.1. NCBI lineage: Eukaryota > Metazoa > Chordata > Aves > Anseriformes > Anatidae > Anser > Anser brachyrhynchus. Next base: position 9,530,307 of record NC_137709.1, read on the forward strand.
TGCTGGCAGGTGTTTGAGGACAAGCAGCGGCTGTGGCTGGATGAGCTGGAGGACCTGAAGCAGATGTACATGGCCAGGCTGCAGCAGGTGACGCAGCAGGCGCAGCGCGGCCAGCGGGCGCTGCAGCTGCAGCTCTACAAGGCGCAGCAGGAGAAGAAGCGGCTGCAGGAGGAGCTGAACATGCAGCAGTGCCAGTGCGAGGAGGCCAAGCTCCGGCAGTCCCAGGGCGAGCGTGTCAGCCCCAAGCTGGAGGAGACCAAGTGGGAGGTGAGTCCCCTTCCTTCCCTCCCTCCTGCCACCTTCCTGGCTGCACGGCCACGATGGGGGCCGTGGTTCTCTGCTTTGCTGTCACCCGTGGCCACGGGATGGGAGAAAAAGCCAGGCATGGTGCTTGTGTTCTCCCAGGGATGCTGTGGCGATAAAAACGGGGTGCTGGCACCCATGGGGACCTGCTCCTCGCTCACCGTTTGCCTGTGCCCTGCAGGTGTGTCAGAAGGCAGCCGAGATCTCCCTGCTGAAGCAGCAGCTCCGGGACACCCAGGAGGAGATGGCTCAGAAGCTGGGCGAGATCTTCAGCCTGAAGACGCAGCTGCGAGAGGCCAAGGCTGAGGTCCAGGCCCGGGACTCGCAGCTGGCGCAGCTGGCGGACTCCTTCCAGAGCCCCCCGGAGCCCGGCGCCTCGCTGCCGCTGGGCGACGACCCCATGCCAGCGTGCCAGGACTTCCCTGGCTGTGAAACGGATGACTCCAAGTGCCGGGGCCTCCACAGCGACTCCGCGGAGCCCCTGGAGCGGCAGGTGGAGTGGCTGTGGGCCGAGCTGCTGCGGGAGCGGCGCCAGGGCCAGCTGCAGGCCGTGAACTTTGAGCTGGAGAGGAAAACCTGGCAGGAGGAGAAGGAGAAGGTGCTGCGGTACCAGCGGGAGCTCCAGGCCAGCTACATGGAGATGTACCACCGGAGCCAGGCGCTGGAGCGGGAGCTGCGGCAGCTGCGCTCGGAGCCCAGGGACGTCGGGGCCGACTCGCCGTGGATCGAGCGAGTGGAGTCCTCCAAGATCTGAGCGGCGGGACGCCTGCGGGACTGTGAAGGGGGAAGGGCTCTTGCTGCTGCAACGGGATGAGCTCGGGGTCATGAGGCCCAGCTGCTCGGCCCCGCCCTGGGGAGAAGGACCGATGGCCACAAGGGAACTTTTCCTTCTTGCAGCGCTTCAGGCCCGTGGGGGGGGTGGTCTCTGGAGAGGGGATCGTCCGTGCCGGGGCAGGGGTCTTGCATGTGCCCTGTGCTCTGCCTCCAGGAGCACTTGCCCTGCGATCCCTTCAATCGTGGGGCCGGAGACCAAACGCCCTGTGAGACATTGCCCGTCCCTCCTGCTCTGCCCCCCCTCTTCCCTTCACCCCCGTAACTTAATATCTTGCTGAGGAGAGGCTCAAGCCCTGGCCCCCCGGTTCCAGCTGGTGCTCGCAGAGGCTGCGCTGCGCCGGGCCCAGCGGGTGCTGCTGCAGCCGGGAAGGTGAAGGAGGGAAGCCTGCAGCGTGCTGGTACAGCTGGGCGAGGGGGAGCTGCCCCCTTCGCGTCACCGCTAGTGTGGCTGTTGTGCAGCGAGGGGGGTTACTGCAGCTTCCCAGCAGAGGCTGGCAAGTAGAGGAGGTGAGGGCCTTGTGTAACGACGATGGGCGGGAGCCCCCCCGGGCTGCGCCCAGAGAAGCTGGAGCATCCCCGCATCTCCCCTCCCTGCAGGGGGAAGAGGTGCCGGAAGGAGCCGGCGCTGTGCTTGTAACGTGGAGCCCCCTGAAGGCCAGGCGGGGCCCCCTCTCCTTGGCCTTTCCTGCAATAAACCCGGATTTCGTTCTTCTGCCCTCGGCCTCTGCTTTCTCCTCGCGGTGCCTGGGGGGTGCCTGGGGGCTGCCCGGGGCGGGGGGGGACACGAGCTGCAGCCCGGGCGAGCTGCCGCGTCGGGGAGGGGAAAGAGGCGGTGCGGGGCTGGCAGCACAACCGGCTGGGGCTGAGTCACAGCAGGGCAGGGCCGGGCGGGTTGGGGCAGCCCCGGGGCGCTGCCGCAGGGATGGGGCCTCCCTCACCACCCCAAATAGAATGGGCTGACACCTCCCCCCACAACCGAGGTGACTCTGCCCCCCCCCAAAAAAAAGCACTCAGACAGCTCGTACAACCCCCCCACGTTTATTCACCCCCTGCCCGTGTCCCTCCGCAGAGTGCTGCTGTCACGTCCCATCCCGTTCCCCCCCCCCCCCCCCGCTGTGGGTCAGAGCGGCATGGGCAGCGCCTCCACGTCCTCCAGGCACTCATCGTAGGCCTCCTGGTACTCCTCGTGGGGCTTGATCAGGATGACACACGTGGGGCGCTTCGAGCCGGCCGCAGCTCCCAGGTCCTGCAGGGGCAGAGCGGGGCCGTGGGGTGTCGGGCAGCCTGCCGGGAGGGAGCCCCAGCACACCCCGACACCCCCCCCCCGGGACACAGGGAAGGCGCCCTGCCCTCCCCCAGACGCCCTGCCATCCCCCAGACGCCCAAACACTCTTTGCATGGGCTGGGCACAAGAACCCTTCTCCCAGCTCATCTCTTCTAGCCCAAACGCTGCGCTGATGCATGCTGCACACGCCTGGCACCTGCCTCACGTACCCTGCTCGTTGCCCATAGCAGGGGAGCCCCAAAGCCCCTGCCCACCACTAAGTTCTAGTCTGAGCAGGGACGGACATCTCTCCATCACCACATCTTGGCCATCGTCTCATTTCCAGGAGCATCCAGGTCCCAGCTCAGAACTAAAAGGAAGAAATCCATCCCAGCTCTGTTCCAGACAGCTCTGGTGCTGCTGTGGGAGCTCTACCGGGACAAACGCTCCTGCAGCGAGAGCCTCCTACACCTGAGCTGCCAGGGTCTGTTCCTCTCATGTCCTGGCACGGCACAAGCACTGGGTGCTTCGCTCAGACACCACAGCGGAGCCTCCCCAGGACAGTTCCTGCCAAGGCCCGGGCCGGCTGCAGCCCACCAGGCTTGGCGTCACAGGGGTGGGTCCCTCCAGGCTGCGCAGCCACCTGCCCTTACCGATTTGGAGGGGACGTACGCATACGGGAGGTTCCTGTCCTCACACATGATGGGGATGTGGCAGTACACATCGATGGGCAGCGTGTCGCCAGCCAGCACCGCGATCCTAAAGGGGAAAACACACGTCAGCGGCCGGCGCTGCACCAGGGCGGCGGGGCCGGGGCTCCACTTACCCCTTCTCGCCCTTGTTGATGAACTTCTGCACTTCCTTCACGCCGCGGCGGATCTGCTTGTGCTTGGCCGCTGCAAGAGAGGCGCAGCGTCAGGGGGCCGCGCGGCCCGGCCCGGCCCGGTCCCGGTCACAGGCCCCAGATCCCAGCCCCACCCCCGGCCCCAGGCCCAGGCCCAGGCCCCCCCGGGCCCGGTCCCAGCCCCGGCCGGACCTTTCCTAATGCACTTGTAGAGCTTCCGCGTCAGCTTGCGGGAGGCGAGAGGCTGCGCGATGGGGTTGAGGTGCCCGAGCTGCTCCCGGTACGACAGCTCCGGGGCCGCCTCCGCCGCCTCCGCCTCCTTCTCACGCGCCATGGCCGCGCGCTGCCGGCGGCCGCTTCCGCTTCCGGGGCACGTGCGGCGCGGCGGCCGCCGGCGGCGCGGCAGCCAATGGGAGCCCGCCCTGGCTGAGCCCGCCCACCGCCCCGGCCAATGGCGAGCGGCGCCCGGCCCCCAGTGAGACCAGTGCGCCCAGTGCCCCCAGTACTGCTGCAGCTCCCAGTGCCTCCAGTGTTCCCGGTGCTCCTCGGGGCAGGGTCCCCAAGGGTCCCCAGTGCGCCCCCAGTCCTCACAGTGCGCCCCCAGTGCTCCCAGTACCCCCCCAAGTTCCCCCAGTGCTCCCAGTGCCACCAGTACTCCTAGAGCTCTCAGTGCTTCCAGTGGTCCCAGTGCTCCTCAGGGCAGAGCTCCCAGAGCCCCCAGTGCTCCCAGTGCCCCCCAGTCCCCCCAGTAACCCCCAACTTCCCCCAGTGCTCCCAGTGTTGCCCCAGTGCTCCCAGTGTGCCCAGTGCCACCAGTACTCCTAGAGCTCCCAGTGCCTCCAGTGCTCCTTGGGGCAGGGTCCCCAGTGCTCCCAGTGCCCCCCAGTCCCCACAGCACTTCCCCAGTGCTCCCAGTGCCCCATCAGTTTCCCCAGTGCTCCCAGAGCTCCTCAGGGCACAGCCCCCACTGCCTTTGGTGCTCCCGGTCTTCCTAAAGCTCCCAGTGCTCTCACAGTGGCCCCAGTGCTCCCAGCACCTCCAGTGCTCCTATTGCTCCCCCAGTGCTCCCAGTGCTCCCAGTGTCCCCAGCGCCCCGTCACCTCCTGCCCAGCCGCAGCCTGTCCTCCGAGCACAGGAGGGCTTCACCCAGCATCTGCATCTGCTCCAGAACCTCCCGCTGCATCTCCAGGGCCATGCGGTGCACGTGGTGGTTGCAGCTGTTGTACATCACCGCGTTCTGGAACATGAGCATCAGGCTGCACTGGAACTGGGCCATGGACTGGATGTGCCCCTTGGACAGGCTTCGCTTTATGCTGGTTAAATCCATGGGCCTACGAAAAATAACACAGCAGGAAAATTAAATGGCAAGCCAGAGTCAGGCTCTGCACGAACGTGCTTGTCCTCATTTCAGCGTGGCCCTGAAAGCACGGCTACTTTCAATCAATATTATGGCTCGGGACAAAGAGGGGGAGAGAGAAATGTTCTTCTAAGGCAGACGAAAGTAAGTTCAGCCAATCTGACACTTGCCACCCAACCAACTTGGCAGGCCATTAGCAGTTGCTTCTAAAAAAATATGAAGTTACGCTCCAGAGAAGGCAAGCAGAGCGCTTCTAGTAATTAGTCTTCCTGAAGTCAGCCCAGGTCTGAGTGGAGAAAGAAAAGTTACTAAAATAGGTATCTATTAAAGCCCCTTAAAATCAAATGGTGCCACTAGCAAAAATAGCAGTGCTGATAAGGGGAACATGAAGGAGAATAAATATTACTTCCCTTATTTTGACAGAATGAGAAAATGAATGGCTGCAGAGAGGACAACTGTGACCAGAATAGAATATGATTCAGCTCTGAAAAATGCCCTTAATCTATCTGGGAAATATTCTTATGACCCACTTCTCCACTGAGAGTAAAACATCTGGGGAACGAGCACTGGATGAAGGGAGAACATCGACAGAGGCACATGCTTCCAACGTGGGGATAACAGGCTGCTGGGCTGCAGAGCCTGAATCCCCCAAGCTCAGGCAGGGAGGGGTTACAGCTGCAGACTGTGCAAGGCCAGCAAAGGGCAGGCACAATGCATTTCAGCCCCACAGGCACTGCCATTTCCAGGTCCTGATCACCCGGAGGGAGTTTTAATAAAATAAGTCAGTGGGAGAAGGTAATGACAGTCAAACTCTGCGGAACAGGAGGAAGGAGACAGTCCCAGTGGTGATTTGGAAACCAGAGGCTGACCTCAACCTGTCTTTCCTGTTCCGAGTGCTGGGTGCCAGAGAAGACAAACAGAGAGAAATCAAGCAGTGAACAGCTCTTCCACAAACTCACCTCTTCACTACATCCCTGTATCCCGGGGCTTGTTTCTCTGACACTGCCTTCAGGAATGGGCCGCTGTATCTACAAGGACAAGCACAAATGACCTCTGCCTGCTTCCGAGCAGGGGGCCAAAGACAACACCGCAGCACGGGCTAGTGCTGGCCTCTCCCTGCTTGCCACAAGGGGCACAGCCTGTTAGCAACTCCCCGTGCTGGGTGGCTGGCACAGCCAGGCAGGGGAGGAGGCTGAGCCCTTGCTGAAGCTGGCCCTGCCAGCTGTGTAGGAAGCAACATTTGGGCTTTGGCACATTCTGCAGAGGAAATAAATATGCAGTGTTCTCTCCGTTTTTACAGCGCCCAGCTGTTCTTCCTGCGAGGACAGCCAGAAGCAAAGCCACGGAGAGACATGGCCGCCTGGGCTGGCTGTCGTGGAAGGAGCACAAGGCCCGTTGGCACGGGAGGTGGCACTCAGGACGGTGCTAACCCAACCCTGTGCCCCACGTACCTGTGACTGGCTATCATCTTCCAGATGGACAGGACGGTTCTTTTGAAGTGCGAATGCTGCATGGGGTTATCCCAACTCAGCTGCATCCTGCGGAAGGAAGGTAGTGCCAGATCACCGTGCTCGAGCCAGAGGAGGAGGCAGCACTTCTGTTAGCACCTACCACATCCAGGTGGGTACAGCCCAGAGATCCTTTTCTGTAGCTACACAAAGCCTCTCAGGGTGACATGGCAGAAGCGTTCTGCATCTGAACGCACAGCCAACCATCAACCGTGCAGGAAGATGCAGCGTGACAGGCAGCTGGCTGACAAGGGCTGAGCTGAGCTGACCAGCATGATCAAGTCAGACAGAAAAGCTCACACTACTCTGACATTGAGAACTTTACTAAGGTGTTTTTTATTCAGATTCCTATCCCATTAAACCATGGTATTCCTTCGAAAGGCAGCCCAGGTAATCGCACACGTGGCAGAGCCTACCCATAACTGACATGCCTGCCCTTGCCTCAAGGGCGATGGCAATACCTCTCTTAGGAGACGGACTGGACACTGCCTGATAAAGTCTGATGCCCACCCAGCTCATGGCAGACCTAGCTGCCTTGAAGAAACATGAATTTTCTATTTAACCTCTTATTAATCACTACTCTTCTTACTTACGTACAGGATCAATGCCTAAAATGCTGGCAGACCCACAGAAATAGCACAAGTTACCTCCTTCCCTCCTGTTCTCCTTGGACATAGCACCTTCCTGGAGGTGACCTGTGCCATACGCTTGTTCTCACGTGAGACAAGAAAAACAACTGTTCTGCTTTACTTGCGGGAGGGCAGACTGAACCACTTACAGCTGCATGTTGGCAGGACTTGGGGTGCGCAGCACGGGGTCTGCAGAGGTGCCATCACTATCATCTCGGTCCTGGGCCTGATGAATCTCCTGTGCACGTAGCTCACCTAAAGCTTGATCTCCAGGTGCCTCTTGAGCCTTGGCCTGAAGAGCAAAGAGGAAAATGGAGATATGGCTAAAATGGCAGCCCATCACCTGATTCCTTCACACAGAAACCAGCCTGCTGCACATCCCCTGACTGCATCCAGACCCAAATGGGAGCAAGTTCTCTCTGTATTAGTCTGGAGGATGATGTTTGACCTTATTCAGATCTTTGTTGTGCTGGCCAGGGCTCCAGTACCAGCTGGGTTTGATCTCCTAGCTCACAACCACCTCTGGCTAACACAAACATTGCGGAGCTGACTGGTGCCCAGAGGTGTGTCTGGTTTCTTTTCTGGGAAGAGTCATGGATGTACAGAGGGCAAACAGGATCTGAGGTAAGACTGCCTCAGGCTTGTTAAACCTCAAGACACAGAAAACAGGATCCCCAAGAGTACAACAGGACTGTTTCCTCAAAAACTCCCACATGAATATGACAGAGAATAGACTCAACCAGGAAGGAGAGTGGTGCTGTTGGTGCAGCGATTTGCTAACAAAACGGAGGGGGAGGTGCAGGGACAGAGGCATTCTGGAGGTCAGAAGTGGGATTATGTACAGGGACACCCAAGAATTCCTCAGCAGGACATCTGAACCATGGAGCAGACTCTCCAGCAGGAACACGGACACTGGGCTGGGCATGGCTTTGACCACTTGGCAGACCACGAGGGAACTGCTGGGAATAACCCTGCTCAGGCTGCGCAGGTGAACTGCGAGAACCTTGAAAGTAATTTCTGCCTCCAGTGTCTAAGAAACAAATGTGAGCGCACGACTGAAAAACTGGGCACTGTTCTTCCACTGCTGTGGTGTTACAGCCTGTCCCAGCACCACCTCGCAGGCTGGTGGGAGCCCAGCACCCCCCAGACACAGGACTAGCGCAAACCCAGGCTAAACAGCGCCTGCTTCCAAGACATGACGGTCTCCAGGGGCAGATGGTTACTGCTATTGCATCCACGTGGGCCTGAAACCAGCCAAGCTGCGTGCTGCATAACACAGCAATTAGAACAAACCAAGTATTCCAGTCTTGCCTTAAACCTGAGAGCAGGCTGCCAGCTCTCATGAGTCACCTTTGTGCTGCCAAGGAGCAATGCCTCCAACTCACATCTGAGGGTTTGATCTGTAACGAGCTTCCTGTTCATAAAGATTCATATCCATACATAACAAACATCCATCCTTCCCCTCATATACTTCTTTTGCATTCCACTCCCTGATGTCTCCTCCTCTGTGTCCCCATCTCCCCAGCTGGAACGTGGGACTTCCCCATCTCTTCTAGAGCTGATTTCCTTTACTGCCTCTCATCTCTCATCAGAGGCTCTCCTAGGACCACCTCTCCCCTACCTCTCTTCCCAGGAGGTTTTCTTTCTCGTCTTCTGCCAGGACATGCAGATGACTTTCCTCTGCTCTTGAGACTACTGCCCCTGTAGTCTTTTCCTGGCAGCTTACATCTTCCCCATCACCCCGCTTTCCAGAGCCAGAATAATCCCATGGAGTCTGAGCTGAATCTGTGCAGCTAATGCGGAGAGGTTCCATCAACTGGGTTACCTGCGACACAGAGATACACTGCTTCAAATTGTGAAGGCAAAAGGAAGAATAAATAAGCAGCACAAGTGCTATTTTTGCTTTCACTCACGAACGTCTTTCCATTTTTAGGAATCCTTGCAAAATCTTCTGATGAAGCCCTGTGTTGTTATTACAAGTGTCAGTTCGCTGACATCTCTGTGCTTTAGGGTGAGCTGTGTTTTGGCAAAGCAGCTGCCTGGCTGCAGTGCCAGCTTTAAATGGGAGCAAGGGCTAGGCTTGGAACAGGGAGCAAGTTAACTCAGGGCATCTACACCTCCCCCAGAATATTTCTGTGTGTCAGGATGGTGGAGGCACTGAAAACTAGTATTTCAGGAAGGCCTAAGCTATGCAGCCCACTTTCCTGTCATCCAAACAGCCCTACCTCTGAGAAGAACTGGAGAAGACTTTCATCTTCACATTGCCTCTCTGCTTTTGGGTAGTCTTCGCTATCATCCTCCCAGAGAGGATCACTGAACTTCAGCCTGTGGTCTACCTCTTGGCTGCTCTCCTCCAGCTTCCCCAAGGCCACCTCTTCGGTATTCCTCCAGCTCCCCAGTTCCAGATCCAAGCTTGAATCCCAGCTGAGAACTGACTGGAAGTCGCTGTTCTTCTCTGAGTCGCTGGGAGACTCCGTCTCAGACCCGCACCACAGCCAGGAATGGCCCATCTGCAAACAAACACAGAGACACAGCAATTTCTTTGTACCCTGCTCCAGAACTGCAAAGCCCACTTCATCTCCTGACCCGCTCAGAGAGCCAAAACATGGCAAGGACTCTGTGAGGTGAGCAACCTGCTCCTGAGCCCAAAATTCATGGCATAGGGCAGAGCTGTAGTTGTGCAGCCGCACCAACTACCATTTCAGAGCAACCGAATTTCCATTTTCCAGTGCTTTCCCCGTGCTCGCCCCTTGCCTGGCAGCAGAGTGGGTACTCTGCTCAGGGGATACTGAGCTGGTTTGGAGCACGTGGCTGTGTCTGACGGCACCGTTAGGTACTGAAGGCAGCGAGCAGCAAGCTCAAAACCACATCATGCTGGGGCCAGGAGCTGTTGACCTCTGTGGACAACCTGTGACTCCAAGGGCAGCTCACTGAGATTCCCTTTGCTGCCCCTTTTGCTGGTACATTGGAAACAACTTCTTACAGACACTGCAGGAACCTGGGTTGGAAGTGACAGAAGTAATTTAACTGGGTGGCAGTATCTTGTGTGCCTGAGCCAGGAGCACTGCAGTGATGCACACTCAGAGGCTCACAGGGGACAGCTCTGCACACACGTCAGAAAATAAGAATTAGCGTTCTCTTAAGATGGAAGAAACCACTCGTTTCACCTCTGCTTGTTAGTCTAAGTCTCTTCTGCTGCACGAGTCCCCTGCAATTCCTCTAAAGTCTGGGGAATCGCTTGCAGGATCACCATAACAACAGCAAAGGGCTGTTAGAAAAATCTGCATCTTGCTACTGAACTACGTGCTGCACCTATGGAGAGCTCTGTGCATTCATTAAAAATGTCTTTAGAGTTTTCAGTTAATTACGTACAACCTCATTTTTCCAGGGCTTTGCACAAACGCATTTCTCACTGACTTCCCTTTGCCTTCTCAGGACTGCCACTACGGCAGCGAACACAGCCTGCAGTGCCTAACTGGGAGAAATAAAGAATCTGCCGGCTTTGGGATGGCAAAACTCATTTGCTTCTTTTATAAACATCCAGGCAGAGCCAGGACCTCGCAGGCCTCCCTTCTAAAGCCTCTTCCAAAGTTAACTTTAGCGGAAGCGAATAAAATTTGATGAGGCAGGAGATAATGCTGCCTGCTCTGGGCTTCCAGCTAAAGGAGTCGGGCAGACTGATCCCATCGGAGGAGTAACCGTGCCTAGAGCACTTCTCTGCACAATCAGCAGAGCTGGTTGCACACGCACAACCGGTCACCGCAGCTCAGCTGAGGAGCAAAAGCCTTAGGCTAGGGTAATCCCATCACTTGTGATCATCTTTCTGTACTCCAGCGCAGAGGGATCGGCATTTTAAAATCAGGAGGCCCAGGTAACGTGGGCATAAGCGCCGATTAAAAGGGGCTTTGACCTTATGTTCGGTTTTACTAAATCCTGGAAGGCTCGAGATGTCAGAGAGCAGAGCAGCAGAAATACTGTAAGACAAGTGGGCTGAGCGAAGTAATTACAGCCTGCTTAGTTCCACACCGATTCTGTACGAAAAATAAGGGATGAGAAGGGACTCAATTTAACTTTTAATTAAGATCTTCCTTGCAGACTTTACGTAAGTTGCCAACAGGGAATCATTATTAAATGGGAAAGTTTTAGTTCACTTTGCAGAGATCAGATACTGCACAACTCCTGCTGATACAAGAAAAAGCTGTTAGAAATAAAGGCGACAGCCTTTAAAAGGAATTTACATGTCAAAACAAGGAAAATGATAAAAGCCCGAACTTTGGCAAATGAAATGTAGAATCCACAATGAAGTAGGCAGAAAAAGAAAAAAAAAAAGATCAATTTGCTAAAGACATAAAAGCAAATAACAACAACAAACCTCGTCAAAAACATCAGAAGCAGCGAGCTGCCAGCTGATCAGTGGGGATGACGCACCACCAGTGCCAAACATCTCAGGGGAAAACAGGGCCAGTTGGAAAAACCAAATTAATCATCATTACCAGCAGCTGCCACAGAGGAGGACAGCAAAGTCAGAGAGACTTTCTCTTGGGACGGGTCCGAGGGACTGTTTGTGATTAAAGTGTCAACAGGGGAGGTTTTAGAGCAATTTGGGGGAGGCAGTAAGCCTTGGAACTACTTGGCATTCACTCATGAGTCCCTAAGAGGCTTAAACATAACATGACCAAACCTCTGCTGTGCAACCTGTCATTTAAATCAGCCATAGCACATGAAACACAAGGGGGCAATTGTTATTTCTGTCTGTGGAAAGGTGTACGGTGGGAGATGCAGCACAGTGAGCCCGAGCTCCCAACTAGACAGATTAGTACAAAATATTACAAAGAACGGAATTAGGAGTTGAAGCGTGAGATGGTGAATTTGGAAAGAGGCAACAGGGCTCTGAAGAGGAAACCAGTATCTTAAGAGTTCTGAAGATCTTAAATAACATCATTGCAGGCTATTGACATGTCACAGGGCAAGAGAAAAGGCTCTTTGAGGGAAAAAATACCTGGTTCAGAAAAGAAACCAAGGGTAGGAATGAACAGCAATACTTTCCATAAAAAAACAATCTACTAGTGGGCATAATAAAGGTCCTCCCATATGCTGCAACTTCAGTTGTTCAACACAAATCAGCAGAGGCGTTACACCAACACTCTTAGTGGCCAGCAGTGAAAGGAGGTGGTGGTGACAAGTTGCACATAAATGTTTACTCCGTGAGGGCGGTAAGTGCTGAAACAAGTTGTCCAGAAAGGTTATGAAATCTCCATCCCTGCAGATTTTCAAAACTTGACTAGGCAAGACCCTAAGCAAGCTGATCTGCCTTCCAAGCTGGCCATGCACAGGGCAGCAGGTTGGACGAGCTGATTCTCAGAGATCCTTTCCAACTTAAACGAGTCCACAAAATACCAGAAAGCAAAGAACCCTGTAACTTTTTGTGCCACGAGCTTAACAACCTGTAATTTCTGGAGACTGAGGCCCACAAAATTTCAAATCAGAAATTTGTTTCCAAGTTCAGCAGCGAAGGACATTTAACCAGTAAGCAAACCTAAAGACTCCACATTTCTAGCATCAAATACAAAGCGACTCTTGGTGGAAATAAACCTTACCTTTACCAAACAGGGGATGCAACACAGTGGGCACCACAAACTTCAGCATTAAACTTATGAAAACCAACAGCTCTTACTAGATAAGGTAACAGTCCCTCTGTAGTAATTGCAATGACTGATTCTTGCAACTGGTGTGACAGAATGCTGAGCCCTGTACATGCTGCACAACAAAAGGTGTAGACAACCCCCAGCTGCTGCAAGTATCACAAAGGATCATGTTTTTTTGTTCTTTTCTCATGGAAGGATACACAGGCAGAAAATGCACAAGTTCACAGGTCATATTAGCAGAAAAAAAAAATCAGGTAACTTGAAAGTTGTCAGAGGAAGCTTAAAACTCAGTCATCCAGGTTGCTGAGGAAAAGAACTGTTAACATCCAGCCAAGAGAACCGGTTCAAAACTCCTGCTGTGAAACCAGATACAGACATGCCTACAGCAGCTGGAATCAGATTTTCACGCTAACTAGCTTACCCCTTTCAAATCTCTGGGGAAAAACGTGGTACATTCAACACAATGTTCTGTTAAGGAAAGCCGCAGTGAGACTGTAGTACTTAACTTTCCGTGGTTAAGATGTCCTGTTTCATAACAACACTGCCATATCCTTACACACACACTCACAGAGGGAACGTTCCCCTCCATCCAAGCACCGTGCAGCATTCTAATGATTAATGCATTGTCTCCGATGTCAAAGACCTGCAGTGCTTGTGTGCTCCAGCGGGTAACTGGAAGTGCGTTGCATTTGCAGGCGTTCAAGGCGTGTATGCACACTTGTACACAAGCAGGGTTCCTCCCTGCAGAGAGCCGTGATGCTCAGTACACTGCACACCGTACACCGGGTTTGTTTTTCCCCAGACTTTAATATACATACACATTTACACATCACTAGTAAAAATCTGTACACTTCACATTACAGTACATACGAGCCACCAGTTGCTAGCTAACACCAGAACACTGATGAAGCCCAAGACGACTGCCCTAGAACAGGCAGGGGGGCTAGTCTTCCCCTCCGAGGAAGTTTCTTTGGGTTACACATTCTGATGAGAAATTGCTTCCCAGAGTGTCAAGCCAAGAAGGTGGAACAGGTCCCAGAAATAGACCTGCAGCTTTTCTTCCTCCTCCAACAGCTTTAACAGCATCTTGCTTGCACTCCAGCTCCGGATGCCAGGTGCTGGGTTTTCTTATCTGTCTGCAGCATCATTTCTTCATCTTCATGTCTGCCTCGATGGCACAGCGACGCCCTCTGGTGCCTCCATCCTAGTCACAAGGCAAACAAAAGGACTGGCATTAGCAGAAATGAGTTATGCAACCCTAAACACAAAACACTTCCTCCAGCACATAGTGGTAAGGAATTGTGCATCTAGTAATAATACTTTTCATGCCTTCTGAACAGGAGAAAGGGAAGCTCTGACAGGAAGGCCTGGGGAGGCCTGTCTGCAGACCTACCTAAAGTTCACTCTGGACACAGCACAGGTGCTGGGATTTGCAGCATCTCTGTGCATTGCTGGCAGCCAGGAGAGACAGGCAACAAGGCTCTCACCCAAACAGATGCTTTTGGAGCCTGCACATTGCAGGCTTTCTCCTAAGTGACAGTTTCTAGCTTGGCTCTTAAGATGGAAAGAGGAAACTGCTGACTAACCTACCTTATCAGCTGCTGATCCCTATGGGAAGTGCTCCTCCAGTTGAGTGACCCTGGCACTAGCTCCCTAGCTTCTCCGCACAGCTCCTTTCCATGAGTAGAAGGCGAGCTGAGAGCTTCCTTTGATCCGCTGCCCTCTCCCTCTGGCTGACATGCTGACTCTCCCGGAGTACTCCTCTGTCTTTAGATATATGCGAGAGAAAAAAAAAAACTCTCCATCTTCCTCCCCTCTCTCCTCCCCGCAACTCAAAGACTTGGGGTTTCCCAGAGGGAATACTTTCCAAACACTTCCAGATCACCAGAGGCACAGAGCAAGGTATTTCTGTGGAGTTATCTTATTTGCTTTCTGGACCACGAATGATAAAGGAGTACACAGCTGACTCCCCACTTTCCCCAGACCCTTTGTACTGTCTTGAATGTGAAGAAGGGGCAGCTGTGTAAGCATAAGAGATGTCAGAACTACAGCACTGCACCACTTGGCGTGTCTTCCCACTTACATGGAAAGAAAGCAGGAGAGCAGTTGTGGAAAAAAGCAAAGGCAGATGACAAAACAAGAACGCTTGGAACCAGCAGAAAGACTGAAGCCCCACCCACTCACCCACGCTGAGAGGAAGGGACTAAGATGTTTCTTCTCTAGTGATCATGGTTGTACAGCCCCTATGTTAAACACACATTGCTGCGACGCTAAGGATGCTGTGACAGTGCAGTGATCACCCAGACAAGGAGCAGAGCACGCTGCCAGCAGTACTTGCTAGCGCCTTTCAATACTTACAAAGAGAGAGAGAAGGAAGGCAGGAGAGCCCATTGGGACACTGTCCTGTTAAAAGGCCAAAACAGAAGCACTCATCAGATAGGGAAATGCACACACCACATAGAAGCAATAAGCCCACACACGAGCATAGAGAAACATCTGCCCCATTCCCCTTCCTGCACGGCTTCAGTCTTATGCAGCAGGAACATATAAATGCACAAAAGAGGGATATGGCGAGAGTAAGAATGCTAAGAAAGGGATATTCCCTCCTCAACCATAGCAATGCCTGGACTACCAAACAATTGCTGCACTGTGCAATCAGCCATGCTCGCCATGAGAACAAAGCAGGTAGCCCTTGCTGTTACAATGTTATGTATGCCAGCTGAGAGCATGTGAGGTCATGTAACCAAGTCTGGATGCATCTTTACAGAAGAAAAAAAAATAAAAATCTGCACTGCTATTAGTTCAGATCAGCGTGGAAGTCAAAGGTTCCATGGTGTGTTTTAAACAGCAAACCAGACTGGAGCAATTCCCTGGTTCTAGGAACCTGGCTTGGAAGTGAAGAACATGGCAGAGGCTGGTCTTCCAGATCTCTACATTTCCACCTTCCTGCCATATCACACTTCTTCCGATAGTCTACTCATTTCCCTACAGTTTTAATATATTTGTTTTTAAAATCAGGGAACAAACATAGGGGTCACAGGAGTAACTCATGATTCTCAGACCTGCCTCTGGGATGACACACAGCTCCAGAGCTGAAATCTAATCAGTGGACACATTTAAAGAAAAATACTGTTTGTTCACATGAAGATGTTGAAGCTATTTTGATCTCAAAAAAACATTCTGCACATCTTTGTTATGGGAACTTTTTGCAGTATCTTGAGACTCTCCAAAAGATACCAACTGCCCTTCTGCAGGGTGCAGCATTCTCACCTTCTCCGAAGCATCTTGCTTGCGAGTGGAGTCTCGCCCACGCAGGCTCTTTGCACTGATCCCTGACTCTGATGTTTGCATGATCAGTTGCGTGGCCAGAAATTGCTGCAGGAAAACCACACTCTGTTAAGATTCTCAAGCAAAACAAGCTCAGCTAGTGCTTGTCACTTAACTATCAAAAACCACAGGGCTGGGAATGATTGGGTCAGAGGCAGTTTCAGTTCCTGGTTTGCTGCTCAGAGTAAGTTCCCCAATTTACCTCAGAAGCCACAAGTCTGGAGGGACTATAAAAATCCATTGCAAACTGTGTTAGCCCTGGCTGTTGGGACATTCCACTTCGTAAGAAATTTTAAATAACACATATTCACAGGCCAGTTTCATATATACTTTAAGCCAGCACAGCCACCAAAAGAAGCAATCGCGTCCCCTGTCATTCACTGATCTTGTTGCTTGTTTCTGTTCCTGAACCACGCCCTGCTTCTTGCTGGCCTAAGCATATGTACATCCCCTGAAGGAAATTAGATTTGAAATTGGTCTGGGCTGAACCTAACCGACATTTTGCTGTGTTAGTTTTAACCTATCCACAATCCAGCTCACCACAAACACCTAGCACAAGAGAGATGCAGGAAAAACGGTGCTACTTCATTCAAAGACACTGTGAGTGAAAGTGTGGTCTTACATCCAGAAGTGTTTGCTATACCTGCGGACCAAGGCAGATGCTCTGTTCTGCACTGCTCCTGGTCTCAGCTCAGTACTTTACCTGGATCTGCTCCAGGACATCTCGCTGCATCTCCACAGCCATGTGGTACACATCGTGGTCTGAGCTGTTGTACATAACTGCATTTTGAAACATCAGCATAATATCACGCTGGAATTCAGCTGTGGTTCGTATCAGCCCATTCTCAATGTTCTTTTTGATTGTAGATAAATCCATTGGCCTATGAAAGAAATGCATTCAGCATAGCAACAGACATACCTACCTCTTTCCCCTCTCATTTGCAAGCAGCCTCGGGTCTGTGATATGTCTAATTAGACAATCTATTTAATTGGTAGAATATCTTCTCCCCCACATAGGCTGTGTTCCTGAGTTCCAAGGCCTCAAATCAGGAGACACAAGCTGTCCAGCAGTTACCATAAATGGTGACAATACACAACAGATGCCTTGAGAGACATTTGCCTTCTCCAGGCATCACTGAAGAAGATAATAGGGAACTAGAGCTGCAGCCACTGAACTGTTTACAGAGATTTCTGAGGCTAGCAGTGGGTTCTGTTAACTCTCCCAGAAAAGTCCACTGTCTGAGACAGTAAAAGAGCTCATCAAAGTCTTTGGAGTCTCAAAGATTAAACCCTACCCCTAGACAGAAACTGAGAGAACCTGATGATAGTCACATACTACCTTACTGACAAAAAATGTTCTGTGCAAGTCACCTTACTTCATTCAAGGACAGGGCTGGGTAAAGACTTGTGTCCATTACTGAAGATCTGAAGATGACTCTTTTCTTAGGGAAATCTGTTTCTGACTGGAAGATGCCAGAAGAAAAGTATTTTCCAAGTCTTGCAGTTTGAATTACAGATGAAGACTAGACCTTCCTGCCTGAAATTCCTACACAAATATACCAGAGATCTAATGACATGAGACTGCCGAGACTCACCTTTGCACAATACTGTGGTAGCCTGGTGCTATATCATCAGTCACAGGCTGGAGGAAGACATTAGCATACCTGCAGAGAGAAGGAATCTACTGAATGCCCTATCCTTGCTGATAAAGGAACAATCCTCAAATATTTGTTTCATGCTGTCATGTTTGTCTGCCATCAGTAACAATTTGATTCATCATCTCCCCGTAACAAGGCAGGTAAGCCTCAGAGGTGGGAGAGTACGGGCTTGTCTGGGATTATTTACTTCCTTCTGCCAATTCTCAAGACATTAAACTCACCTGTGATTAGCTGCTGCTCTCCAAACTAGCATGATGGCTTTCTTCCAGATCTTCTGGGCCTGTATTGCTTCCTGATCCTCACTGCACACTGAGCTGAGAAAAAAAAAAAGAGTAAGACCTCCATCGTAAGTCTCCATACTGCCTTGGAGCAGAAACTTTAGTTTATTTTGCCTTTGCTGTGCCTACACTAACCCCTGCCAGAGACAGAAATAAAAAAAGGGACCTGGTACTATGGCACTGTCTGCACACCACACTTGTGAGTAAGGAGAATCTAGTGCCAGACAAATCATCAAATTCCCCCTTTGGACTCACTCTGTCAGCAAAACAGACATGAGAATCCTATGTTCCCTCCATAAAACAGCCTGGGATTTGCACCTGCATGGCTGAGACTTTCACAGATACTCACAACTGCGAGGAGGCCGGGCTGCTGGGGATGGAGTCGGCTAGCGTGTGCGACTGTAAGGGTGCATTATGGACACTGAAGCCATCGTCGCTCTCACTCACAGGGGGTTCGTTATCCATCTCTGACAGATATCCCTCACCCTGATCTTCTTCTTTGGGCTCCTCCAAACTGGCGGCCTCACTGGCACCATCCTCATCATCCTCTTCACCCTGCCCATCCTGAAACACAGAGTTCATGAGTCTACACAGCCAACTATAGCAGCAACTCAGAGCCTCCAAAGAAACTATAGTTCAGAAAATAAAGTGATTTTCTTACTACAGACAACCTCATCTACAGGCACGTCCAGAAAATTCTGGTCACTATCCTGCCCTGCCTCCCACCACCCTAACATAAACACAGAAACATTTATACCTAGCTGAACAGGGCCTGAAGCAATCTCCCCTTTAGCTCCCGACCTCACACTGACGACTTCCCAGTGCAGAAAGCTGAAGCAGGCTTTGATTTTCAGCGGATAGGAGCCAGAAAGCAAGAATGAACCCCAAAGCACCCAGGATGAGTACAACCAATTCAGAATTACCTTCATCTGACTCCTAAACAGGGCTCGGGCTTCCTCCTTCATTGAGTCTGTAGAAGGAAGAAAAGCAGAAAGGTTATGATTCTCCAAAGCAGTCTTTCCTACAAAAACTCCTGTACCAAAGCCTACTGTCCTGCAGTAATTACCACTATTCCTACACATATCTTGTTTTCTCCCTCCTCCCCAAAACACCTGAACCAGATCACTGACATCTATCCAGCTAATAATGTTGCATGTAAAAGATTTCCTAGCTGAATTAAGTTACCTGACAGCTCAAATTTGTGCTGAACATCAGCCTGTGAGGAGTCTTCACTCACATTTGGGACTTGTGGAGGGGATGAATCATCATCAGGTGGGGTCTGGAGGGAAGAGAAATGCACAAATCTAGATGTTTGTGTCAGCTTACTTCAGTGAAGGTGTGGGCACATCTCACTCACCCTAACCTAACTCAAGGCAATGAAGTTCACTGAGCACCTTCCCAACAGCAATTCTGCACATGGGTGGTGGGAGATACATAAAGGCACTGCCTGAAGCAGAGAGCTTCCCTGCAGATCGAACAGATCAGCAGCATGACTCCCAAGGGAACAGCCAGCCACATTCATGGAAGGGTCACCTTCAGCCCAGCAGTCACCCTTCCTCTAAACTTTCCTGCCTGCCACAACTGCTCCTTTCCTTCCCCACACCAGTTCCAGGCAGCCTCTGCTCACATACCTCTGTCTTCACCGTGCTGTGCATCGTGTCTTCTCCCTTGGTCGATTCTATCTCAATTTCAGAACTCTCTCCTGCTGCCACAGCTGCTCTTTGATCCTCTTCTATCTCTTGACTCCTTAGCTCTGGTGTTTCTGTCACTCTTGCAGTTGCCGGTATGGTTTCCTCAGCGCCCAGCTGATTCTGCTCCTGCTCTGCAGGTTCTGTCTTTATTTCTGATCCCAGCTCTCCAATGCCCATTAGCTCTCGAATTCCCTTTGCCTCCGGCTCCTCACACTCCAGTCTCTCCTGCTTCACAGTCACAGACACTTGGGGTATCTGGGCCTGTTTCTCGTGCTCCTGACGAATTGGGTGTTCCCACGGGCCAGGCAGGGCCTGAGGGTCATCAGTATCTTCGCAAAAAGAAGACAGAGCAGCTTCAACAACTGCTGCATCCAGGACTTCGGGGTTGTCGTCTACCTTTATTGTCAAAACAAACAAACAGAAGTGCAGGCCAAGGTCAGAAAGAGGGATTAAAAAAAATAAATCAATGTTATTTGGTAACAAGCCAATTGTGGAAAATTTGGTGTAGTGGCTTTACAAAATCACCTTTAGCAGCCAGACTCCCATCACTCCCTGTGGAGTTTCAGTTTCAGAAACTTGGCGCTCATGGAAAGCATGCTGCAAGCAGCGCTCACTTGTCTGCCAGGTCTGTGACCCAAACCCTACCCAACATGAGGAAGAAATTTATTTCTGTACTGTGAGTGAAGCACCAGGCTAATTGTGGCGGGCTACCAGCAGTAGTGTCATATGGTCATTTCCTATTGACCTGGACAAGGACTGTGAAAATGAGCGATTTGCAAGAGTTATTTCTTCCTCGTTTAAACTTATTAAATTGGCAAGCAGTAATCACTTGAGATTAACCTAACTCGATGAGGAGCAAAAGCTACTGGCCCTCTGTTTTGCCTCTTTACCTTGTCCTCAATGATGGCTATGATATTTCCAACAGTATCAAAGTCCAGCTCTTCCCCTGTATAGGACACCGCAATATCCATCTTCTCAGCCAAATCCAGGTCTTCTTTCCCATCCATGCAGTGATCTTTGGAAGAGCCTGCAGCGCTGCCAGCCGCAGAACCCAGGCACTCTTTCTTGATGGAGTCAATGATCATGGATATTTCGCTGCTGTCCATGGACACCGTCACTGTATGAGAATCAGACACTGCCTCCATGGAAACACAGGCTTCGGGCTGGCTCACTGCGCAAGGACGAGCATGACAATCATAAGCAAATACCACAGTGGTTAAGACCAAGCACCAACTGCAAGCATCCCAGCTCCACCCACAACAGCATGACTTAGAAAAATAAAAGACAAATATGGGTGACATGTTTGCTTTCCCACGGTAGAGACAAAGTGAGATTCCAGGCCTTGAATCAGCCCTTGAATCACAATCCATCAACATACCACCAGCACCCCCACCCAGCAAATCCCATTTAAATCCCATCTTCACCATCTGTTTACTCGAGAACTCAGCCGTAACCGTTCTTTCAGAAAGGATGGTGAGTCTGAGGTGATAAAACGCCAGCTTAGAGCTTCCTGGGTGCTGAGCCCAAGGGAAGTTCTGCTTTCCAGCAGTGCATGACCTGTGAGTGCGTAGTTCAGGAACGCACCTGTGGCTACGCTTTCTGGAGCTGCAGCTGGTGGCACAACGGATGGTGCTGACAGCGTGGGCATCATGACAATTGTTGCCTGCGACACAGGCTCTACTGGGGGTGGCAGGAGCTTAGCTGGAGGTTCGCTGGCAACAGCGGAGAAGGAAGCAAGAGGTGAGGTGAACTGCGCAGGACCAGCTTCTAAAAGCCGGGAAAGCGTAGGAGCACCTAACAGAGAGTAGAAGGGAAAAGCACATGAGCAAGAAGCAGCCAACACCGACGTCCACAAAGCCAGTGCTGGGCTCTTCAATGTCTGCTGGCTTCCTCTGGGAAAGTACCTAGAAATGGTCCCAAAAGCTATACGGAGAACCTGCACCAAAAATGCATGACTCTCTGGGGTGTGCGGTCTCAGACAGGATCATGCAGACTCTGGGACAGTGCCCAACGTAAGGGCCAGACAGGCTAAGCCACACATGCAGAGAGACACCCTCCCGAAGGCTCATTCCAATATAATTACAGGAAATCTGGAAACCAGTGCTGAGACAGCCACACAAAGTAAGCCAAGACAAACAATCATGACAGGGGTGGAAGGGAGCAGAAGGAATCTCTTTGCAGGTCTTTCCTAAAGACTGCCTTTTCTATCAGAGGTTGCCACTCAGCTGTACCTTCCAGTCTGAATTTACTGAACCGCCTTGACCAAAGTAACTGGTCTTGGAGAACAGAAACGCGTAAGGAAAGTGAGATTATTCATTTAGAATTATATATGAATGGTGTAAAACCTCAGTTAGAGGCAACATGACTAACCCTTTGTTAGTGTGAGCTGAGAAGAAACTTCATCTTAGGCAGGATGTTGTGAGAAGGTCCAGTGCAGAGACTCTGCACTGTTCCCTCTCACCCCGCCTATGGAACTTACTCCAGAACTCACAATCTACTGCAGTCTAATCCTCAACACACCCCTGAGCTAAAGCAAATGAGACAAATGAGGTCTTCAGGTTCACAGGGAACTGAAATTTAGGCAGATTAAGAATGAGACAATAGACCCAATTTTCCCCAGCTCCCCGTCAACTAGGCACCAAAATGCCCGGTATCAGCCAGTGTCAAACCCAGAAAACTAGACTGGATGGACCAGGGCCAAACCAAATCAGTTTCAGTCATTTTAGATCAAGGCACTTTTCTTTCTCCTGTGAGAATTAGAGTCTTCTTAGTAAAAAGAAAGGGGAAAGGGACAGGGGTAACAGAAATAGCAACAGAATTCATAAAGAAGCCCCCAAACCAGCCAGGGTAGATGTCCTTCATCTCTCTCCAAAGAGAATTCATAAAGCAGTCTGTGAAATTACGCCACGTAACTGTAAAATTGCTAAAGCCTTGAGTACTTCTGAGGGAAGAACTGTACAGGGAGAGTCCTTGGGAGTTACCTGAAGCAGCAGGAGATGCAGGGACAGCACCAGGTGCCGACTGCATTTCCCCACTGTGCAGCACTGGGAGGACGCTTCCTACCTCCAGCAGGACTCCCGAGCTGTTCATGTGACCAGAAGCTACTGCCATTTCGTTTTCACCAACCTGCCAAAGGAAGACACAACTGAAGTTCCTGGAGATACGATCACATCAGTGATTTTCTGCCAGATATGCTCCTTCATGAATTTGTCCATCACTCACTGTCTCGGCATTTCTTTTTTGCTTTTTGTACAGTCTAGTCCCTGCCTGAAGCCCCTTATGCAAGTGCAAGTGACAGTCTGAAACTAGTTATTCTTCTCCAGCTACAATACAGCTATGGTGCACGCTTCCTTTAAGTTAAGCCAAATAGAAAATTTACTCTGCCTTAGTTCCTCTGTTCAAAGACCTTACAACCTGTTACAGATACCAGTAGTGTTAGTGTCTCTACCCCTAAAACAGCAAAGAATTTTCCTTTATTTTTAGTTGAGGGAAACTGAAGCATCAAGATGGAGAGTAACTCTGTCAAGGTCACAGTGTAGACCTGTGACAGACCCTGAAGCAGATACAAAACAGCCCTGTCGATACAAAGAAAGCCCAAAGTCTTCCAAAGCCGTTTTCTTTTGTTACATCATATCTTATATTGCAGCCTGCAAACACAGAACCCATGGAGCATTTATGCAAACTAACAGAGAAGACCCCAAATATGACTTATTAAAAGAAGGTCAACAGCAATACACCTATTCCATCAGATGAGCACTAACACAGGGAATCAATATCATGCACAGGCTGATGGCTGCAGTTTTCAGAACAGGGCTCTGAACAACGTCAGCGATGGCTGCCCTCCTCAGACTTCCACAGTCACTAACACCACAAGGGTTGATTCATCATCACAGCCATTTTCCTACTGTCTGCAACTAGAAGCCTGAAGCCCTTCAATATTGGTCATAAACTTATTAAAGGACTCCTTATTCCTTTCCTAAGGCCCGTTACAAATACTGAAACACAACTCCCTGCCAGGATGTAAACAAGAACTGTGAGCCCAAAGGAGAACTCAGCAAGAACACCTCCACGGAGACCAACGGGACGATGCCTACTAACATGCACCCGCAGTGAGAGCCATTTCCTCTAGCAAAGCCTGCAATTCCAACTCCTTATGACTGGAGAGAGCCAGTCCTATGTGCTGACTGACACCTGCAGCCCTGCAGCCACAGTACTGTCTGGAAAGAGTCCCACCTCTGTGGCTTCACAGGGGTTACTAAATCTCTCAGATTTCTCTTCTGTTGAGATTCTCACAGAACTGTGTTTTTAAGAAGCCTTTGCGGCTCCCCCTTTTTCAGTGGGAGAGTCTGGAGCGGATTGTTTGTGTGCTTGCATACATGAGCAGAGAGCTCCATACCAGCCTGGGGCTTGTGGGCAGGAGACTGCCCTTCTTCAGCAGCTCTGAGAGCAGAGGGGAAGGAGGCGGAGTTGCTTTTTGTCCTAGCATCTTTTTCTGGGGTGAATCATCAGTGACTGGGGTCATGGGGGCATCCAGGGGAGCAGAGCCTGGAGGGGTGTCAGGGATTCCAATGAAGGAGGCAACTGGGGTGCTGGGCAATGTCCCTGGAGTGACCTGAGAAAGAGAAAAACCACACTGTTCAAAGCCACACTCCAACACACGGACTAGTCCCACTTGCTCCTTCCCCCAAGAGCATTGAGCCAGCACACCACAGCCACCTTCTCCATTCACTCGCTACACCTACTCCAGGCATTTGCTTTTACCCTTTCCCTGCCCTTTAGTGCCAGTTCCCAGGCACACACAGAAGACTTCCTGGCCAACCCACTGAGGCCCCTACACAGCCTTTGATCCAGGCACCTGATGGTCACAGACAGGGAAGAGGACACGTATCTCGAGCAGCACTGTACATCAGCCACACTACAGCACTACCACAACAAAAAGTCTGCAAAACAAGGCAAGGGCTTCTCCCCAGGCTGCTGTTCCATGATGTATGCAGAGCCCGTGTCCCAAGCTGCTCTTCCCCTCTTACCATGGGAAGTATTCTTACCCCCGGGCTGGCCTCATCCACAGCAGGCTGAGACAGATCTCCCAGAGCATAGTCTCCCCCTGGAGAGGTTGAACCTGCAGGGGAGCGAACCATCACACCCGTTAATCTTCGTGGTGGATTCTTAATGGCCTGACGAGCTGGAAGAAAACAGAAAAAAAAAAAGTGGGATTCCACGATTCCATCCACCTTGGACAGTCCCTGAGTTACCTCTGACTTTGTCCTAAAGAACACTAAGAAAACAATTTATATTGTAGGAATTTCGCACATCACACTACACTCAGCTCACAAATAGTACTAGCAAGGGGTAAAGCACTTTAATTTCATATCTTCCTAGCAGTGGGTATTCACCACATCCCACCATGGTAGGTTAGCTCACCAAGTTGCTCCAGAAACTATAAATGGATGAAGCATTCAGAACAAATCCTTCTTCCTCTTGCAGATGCCGTTTCTACAGAATTTGTTTCCTTATCAGAAGCTGCTGTATTCAGCTCTGAAGAGAATACAATCTTTCCCTCCAGTCCCTAGTGTCAAAGAATTCCTCCTGAACAGGTCTTAACAAGATGTAGTACTTCCCATATGTTCTTACAAACATATGCACCTCTCTTTGAGGAGGAGTAAGCACATTTCCAGCTTACCCTGATAAGCAGCATCTGTAGCCTTCCTCTTGACTTCTGCCTCCTCCTCCTCCATTTTTTTCTTTCTGTAAACAGAACCAACTGTCACACAGTGTCCCAATGCCCCTTAGCTTCTCCTCCACAATCAGCTTACTGGCCCCTACCCCTTAATCTCCAGACAACAATGAACTGCCTCTGTGGACTCAGGCTCCATTTCTTTGAAGAGGGAAGCAGAGTCAGAGGCCAGTCAGAGAAAATCACATTTTGCGGATTTCAGTTCCAGATGATTATCAAAATGGAGGAGGCAAGCACGATGTTGCAAGCCAGCACCAAGCTCTTTCTGAGAGCTGCAAAAAATGTTGCACATAAGCTGGTGTCCCGCAGTCTAACTAGGACTACCCTCAGAGGCCAAAGCATCTGCCCAGCTGCCTTATCTGTCTCAGCTCAAAATGCATTGAGCAAAAGTAACACAAACACAAAGCCTAACACAAAGCATCAGGGAACTACAATCTCAGAAGAAAACATAAGGTGGAAATAATTAAATAACGCACATCATAATCTCATTGCACAGCTCCTCCAGTCTGTTATCCATGTGTCCAGCCTGGATCAGCTCTGCATCCTTCTTGAGTTGCCTGTAAGCAGAAAATCTTCTTATGTACTTATCACTGAACAGTATGCACTGAGAAGCTCTTGTTCCATGCATTTTTACACCAAGCATTGCTCCACTTATGCAACCTTTTCAAGACAGGACTCTCAGGTACACCACAGCTTAATGCCTCTGCCACACACCTGTATTTCTCTTGTGTTTCTTTGATAATTTTCTTCAACTCCTCAACTCGTTCTGCAGTCAGTTTCCGCACAATAACATCTTCCACAGTTTCCACCACCTCTCCCTTCTCGCCACGTTTTCTCCTATAGAACGAGAGAAAAACAAAACAGTCATTAAACAGAAAACCCGAGTTCTCCTTCCATGCCTGGCTGCTGCCTGTCATTCATACCACACACACAAAACCAACCTCCTCTTCCAATTTCCCTTAAATAATACCGGAAAGCACAGTGTTCAAACAATCTGATCTGAAAAGTTTATCTAAATGTGTCCAGTTAAAGACTTCAGGAGTAGACCAAAGATGGAAGCCCACTACAACTCTCAACCTGAAAAACCCATCATTCAGCTTCAGAGCCACAATAAAACATTTATTTTTCTCAGTAACTCTACGATGTCCTTTGTCCTGCAACTATACTGCTAAAGATCGTTCAGCACTAACATAAATAAACACTACTTTTAAATACCCTACCTTTAATTTCATTTGATGTGAAGTTCCGAAACAAAAGAGACAAGATAAAGAAATACGGAAAGCGTGTTCTAAGAAATATTTTGGGCTTGCTTGCTAGCTGCTCTTCCCATTGAGCCAGCCTTCCACATCTGCCATACTCCAATCCCGTTGTCCACCCAAGCCAGTTATTACAATTAAATTTCATCATTCCTGTACACTCCTCTTGGGGAAGAGCACTACCAAGTGCTTTGCTGTAGGAACTGACAAGTCCACCCAAAACTGCAGACTGCTCTTGCTTCCGACTTTGTACTTACTTAGGGGTCTCTGTAGTCTCCAAGAGCTCTGAATACTGAGATGCACAATGCTAAGAAGAAAAAAAAAAAGTCAGA
Organism: Anser brachyrhynchus; assembly: GCF_964034855.1. NCBI lineage: Eukaryota > Metazoa > Chordata > Aves > Anseriformes > Anatidae > Anser > Anser brachyrhynchus. Next base: position 9,556,967 of record NC_137709.1, read on the forward strand.
GGATACCAAAGAATAAGCATCAGCAAATGCCTATCAACAAAACCCACAGGGCACCTCCTCTTTCAGAGGTCTAACACTGTATGAACATATCTGACAGTCTTCTCCACAGTTTTCCCCAAAGCTATAATTTAGTGTTTGTCAAAATGAGGAGACATATTCACTCTTTTACTCTAGCACTGCCCAAGCTGATCTTCAAAACAACGACAAAGGAACAATTTAGAAATCAAAGAAACTAAACATGATTAGAAAAACTGCAGCTGTCTGCGAACATGAACCAAAAATATTTCAATGGAGAAGGTAGCATTATGTCAAGGTTAGGCTCATGCCTTAAGAGAACTAAGAAAATAGTAAGTAACGTTTAAAATAATAATAGTTATATATATAATATACACACACACACATAAAAAGATAAACAGGTTCTGTTTATCTCTTTCTGGCCGTTATCTAACAAAAATCCCAGATGCTCGACCAAACAGCTGGACACACCAAAATACAAGGGCATCCACAAATCCCCATGGCAAAGAATTCCACAGCTCGATTATGTGCCTGGTGCTGCACAGTCTCTTTTGTTTTGCTTTGAACCTGCCTCCTGTTAGTCTTACCTAATAGCCTCTAAATCTTGTATTGGACAGGGTACTGAACAATTAAGACTCATTCATCCTTGCCATGCCACTCCTGACTGTACAGACATCTGTTGTTTCTCTTGTTAGTCATCTCTTCCTTTTGTTGAAAGGTCCCACCTTACTTACTGCTCCCTTACAAGGAAGCTCTTTCAAGTCTCTGATCATCCTTTTCTTTTTCTTTACCTTACCCAACCTTATCCACAGCTCACTTAATCTGATTTGAACAAAATCAGTCTCTTTAAAAATTGATTTTGCTATTTTTTCAAACTTTTTTTTTTTTAACAGCAACAAAAAACTCCAACACCATCTTATGCAGCTGTCTTACACATCCCATCTAGAATTCATTTTCTCCAAGATTCACTTGCCAGTATCTTACCTTTTGGGAAAACCAGTCAGGTGGGCGGCCTGGCTCTGCAAAAGGCTTGATGGCTCTGCTGACTGAGACCCTACAGGAGAGAAATAGTGAGTCACTGCCTACTTTCTAACTGAACCAACATGCTGTGCAAATATGCTGACCTGTCCTGAAGTTCATCACAGAATAATCCCCACAAGCACAATGCATTTGCCATGATGGAGTTTTTTTTAAAGGATTGTTCAAACATAGCCCTTGGGCTCAAAAATATCCGCCTGCTCCTAAACCAACAGCTTCCCTCTATTGCTTTGAAAAGCAACTTTCCAGCTTCTGATGACACCGTTACATTTCCACAAACAAACTTTTCTTTGGTGAGGCAGCAAAACAAAGCTACAAGTGCAGCAGTGATGCAAAGCGATGCTTTGTTAAATGGATTTCTGGACCACAACTCACCTTCCCAATTTATGCACACGCTCTTTGCCCTAACTAACGTAGTTTTATGCGGCAGTTACAAAAGAAGCAAGCAGATTTCCAAGCCCCGCGTCTGATTCCTCCATCATTAACACCTCCGCCTGTGCTGTGAACAGGGAGGCAGAGGCGCTGTGCCCGGGCCCTTACCAGTTCTGGTCGCCGCTGCGCATGACGGAGGAGGCCAGGCAGAGCTTCTCGCGGATGGACCAGGGCTCGGTGGGGCCAGCGCCCAGCAGCTTGTGCTCTGTGGGGAGACAGCCCAGCTCCGCACCCCGCCCGCGGGGCGGAGGCCACGCCCACCCCGCGACCACGCCCACCTCCGGCCACGCCCACCCCCGCTTAGCCCCGCCCCTCCCTCACTTTAGGCCCCTCCCCTCCCCGTTGCCCCTCACCTCCCCGTTAGCCCCGCCCCCTTCCCCACAGCGCCCCTCAGCGTCCCTTAGCCCCCCCCCGCCGCTCCCCCGCTCCCTCCCAGCCCCCTCCCGCCGCCCCCCCGTCCCCTCCGCCGCCGCCGCCCGCTCCCCGCCGCCCCTCTCGCTGTCCCCCCGCACTCACTTCCCGTCCCCGCCGCCATCTTCCCCGCCCGGCCCGAGCGCGCCGCAGGACGGAGCCGCGCGCACAGCCCGCCGGGAGGTGTGCGCATGCGCACGCCCTTACCCATCCCTCAGCGCGAGGAGCGGCCGCGCGGGCATAGGCCCCGCCCCTTCCTCCTCAACCGCCGGCTCTGATTGGCGGCCTCGCGGGCGCGGGCTCCCATTGGTGGAGCGGGCGGGCGGCGAGGTTTGAAACCGCAGCAGCGGACACCGCGCGGCTCAGAGGAGGGCGGTGGGGCTGGAGGGGTGGTGGTCAGTGCTGCGCCTGCGGGGCCGGGCACGAAGCTGGGCCCTCCCGCGGCGGGCACCGGCGGTAACGTGCGTGCGGAGAAGCCCCCTCGTTAGGGCCAGTGCGAGGGGAGCCGGCGGCGGTCCCATCGGCACACCCCCGCTCCGCAGCGGCCGCCCGAGCCGCCATGGCGCAAGCCCTCGCCTCCCCGGGGCTCTTCTCCGACGACGAGGCCGCGGCCTCGCCCGTTCTCGAGTCCACCGCAGCGGGGTTTGGGGCCGACGTGCGCAAGGCCCTGCTGTCGGAGTTCTCTGCCATCTCGCCCAACCTCGAGGGCTCGCAGCAGGTGAGGCTGGAGCTCCTCTGGTGTATGCAGGACTGTTTTAACGTCTGGGTGCAATATCTCACACGCAGCGCGCAGGGGCTGTGGTGCAGGGCCAACAGGGACGCTTCAGAAGAGCCTGGAATGAAGTGTTGGCCTGGGGGGGAACTGCTGCTGTTCTGAGCAGTGCGCTTGTGAAAGCTGTGGTTAGCGTGGTGCCTCCTAGTGAGGTGCTTATCTGTGGCGCTGGTCTTGGTGTCAGGTCTTTGGGTTCTTGGTCTGGTTCACTACATAAACAAAAAGAAGACGTTGCTGCATGTGGAAATGCACAAGAAGGCTTAATCTTCTGCTGTTGCTGATCTTGACACCAGTGAAGCACCCATTAGCTACTGAGCACTAAGTCAGTGCAGCTGAGTGTTATCCACACAGCTGTGCACTACCTCTCTGGCTAGCGTGCTTAATCTGTGCTGATTTTGCAGGCTGCTGTTGAAGATATTAATGGGAAGTTAAAGGTGTATCTGAGAGTTCGACCTCTGAAATCTACAGAGCTGGAGAAAGGGGAAGACCAGGTGAGATGCTGAATGAAGCAGTCTCTGAGCTAGGTGCCTGTGTACCTGCTGGGAGAAGCTGTCTTCCTTTGCTGTCTATGCCACGGCATCTTGTGAGCCATTGAAATGATGGATTTTATTTGTTCTTTCAGGGTTGTGTCTGCATTGAGAATTCAGAGACCCTTCTTCTAAGAGCCCCCAAGGACTCCTTCACCATGCGGAGCACAGAACGTGGAGTGGGACAAGCAGCACATAGGTTCTCTTTCACTCAGGTAGGTAACTGGGACAAACAATCTGGAAGATTTTTGAGCTTAAACCAGTATTGCAGGCTTACTAATACATAGCAATACCTTCGTGAACCATGTTCTCTTGTACGGTTTTATATACTTGTTTTTGTTGCTGTTTTCTTAATTTTCTTTTTTTAAATTTGATCCTGCCAACCTTTTCAGAAGCAAATGCCAAACTCTTTTTTTTCCTCATGAAGCTATAAACATGCTAGAGGCTGTGATATTGGATAATAATATTGGATATTACTAGATTAAGCAAGTGACAGCTTGTTTTTGTAGAGGGCTTGGACTGGAATTACTAGTGGGGTTGTTCATAATGTAGGGGACAAGGAAGGGGAACTAAGGAATGTTACTGAACAATCACCTGCATTCAAAATGTAGAAAATACTTACATGAGGCCATTTTTCATGTGTTTTGCTTCAGATTTTTGGACCAGATGTGGGGCAGAAACTGTTCTTTGATGAGACAATGAAACAGGTGGTAAAGGATGTACTGGATGGGCAGAACTGGCTGGTTTACACCTACGGGATCACCAATTCAGGGAAAACTCACACCATTCAAGGTAAGGAGAGTGTGAGGTTACTAGCCTATGGAGGTAGTTCTGTGCTTCTACATTCATGTTGAATCCTCAGCTTCCTGCTGCTGTTGCTTCAGGTAGCATCAAAGATGGTGGGATTCTGCCTCGCTCCTTAGCAGTCATCTTCAATAGTGTGGGGGACCGGCTGTACCAAGCCATGGACCTGAAGCCTTCGCTCTCCAATGAGGTGATCTGGCTGGACAGCAGGCAGGTTCGGCAGGAAGAGACCAAGAAACAAACCATACTGCGAGGGGGCCTGTGGGAGGTAAGCGTGTCGCTTCTAGGAGGCTTAATAATCATAAGGAAAGGATGTTGTTGTACTACATGGTCATGTTCTTTGGTTCCTTGCAGGAGGAGCTGTTAACGCCATTAAAAAGGAGTCATAGTGCTGAATCTCAGCTCCAGGCCACCACCAGTGGCAGCTTTGACAGTGGAGTTGCCGGCCTCTCTTCATCTAGCCACCTTACCAGCCATTCAGACATCAGCCAGACAGAAGGTATGTACTACCTGCTGCTTGTTGGAGGATGGGGAAGAAAGGGCAATAGCTATTTGGATGCTTTGTTGTGGGATGAGGGAGCAAAGGTGCTGTAAGTACCTGATTTTCCCTTTGAAAGATGAGGACCTCTGGGCTGAAGAACTTTGTCTTATCAATATATGAAGATTCACTGCTACTTAATAACTAAATCTTGTGAAATGAAAAGTTACTTGACACTCACTTGATTCATGAGATGTGGTTATGGGGCAGATGAATGCCATGCTGTGGAGGTTTCCGGAAAGCACAGTGCTGAAGTGGTATGTTGCACTGAGCACTTGTGCCAGATTATCAAATGCAGAAACAGGAACTACTAGCTGAGGTATCCAAAAGCAGGGCATGATTGAGATAACAAGGACTAAAACTTCATTTATGCTGGGAAGAGTCCTGTCTTGCAGTATCCTGTGCTTCTTGAGTACAGAACAAGTACATAAATCCTTACATACACAGGAAAATACTGTTAAAGGGAACCTTAGGCTGTCTGGCTGGACATAGGCATTAATGTAGGTCCAAATGGGAGGATGTACATAGAATAGATGTCAGTCTGGGATTGTGTTCCTGATTAAGAAAGACACCTCAGCCTTGACCTGAACCATTCAGGTTGAACCAGTGAAAGGCTGCAATCATTTCTTTTTTCTTCCCTCCTGCCCAGAACTGGGCCCTCGCTGGGCTGACCTGGATCGTGTTTCACTCTCCACCACCACGGGAGATGTGCAGTTTTCCATCTGGGTCTCCTTCTTTGAGATTTACAATGAGTTTATCTACGACTTGTTAGAACCAACTCCACCTGGGCAGAACCGCAAGAGGCAGACACTGCGGCTCTGTGAAGACCAGACTGGCAACCCCTATGTGAAAGGTACATTTAACTGAAAGATATTTACAGGGGTCCACTAAATGGGCCCTGGTAGGTCACACGTGTGGGAGACTTAAGGACTGAGTGGGTGGCTTAGCAGTGACCTGTTGGGGAGCATGATGTCCTCTATAGCCCCTCAGAAGTCTTTGATGCCCAGGCATCATGTTCGCATAAGGGGAACATAAACTTTTATTAGTACCAGGAAAATGTTAGTCTCTTAACTGCCTTGCTCAATGCATGCCTGGTTTTCCAGATCTAAACTGGATCAATGTCTGTGATGCTGATGAGGCCTGGAAGCTCCTGAAACTGGGTCGGAAAAACCAGAGTTTTGCTAGCACCCACATGAACCAGAACTCCAGTCGCAGGTCTGGGATGGGATGTTTTTAACAGACATACAGTTCTGAGGAACTTCTAAATATTGCATTTCCTTTTTTAAATATCTGCATATTTCTTTACAGTCACAGTGTCTTCTCCATTCGGATTCTGCACTTGCAAGGAGGTGGCAGTGAAATTGTTCCCAAAATCAGCGAGTGAGTTTCATGCTTTCTAGGATTTTTTTTCCTGTCTTAACTGCTATGGATCTGGGATATCAGAAGTATTTTAAGGAAGGTCTTTTTGGAGGCACTTGGGAGGAGCGAATGTTTCTGCTCCTAAGGCCTGCAGCTGATAGTGTGGAGGAATTTGTGAGGAGTACTGCCAAGTGCAACTTGAGATTTCCCAGCCTCTTTGAAGGTAAACATGAGTAACCTTGCCCTTCTGGTGGGGCTGATCTGACTGCTGCTGCCTGTTCCTCAGATGTAGTTATATGGAAATGAATTGGATCAGTGGCTGGGAAGTGGCTGTCATGGGGACTGGCAGAGGATCTTTGAATGTGTCATTGCTAAGCCTGTATTAGTGTTATCTTGTTTAACCCTCATATTTGGGGTAGGTCCTTCTGTCCAGAAATAGCCCAAATTTTCCCTAAAGGAGCTTTCTCTGCCCTCCTGAGGGAGCTGGGAGGGTGAGCAGGGTAGGTGATTGCAAGGTGACTGAACTGTAAATCTGGTGAGAACAGGACAAACCTAGCAGCTCTGGTGATACCATCTGTGTTTTCTTCAGGCTCTCCCTGTGTGACCTTGCGGGGTCAGAGCGCTGCAAAAACCAGAAAAGCGGGGACCGAATGAAAGAAGCGAACAACATTAATACTTCCCTCCATACCCTGGGGCGCTGCATCGCTGCCCTCCGTCAGAACCAGCAGTCCAAGTGAGCATCTGGAATTTTGCAGGGAGGGTGTGAGGAGGCTTTTTCAGCTTTCCCATGGGCTCACTCTTGTCTCTCCCCATAGATTGAAGCAGATCGTGGTTCCCTTCCGGGACAGCAAGCTAACCCGTGTATTCCAGGGTTTTTTCACTGGACGTGGGCGCTCTTGCATGATTGTCAACATTAATCAGTGTGCATCTACGTATGATGAAACTCTGTATGTAGCCAAGTTCTCAGCCATTGCCAGCCAGGTAAGTAAAACAAACGAGCTTTGTGACATGCTCAGGATACCTCCTGCTTCTGTGAGAACGAGTCCCTTCCCATCACAAGGCGGGGAAAACGCATTTCTTCCCTCTGCTTTTATAGTGGATTCTTACCTCCACAGTAACTACAGCTTCTACTATGTTGAAAAGTTTAACAAGTTGCAGAGAAGTACCATGTTTAAAGACTACATGCTTTCTAGGCTTTGTGTACTAGTAATAATATTCTTTTCCCTTTCAGCTTGTTCAGGCTCCTCCTACAAAGGTGGGACTGCCATCCATACAGTCAATCATCAAAGAGCACAGCAGGAGAACCAGCCAGGGTCCAGAGGCAGTGGCAAAGGAAGAACTGGAATCAGAGGATAGTGAAGATGAAGCAGATGTCTCCATGTATGAGAAGGAGGTGGGTTGTGATTTATTCTGTAACTTTTATAGATGGAAGAGCAAGAGCATGACTTAGCTTTGGCCTGGGAGGTGGGTCTGGAACTCAGCACTGTAAGAGATGACAGAACCTTAGAAGGATATGGGACCTTAAACCACTGGAAATTGGGAATCCGTGAGGAAGACGCTCCACAGTTGCTCTACATGTGAAGTACATGCTTAATTTTGAACGCTTTGCCACCTGTAGAATAAGGACAGTAAGAGCTCAGATGCAGACCCATAATCTCTAAGGGAAATTTTGATCAGAGAATTAGCAAAACAGATGGCTAACTTGAGGAAAAACAATCAAACTTCCTGAATACTCAAAGAGGGCACCTAGAATAGCTGAAAGATCAAGGGGGGATGGAAGATGCATATCTACAGAGACTTAAGTTGTAATGTGTCAAGGCAGCAAAAGCAGGTGCAGCCTTGGGCAGTGCAGTAGAGGAAGCTGCTAAGGAGATAGCTCCATCTGGAGCACACTGTTGTTTAAACCATCCCATGGGAAATGAATTAAGAGCAAACCTGACAACTTTTTTCCAAGTGACTAAAAGCATTTGAAACCGAGATCACCCCAGCCTACAGATATGGGACCAGCTAGTTTCTTCTAGGTCTTAGTTCTGTTGTGCAGTATGAGCAAGAGTGTTTTTTCTTCTTACAGGACTTACTGCGTGTAGTAGAAGCTGCACGAGAACTGCTGGTGCAAGAGCGGCAGGAGAAGCTGCAACTAGAAATGCGTCTCCGTGAGGAGATCTGCAACGAGATGCTGGAGCACATACAACAGAAGGAGCAGTGGTGCAGGTACAGCTTATGTGGGTCACCCTCCCTTTGTTCAGGGTGTGCTGCAGCACCAAGGACTGCCAGATCGAGATGCATATAGTTGCCCATTCTCTTTGTAGCCAACATGTTGATGCCCAGAAGGAGCTGTTGGAGGAACTGTATGAGGACAAGCTTAATAACCTGAAGGAGTCGCTGACTGACTACTACCAGGAGGAGATCCAGGTTTGTTCAGAGGAATGGAATGGCATCAGGAAACTGGCAGTGGCTTGAAAGAGGACTTGAGTACTTGAGTCCAAGAAGGTGACTGTTATGCAGGCTGAGAAGAAGGATTTTGCTTTCTGTTGTGCTATTACTTGATAACTTGATCCACAATTTTCATTTCTTGCCTATTATGTAGTTCATTGGGCTTTCAGATTTTTGGCCCTTAATCTGGAAGCTAATGTGTAAACGTTTTTATTCCCTGATTTGTTCAACATTATACTTTCCCCCTTTACTCTTTTTGCTAGTTGCTTGCTTTGCAATTTTCAGATAAGAGAAGTTCACAGAACTTAAATTAATTGTAGTTGTGATGAGTATGAGCCTGTCCCTATTTTTCATAGTATGAATGGCCTCTGGGACTTGCTTCAGGCCTCTCTGAAGATGCCAACTCTCCAAAACGTGCTAACAGGCTGGAAAAAGTGGTTTACGCTCTCAGGAAAAACGGATTCACTCTCGTCACTTAAAGGACATTAATTGCTGGGTTCAATATGGGAAGTGAATTATTGAGAATGTCTCCTGGAAAAAAGACACTGAAAAGATCAGGGAGCAAAAGCTGTATTACGAAAATCTTTTTTAACCTTTGAATAAATTTGCTTTAAGGAGCGTGATGAGAAGATTGAGGAGCTCCAAGCTGCTCTGCAGGTGGCAAAACAAAAATTGGAGAACTTGGATGTTATGCAAAAGGACTCAGGGCAGCAAGGCTTGCGTCGATCAAAGCGAGTGGCTGCCTCGTGTGCTCTGCAACAGGAGCTGCTAGATACTAAAGCCAAACTGGAGCAATGTCAAATGGAGCTGAATACAACAACAGCAGGTAAGGCAGTGATGCTGCACTTGCTCTGAATTATGCACAAGCAATCCTTACAGAGGGTTAGAGATGCTTTTTCAGCAAGGTACATTGGATTCAGACATTCTGTAACCACTGTACTTGTAGAAGATAGGAATAACTTGATGGATGGACAGGAAGGACTTTTCATTTTTTTTAACATGATGCACTTCAGGGCAGGATCGTTTCCCTGTTCAAAATGTTGAGTCCCTTTGCTTAACTGAAAGGGAAAAGCCTGGAATGTTTGTGCATGTCTGCACAAACTGAAAGCTCTTCTCAGCTTGCCTGTGGTAGCTTGTCTGAAGGGGAGTCTAGACTTAAGAAAAACTGAAGCTTATGGATGAACTGTTGCTCACTACATCTTCTATATTCCTAGAGCTGCGCAAGTACCAGAAATTACTGGAGCCACCTCCCTCTGCCAAACCCATTACTGCGGATGTAGACAGGAAGCTGGAGGATGGACAGAAGGTAACTCCATCTCTTTTACAGAAGGGAACTCTTGCAGGGCAAAGAGGTTGCCAATTTAAAACCATTTGGAGCTGCTGTCTCCAGGTTTTTAAATGAATGGTTGATAGCAAGGGGTCTGTGAAAACAAACCTTTACCATAGATATAGAAGGTGTTGGTGTTTGTGATCCCAGTGCACCTTACTCAGATGAATCTCCTTTGATATTGCATGTCTGGATTACCCCTCAGAGTGGCTCTCTTTCTAGAAGGATGTTAAAGCTAGCTGTTAATTTTTTCCCTCCTGTAGAATGTGAGATTGCTGCGTTTGGAATTACAAAAACTTGGGGAGTCTCTTCAGTCTGCAGAGAGGGCATGCTGCCACAGCACAAGTGCTGGGAAACTTCGAGAAACCCTCTGTACATGTGATGACATTCTGGCTAGACAGGTAATGTTCTGTTTTGTTGCAGGTGCAAGGGGACTTAATTTATGCACTTTGACATAATCAGCAGATAAACCTAAGTTCTTGTAGCTAAAAATATAAATGACGTATCCTCTAGGCACATACTGTCTATTATATTAGGGGAGCTATACTGCTAACCTTCCAGTGGCTGAGTCAGGCAGCGTATTTAACTCTCTAAAGGAGACCCTAACTGTCCTGTTCAGTCACTTGTCAGTCTGCACCAGGTCTGCATCAGTAGGAGAATCCAGAGTTCTCATTCCTTTATCTACTGCACTCCATCATAGCTGCTATGGCAACATGTTTGCAGCAGGATGGATTTGGTTTTTTCTTAGCCTTACTGTTTCTATTTTGTTATTGTACTGCTATACCGGTGACAGGAAAAGCCTTTATGTATGGCCGCGCTGGTTAGTGAACTTCAGCAAAGGCAGTTTATCCTCTTCAGTTCATAGTAACTAAGGAGTTAGGCTTGTCACACTTTAGAAATATATAATATATAAATATCTTTCCTTTTTCAGGACCAAACACTGGCAGAACTGCAGAACAACATGATGCTGGTAAAATTGGATCTGCGGAAGAAAGCAGCCTGTATTGCTGAGCAGTACCACACTGTGCAGAAGCTCCAGGCTCCTCCAATGTCTACCTTAAAGAAAAGGTTCTGTGCCAACAGGGAAAACCTACAACCTAACCAACCTCCTGGTAAAAAGCCCTTCCTGCAAAACCTCCTGACACGTTCAGCTACCCGTCCTGTTGCTGGCAGAGGATGGCAACTTCGTTCAGTTGCTCTATGACTTCTCAGAAAAAGATCCCTGCCCCATTGTTACTGGAACAGGTGGCAAATCCAATGTAATAGTATTCTCCTTTATGTGCTTGTTTATTATTGTAGCTGCTTGAGAGCTTATGTAAACATTTTTTGGATATGTATGGTTAAACTTTTAATCAATACCAAAGTGGACAAAATGACCTTTTGTAATTTAAACACTACACCAAGGAAAGTTTTAAAATGTAAAATAATGCAGATGATCAAAGTTGTTTAACAAAAGGATCAGTTAAAAGTGAATTCTCCTTTTCAACACAATTCAAAAATAAGTTCACAAGGTCCTCCTTGACAGATATTCTCCCCTCCTTGAATTATAGTCCTTTATTAAAGTATACGCGTTCTAGTTCAGGGTAATTCTCTTGGATCTTGGCTTGCAATTCTGGTTCCAAGCGTGTTACAGACATAGAACTGAGCAAAAGAAACAGTAAGATGGTTATATATAACAAGCACTTGAATCTCAAGTAAGATAGATGATGCATCTGTTTAAAATTCCTGGGATTGTGAAAAAAGTTCAGATTTTTTGAACTTTTTATGAAAAACCACTCCACAGAACAGGGGCAAATCAACCTCCAGTTAAAAGGCAATAGAGATATTCTGTCAAGAAACAGCTAATTTCCTACTCTCAGGAGGGTAGGAATCTACTTAGTTGCTTAAGGTTGTTGCTGGCACTAGAAACTTCCTTTCCTAAAGATGTTTAAGTATAATGTATTTACCTATTTAACTTACTGCCTGACTTTATTCAGTTCAATAAAATGTTTATTTTTGTAAGAGCCATCTCACAGTCAAGTGAATTCAGTTGCCAGGTCATGTAGATAGCTGCAATTTCCTAAGCACAGTTTGAGATCTAATCTTCCTGTAAAACTGAGAGTCTTGGTTAGAATCAAGAACTGTTCCACAGTACAGTGGTACTGTGACAGTTCTATGCTAGTTGACAAGCTAGTGAAACAAGTCATCTCCAAGTAGCCTTGTGATGCTTTTTTTTAACCACAGTTCTTTGCTATGCCAGGCAAGGAAACAGACAGTATTATGTGCTTTTTGATATTCAGTTAAATCAGATGAGAACTAAGTGGTTTTTTTTGGAAGTTAAGAACTACAAATGTTCACTATTTTAACCAACTTAGCTCCAGCTGGCATCTTTTAAACATTTAGCAGCTTGTCAACTTACTGTAGTAATTCTGACAACCACTAATAATGAGAGAGGGACAGGTTAGTTGAATTTAAGACCCTGTTTATAGTACATCCTGCAATTTGACTTAACTTCAGTTGAAGGTAACCCATCCATGTTTCATTCTGATCTCAACTATAACAAATATTTTCTCTAAGAGTTTTGAGTACTGAGCTCTTTTTGTATTGAAGAGAAATTCTTTCTGGAAAAACAATCAAATTGCAAGTAAGCACACACAGTCAAGTGCTGTTCTCTATAACCAGGGAAGTTTCCAGCTTGAAATGCCACGGTTAAACTACTCACCCAAACCTCTCTTCTTGCTCTGTATCCCTACTTCACTGCATCTCTGAAACTGCTAGCAGTTTGTAAATGAGTGAGCCCAATTCAACTATGTATTACTGATGAGTAACATAACTATTACTTTTATGAATATTCTCATTTTTATCACATTTGTTATATGGGAATTGAGACTGTATGCTCTGGGAAGCAATGACAATTTGTTTGTGTCTCTTTGCAGTATCTTGCATGCATCTGGGAGTGTAACATTAAAGAAAAAATAACCTAAGAGGAATACGTACCTTTTTTGAGGAAACAGTGCACAACACAGGGGTGTTGCAAACACAAGACTAGAGAAAACAAAAATAGGTTTATAATAGTTAGGGTGCTAAAAGAAAATCTGAAACTCTCTAGGCAAAAAACGTGGACAGTGACATAAAGTTCCATTAAATGCTATGTACCCTATTTCTCACTGTATTACATCTTATGAAATCATTTAGCTACAGTCTAGTACTTAAAAGCATCAATACCAGCCTTAAAATGTGTATGAAACTCATTTGTCCTTTCAGTGCTTTGTATTGGTGTACATAGCAACATAAAATGCTAGACAACAAACCAAACCTTCCATTAACCAGACATTTTAAGAATTCAAATGACAGGATTAGATTCCAATTATTGTTTATGGAGATAGCAGGCAAAGCATCTTTTCTAATCAAGCTGCTACATGCCTTTTCTCGTCACTCCCTTTCTTCCCCCCTGCCCCTTCTTTTCTTGGCAGCTTCTTCATTACTAACTGCTTGCTTTTTTTAATGGTATTATCAGTTACAGATGTAGAAATGAAGCAACTGCTGTACTCTCATTCTCAGTTCACTGGAGGAATATATCATTTGTGCAGCTTCTTGTCCTTACTGCCTTATAATACATAGGTTTTTTTTTTTTTTACACAAAGTGCAAATATTGCTACTTTTTCCAAAAAACCTGCAGTTACACCTTAAAATAGCAGAGACAACCCAAAGAAATCACTCACCAGAATCCAACTAATCCAACTTGAATGGGAGCGCTCATCCACGGAAATCTCTGTTAAAAATAAAAGGTACACAGTGACTATGAGCAACTTTTCTTCTTCCCATTTTCTTGGAAACCTCTTTCTTGAATTGTAGGGACAGGTTGCACTTGAAAGACTTTTACATGATGATGGTAACAATTACCAGCGTTCCTTAAGCCTGAGCTCTGGTGTGAGAGCCTGATCCCAGTCCTTTGTAAGCAATAAGAAAATTCCCAGTGATATATGTATACACTGTTATTCAGAGTGTCACTTAAACTTTAGTAGGTTGTTGGCTTTATTTATGAACTCGTCCTGACCTGAGTATGTGGGCAATTTCTTTCTGAGTTGTGAATCCTGCACAGCTAGCAGCACAGTCAAAGTCTGGAGTGGTGATACTGGTGCAATGTGCTTCCATGCCTCGAGGGCACAGTGAATTTGGGCTAGGTATTCCTTTGCAGATCCAGGTCTGGCTACAGCTCTCTTTGGTGACATCAGATGATTTTAATACAGAACAGGAGATTTGTTCTGTGCACCACAGCAACTGCCAAACAAAAATAAGGAAGGTGCCAAGGGAAAAAAAAGTCTATTCCTCTTAACCCTTCCTCCTGTCCTATGATTTGCTTTGATGTGTAGGAACTTGCCCCTTTACCGCACAGTCTAATACACTCCAGTTCTGCAAGAGAACACCTCAACACCTTTTATTAAAGGAAAAATGTGGAAGAAGGGGGCAGGCTAAGCAGAGAAAGCAACCCATAATGTAGATTTTTTTTTTTTACTATATTCCTCAACATTGAACACATGCCAAGAAATACAGTTTTCCTGTAGGTCTCTAAATGATTGAGGAATCTCCTCCCCTAACCCGTGTTAGATTTCTAGTTGAAATTACTAATGAAATAAAACCAGACCTACTCAAATAACTCTGCTGTACTGGGCTTTTTTGTTATAATAAGAACAGTGCCTTCAGTAAGTAGGACATATAACTTCTACAAAATAACAGCAAATTGATTTTTAAACAAAATAGATAATGAGTAAAAATGTGTTATAGTGGATGATGTTCTCAACAAACGTGATGGTTTTTCTGCAAGAGGCATTAGTTTTCAAGATGTGGAAGTCAGAGGGAAAACTGGTGAACATGAACAAAAAGCCAGGCAGTACTTGAGATGTGAAATAGAAAAAGGAAATGTAGAAAGCACAGTAGGATAAAGATGGTGCTAAGTAAGTAAGGTCACAGCAGCATAAGAGAAATGGTAAACAATCCTGTGCATTAAACTTTCTCCAGAGCCTGAGAGAAGAAATGACGTAGGAGATTGTTCCTCTTTTTTTTTCTCCCTTGAGTCAATCTGTAATCCAGAAATGAGTGCAGGAAGAGCTGTGCAATTCAGCAGTAACCTGTAACAATAGATAATAAGTGGAAAGAGACAGCAAGCAAGAAGGATAAAGACTGAATTCAGCTGTGCTCCACTGTTCTGGCATTCCTCTAACCATACCTTCATTTGATTCTCATTTGGGATAAATTTACTCAAAAGGCTTTAAATTTTATATATTGGGGGAGTTCTAGTGGTAAGAAACTGACTGATGGGAAGTCAAACTCGGTACTCTGAATGGCTCCAGTCTATGAGGAGAATTAAGGGAGAGGGATGATAAATATTGCAGTATGAGATACATAACAGAAAAGCCCCAAACATCTTGTTACAGCTAAAAAGACTTGAAGAGTATCATGATAGTAATAGATGCTGATTTTCAGCTTTCAACTGAGTTGGTCATTAATCTGATAGATGTCTAGTGCAGACAATATAAATAAAATCTATTTCATTTGGTGGAACAATTTTGCCAAGGTGCCCGATCTGATTTGTAGCCTTTATTTTTCAAGAATTGTACCAGACTGCACTAATTAAGAGAGATGGTAAAGTAAAAACACTGACCCTAGAAGGTCAATAGATGCCCAGGGAACAATTTAAAAACAGTAAAGCAAGTCCCAAACAGAGGCTACACATCCTTCCAAAGAGATAAAATAGAGAAATACAAGAGGACAGAAGAATTTAGTCTGTTAAAAAATCATTTAACTACAGAAGAAGGCAGTTTCAAATTAGGATTTCACTTCCAGATGACTTTGTGGCATCTTTAGCAGTTAGCACAAACAGAAAATTGAGAAATGATAATTAAACCAACAAAACCCAAAAGGGGAATCAGTTTTTTTTTTTTTTCTCTAACTGCTTCCTTTTACTGTTAGATCCCCAAACCTTTCAGTTTTCCCAGTCTAACTATGCCCATTTTCAAGGAAATAAATGAAAAGCTAAGTTAGGAATGCATGGATTAATTTAAGACATAATGCATTCAAGAGAGATTTTTTTTTTAAAAAAAAGAAGCTCTGTTCTAGTTTTGTAGCAGCTCTGAATACATATTTTAGTTGCAGACTAAGAGATCCCAGATAGCTTGTTTTAAGGACATAAGAGGAAGTTTCTGGAATCAAGCTGAATGTTAACACAGTATGCAGAACAGAAGAGAAACAGTAGCTGAAGATGCAAGAGTGGTAATATAAATCAAATGCTTCAGTTTCAACTGAGATTTTCAGAAGTTTCTATGAAAGAAATGAAGTATTTCCTTAGGAGAAAGGTTATCTGCAACTAAAACCCTGTGCCTCAGGGCACAGTTGTTTATGGATCCTTCAGCTGCAGCAAATAAATTTGGTTCTGCACATAGCTAGTCAAGTGCATGTCAGTAGGGAAAAATAATATAGCCAGTATACATCATCAAGAATCACTAGACTGCTTAACTGCATAAAAGGCAGCCAAAGCCAGTGCTGAAACCTAAGGCAAAAACACACACGTTATATATATATAAAATTTTCAGAGCTTTCTGATGAAGTAATAAGATTAGTTTTGAACCAGCAAGTATGTGCTTGTGTTCTAAAAACATTTTTGATTCATTTTCTAGTAATAACTTTTGGGAACAGTGTAATTTATACTAACGTTATAATCAAAATGTCCTCATGCAAAACACTATCAGAATATGGGATGAATAGAATTATATAATCTGTATCTTATTTTAAGTGTCAGAGGATGATAGCCTGCTATCACTGCGACCAGCATTCCAGAAGGATTTGTTTCTTTCTATCTTACTGCAGAACATCATTCTATTTTCTTCATTATTTAAAAACCATTTGACTATTTTCCGGCCTAGCGTATTGCTTCGTAGGCTTTGGCAAGCTTACCAGATTTTTTTTTTTTTAAAGAGTGGTGATGACGTGCAAAGCAGACTAAGAGAAATGAGTTAGTAAAGCGTTCTCTGGATGGTGCGACTGAAACCTCAAGAGAACATGCAGAAGCTGCTTGTTAGAAATGCAGCTCATTCCTTAATGGTTTTAATACTAATCTCTACCAAGTGTTACAGCTGACTACCTGCAGAGCAGTGTTTCACCTCTGCTCAGTCTTTGAGGCTGAGGGGGAGGAACAGGTGAGCATAAACGGTCATGATGGTACCAAAGACCACCGAGTAGTCACTGAAGAAATCGCTCATTTTTGCTGATCTGAAAAATTCACAACACCTTTATATTGATTATACTGTACAAAAACAATAGATCTGTCTGCAAACCCTGAGAATTTTCACAATTTCTTCACAAATGCCATGTATTTGCCAGTTGAATTCACTGCATTTTTGACATTTCTCTCATGTTGAAAACATGTAAAATCATCTTTGTTCTCAATTAACAATTTTTTTTTTTTAAAAACAAAGGCTAATGTTCTGAGTATTATGTTCTCAAGAACATAACAGCTGCTTAAAGTTATTCTTCAAACAGGGCATGGGTCAAAAGCCATCAGCAATTAAGTCAAATCAGTATAGGGATCTTCACATTGCAAGCAAGTAGTATATTTGGATGCACTGCAGTTTCACTTCTTTTGGGAGATAAAAGCAGCAGGGACAGACTTTTACTCTAAAACTCATCCACCACATTTCCTGTTTTAAAATTCTGAGCAATAGTGTTTGCTGTTAACGGGGGACAAGGGTAATCAAGCTATGCACAAGAAGTGTGAAGAACAGAAAAAATAGGAAATAAAACTGAAATATTTTAGAAACTTATATCCTAGACAAAGAAATAGAAATAAGCAACTTCCCGTGCTTCTTCACCTTGGGTAGAAAAAAAAAAATTATACAAAGTTTCACTGTTTTTTGCATAAGCTACATGCCAAGTCTTGATAAAAGGAAGGTTTCTTTATTAGGAGAAACTCTGCATTTTAAGGATAATTACTAGAATAACAAAAAAGTTCACAATATCTTAATTTTACAGAATGATAAAAAGAACCAAGATATCCCTGTCTATGAAAGCCAAAAAGAAAGCAACAGCTGTAAAGCATGCTCTACAATGATGACTCCAGGAGTGCTTGGGAAGAAAATATCAAGACTCAAAGTATTTTAAATACATGAAACTATTAACTTAGTATGCAAAATACATATACATAGATTATCTAAGACTAACCTTCAAAAATGCTCTCTTTTCCAATGTGTTCATTATAAAGGGAGGAATTGCTGCAAATGAAATAAAAAAAGAGTCAACTTCGGAGAAAAAGGCACTTTGGTTTAACTTTCTGTTTAGATAAACCGATACTGTAACTCAATTTTCACAACTGTTTGTTATTAACTGAGCTTTCATTTCACATATCCAGATACAGGATTGCTATTTAGAAAGGCAGACTCTCCCAATAAGTGGAACTTCTAATTTTACACATAATCAAACCTGCGTTCAGTAACTTGGCACAGGTCAAAACATCTACTTCTCAGTAAACCACTTCCAGTCAAGCAGAACTTGCTACCATTCCTTTGCTATCTGTATCATTTCTGCAAATGCATCCCAATAACCGATCTGCTGCACTTCAGTGTAACATACTGTGGATGTTTTTACAGTAAGAAATGTAGGTTTAAAATTTAACGAATATAAATACTGCATGCATAATTATAAGACAATTCTATATAAGTAATTTTCTCAAAATCAAATTTAAGGTCTCTCTCACATTAGGAAATCATAATCAAGAGCTGTATTTGACTGAAGTTACTCTTACCCATGCCAGGAGCAGCCATAAGAATCCTTGATATAACCACCTGAGTAATTGCCTGTTGAGCTGCTTTTGTTGATTCACCCAGTCTATTTCCGTTCTCATCTGTGATAGGAATTCCAAACTTTAGTTCCCTGTTGAATAAGAAGGAAAAATATAACGGAGACTGACAAACATGTATCCACTTTTTTGTCAACATATCTTTCATCTTTAAATTTGTCGAATATAACAATTATATTATTTATTTTATTTTCCATGTTTGGCATAAATATTTCAAAAGACAGAGAAAGGTCTGGGGGAAAATATGCTAAAAAGTGAACAATTGAGTATTTGTAACATCAATCTGACACCTGAACCTGGTCACATGTATTCCAAGATCAATTACTTCTGTAGTACACAGAAGGGAGAGGTTTCTTCAAAAAAAACTCAGAAGAGTAAAATTTTCTGGACTGCTCTCAGAGTAGTCTGTCCTCTTACACAGACAACACAGGGAATACAGAAAGATTAATTTAACTAAACTAAAACATTAAGTCTTTGTGAAAATCCTTCTCTGGCATGCTAGTCTGGGTTTACATTTTAACTGCCAAGAACATATTTGAAAGTATACAAGTATGCACAAAGCTAACTACATTTCTATAACTGTATTATTCTCTACCTTTTGCTTAAGCACAGGATTAGGTGTTAAACTTGCATTCTGGGGAGAACCTTTCGGAGAGTGAGAAGCAGACAGAAGGGCATATATACTGAGGACTGCCTTAATTCTTCTCCCCATCTTCTATAGGAAATAAAATACCATGGATTGAACTCTTTTGTGAATATAAACTTCAAAGATTCCCTTTTTTGATCATAACTTGTGTTTATAAGAGGATGCTTTTAATTTGTTTTTCCTGATTTCTACTCTTAGTCCTAGTCAAATTAGAATATATATATAAAACTTTGCTGCTGAGAAAGTGCATATTTCTGTAATCTCAGATAATTAAATAGAACTCCAAAGGCTGACTTCTATGACTAACTTCTGTATGTGGGATTTGAAGCACCATTTTTGAGATGATTATATTTTTCCAAAGTGCAGTTTGTATCTAAAGGGCCCATGTGATCGTGTCTTGAAGGACAGGTACTTGGTTTCTGAGATCTAAGACTGAAAAACTAAATGGATATTTATCTGAAGAGAATAAGGATGTTCTATTTTATACGTGTCACCATCAATCAATCAAAACAAGATCATGCATGAGGTCTTTGCAAGGTTCAGAAACAGGTTAAAGATACATAATGTTCTTTATTTGGTACCTTGCTGATCTAAAAACTCAATAACATCCTTTCTTCTAGAATGAGTGATCTTCATTCTTTTCCCTACCTTTGTCTCATTAGTGGAATATTAATGCAGTTAGCAGCAGCAACAGCAGCAAAAGGAACAAATCGTCCTATAAGAGGTGAGACATGCTATGAAAAGGACAGAAGGAAAAGAAAAAAATTATTACATAATCATTTTTTCAAAAGGTCATATTCAGATGCTTCATGTGTTCATTATAGACCAGATTAATTTCCTTTAAATTAAAATTCAGCAAAAAATCACTGGTGGGACAAAGGCAAAAAAAGAAACAAGACCTAAGTTATAAGTACTTCAGTCAGGTGAGTGCTCTCAGAAGACTGGCAAAAATGATCTTAATCTAATAGCATCACTGCAGACAAGTGTCAGCTTCTGAGCACGCCTGTCAGCCCAATGGTAACACTAAATAGACCTTAACTTCACTGCCTCCACTGGCAAGGTTACAGCCAGCAGCATTTGTAATAGCTTCTTCGCATCTACAGGCACTCACTGTGCAAAGCTATTCACCTAGTTTATGTCTTGTATAATTGGAATTGCATTGGTTGTCGATGCTGTACCACTCCTAGTATATTACAGCATAAACAGAGAGGTATAAAATAGATTTTTTTTTTTGGTAAAAAAATCTTCCTTCTTGAACATGCTGTGCATTTCCTGAAAGAATTTGAGTTTTCTGCATTTAAGAGAAGCACCTCTTTACGTATTCTTCAGCCAGCCTAGAGTAGGCTTCCACGTTTGCAGAAGTGATATTGCACCTTAAAAACACACCCGTACAGTTCATGGTTTAACGGTCCCACATTATTGTAATTACACATCCACTCCAATTAACTTTCAAACACTACTGGATACTTTGACATGTTAAAAAGAAACTGCAAAAAATGCACTTACATTGGATACATTTTGTGTTATGAAAACAGCAAGTATAGGACATTTAAAAATATATATAAAAGTATCTATTTGGGGGAAAAATAAGATTGGGATCTAATGATGGCAATTATAACTCCATAATGGGAGCTGTGCACAACATGACATATGCACAGGAAGAGAAATGAGACATTTCATAGAACACCAAAAATCTCATTAAGAATGGAAAAAAGTATCGGCAATACCTTTGTTAGTGCGTTCAGTCCTAAAGCTGTTGCAACAGCACCTGTGGTAGCAGAAACATAGGCTGTTCCCAGCTGGCTAAAACAAAAATAAAAATGTTTGCACGTGCACAACAATTACATTTATTGCATTTTCAAAAATAACAGCCTTTTACACATGCAGTTAGCCCCCTCCACCTATGAAATTTAAGAAGTAGACCTTTCTGTGACACTGCAGTAAGAAAAGGATGGAACAGTCAAATGGAACAATAAATTAAACACTTTTCTTTCACCATCGGTAGAAACAACATGCAGACAACATTTTAACTTTGAACCAGGTTCTACTGATTCTGCACTGCTATCTGTTCAGCATTTCTCTTGCATCTGAATGCGCACTTTCAAGAATTTAGTTCTGTGTTTAATTTTCTTAACTGCTTAAACTAATAAAATCAGTTTAGATTTCTAAGGCCATGTCTGCAAGAACAATTGAAATCAACTGTACAAAAAAACCATAAACGTAGCTATGCTGTAAACACCCAAATCCTACTCAATATGCCCTAAACTACACTTTATATAATTACTAGCTCAGAGGTGTCTGTACATCCTCTAATCCACTGCTTCCTACCAGACATCTACAAGAAAGCCAGTCTCAAAACCAGGAAGCTAAGCACTGCAATTCCACAGCCTCCTACTCATGATTTCTAGCTCTCTGCACCTATTTAATCTCTCTCTTTGCCTTCAATTAAAGTACTGTACAGACCAATTCCTTGAAAGGTCCTCTTTGCAAGTAAGCACAGAGTATTGTGTGCACTACACTGTAGGACACAGAGAGGAAGGTGGCACTGAAAGACACCTGGAGATCCACACAACACATCAACTTAGAAATACCTTAGTATAACACCAAAGTGAGAGCATTTTCAAGTGGGTGACTGATCAGTGCAACACAGACTGCTCTTAAATCCTGTGCTGTTGATAAAGTTGATAAAGTGCTTATGACTGAGGTGCTTAGGCTTATCTTTAAGGGCAGAAACAGAGGTCTCACCTCCATCATTCTCAGGCTTCTTGTCTATGAGTATCAGAATGATAATAAACACAGATAAACAAACTTATCTATCATCTCAAACTGTAATGACCAACCTTGTTCCAGTACATCAGAGAGCAACTTATAAACATATCGGAAGTATCCGGTTCAGTGTCTGACCTGACAGTAATTGGGGCATCACCACTCCTGTTCGTGTAATTTACTATAGCATTGAAGGACTGGTTAATCCACTGCCAGAAAACCACCGCTGGTGTCGTTCTTGAAAAGAGAAACAATTATTAGCATTTTTGAAAACACTGTCGAATCAAAAGCACAGAAAAATGATGGCAAATCAAGAAAAGCCTATGCAAGCAGCAATCATGCAGTTTCTTGTTCATCTGAATAAAACAATTCAGTCAATGAGATACTGTCTTAATAATGAAACTACAAGCTACTCCTAAGAATAGATTTTAAAAGCACTGAAAATAAATAGAAAGGTTCACTTGGGACAACGGTTTGTAGTAATAACAAAACCATTACAGCAAACCTCCCTAAAAAAAAAAACAGAAAAAAAATGTCTGTTAAGAATTAGAATACTTTCCCATTGTTATTATTCCTTTACAGTTGACTTGTTCTCATTAGAAGCTCCATAAGTGACTGAGAATTGGGTTCTAAGAGATACGGTTTATCTTCTCAGTCTTCAAAAAGCTAATACGACTTCAGCGTTTAATATATCTCCAAGACACTAAAACATTCAGATACATGGAGAACCAAAGACGACATTCCAAAATGACAAATAATTTTCATGCAAATATCTGGACGTTTAAGGAGTACAGGTGCAGCACAGAAATTAATCTGGTTCAGTACAGCATTAATGATGGGTCAAAATGACCAAGCACAAAATCTCCAAGGAGTTCTCATAACTGGTGCCACTGCCAGTATGAAGATGCCTTAGGGCTCAAAGGTGCTGGCTTGTGAATGTGCGTGAGGGGGCAGCAAAACAAACAAACAAACATATTCTGCACAAGTCTCAGAGTCCCCATTTGCCAAGCTAATGTGGCAGTGACAATAAAGAAATGTGGTTCTCACTGAAGGGCTAAAATGGACATTAAGAGCACAAAAAAAAAAAGCAGTAGTTGTACGGATTATTCTGCAACAAGCAGGAAAGTAAGGAGGAGATGCTAGAATAAGAAGGTGTGTGTCTGTCATGAGGCTTTGATTCTGAAATAGGAAGATAAGCTATTTCATAAGACTGCAAAAAATGAAAGATAAAGGGAATTTGAAATTGTATTCTTACTCCCGCTAGTTTCTGGTATCTGAACGAGAAATCAAAGTAACAGTGATAAACTAGCCGGATTTTCTCCATCAGTACTGCTGTTCTTCCTCCTTTCTTCTTACGCATGAGCAACTCTCTCTCCTGACTCATCTGTTCCTGTTTCCTTGCTACTGTGGTGGTAGAGGATGTTAGGCCCACTGCAAAGGTCAGGCATGACTCACATTGCTTTACTGCGTGCCTAAAAGCCCTCATAGGTATATGAGGAATTTGCTTCTCCCAGTGACCAGCAGTAACCAGAACACAGTGGCACGCAGTAAGACAGAGCCTAAACTGCATCATCTAAACACTTCTACAAAATCTTCTGCTAAGGGTTTGGTCCTAATAAACCAACATCTTCCAGGCTAAAACAACCCAGTTTTGAATCTGAGTGACTATGTGAATAATGCTAAAAAAAAAAAAAAAGTATAGAGCTGCTGTATTATTATATTATGTATAAGTATTGTAGACAATAACAGAACATGCATAAAAGAATAACCACTTAACAGAAAGCAGTACTCGTGAATGGGCAATTAGACTGATTGTTTTATTCGTTATCTTGGCTGTTTTTTAAAAACACAGCAGAGTGCTTTCCAAAATGACTGTGCCTTTCTGGAATGGGTGAGTCAAGAGTTTGTAAAATCTCGCTTCAAGCATACAATTATTATTTCCTCTGAAATTTCCATTAATTCTTGCTAACAAAGCATAGTTTCACAAAAATATTTCTAACACAAAGACTACTAACAGAAGTCCACTGACTTCTGGGGACTTCACTGTATCAGTGATTCAAGAACTATAAGGAAATAGAAGGATCAACAGGAGCTGGAGAACTTGATTAATGATGGACAGAAGCATAGTTAGTACTTACTTGGCAGAAAGTATGTCCTACATGCCAAATCTCTAAGCTTAGAGATTCCCACGTATCTCCTCCTCTTTGTCCTTCACACAACTCTCCTACAAGGATGGGGTTTTGGAACATTCAACTTTCCCAGTTTGGAGAGGAAAAGAGGGATATTTGGTGAAGGAGTAGAAGGGGCCAAGGGCTTATCTCACAGCTACTTCTAGAGGAAACCACTAATCAGTGTGGGTATGAGGGAAAGCAGAGAGAGAAGACAAAAAGAAGCAGAATTTTACATTTTCAAATATTTATTATACATCTTCTAAAATAACACTGATTTTCACTTATCTAATTTGTAGGCAAATGGTTATGTGTAACACCGCCATTACTTACCTATAAAAGGTCATCATACAACCTGTGATAGTCATGTTCATGGGTACCTGAGCTGACATTCGGCCAATCAAGACCATCTTTTCACCAGTGTCTGGATGAAAGGCTGAATCATAGATATATTTTGCTCTCCACAATTCATTTTCAGTCAACCCAGGTGCCACGATACCTTGTCTGGGGACAAATTAAAAAAAACAAAGCAACAGCAAAAAGCACGACTGTTACAAAATGCTGCAACTTCCAGAGACAAATGTAACATCAGAGGGTTTGGGGATGTTCATACTAAGTTAATCTACCCTCATAGCTAGCTTGTAGGTCTTCAGCTTTTAAATGAACTGGCGAAATAAAAAGAATCAAAACTCCTAGCAGTTTTTATGTTGGCTGAGTCAATATATCCAACATCAAACTTCTATTTACTCAAACCATATTAGGATATTAGTGCTAAAATGTAGAGCTAAAATCTCTGGAGTCATTAGTTTGAAACTTTGAAAATTTACCTGGATTTAATAAACTACATGCCCCAACAATATAACACGTAAGAGGCAGTTTTAAACACTGTTGTCATATTAACTGTTTTCAGATTTAGACACTTCTGTATTTTCAAATACTTAATAGAGTTTCTCAGATGACATAATTTCCCCATTCATTAGCAAATTTGCTAGCGTTTCAAGCCTGAAATAAGAAGACAGGGCGATACAGTGTCTTAAGTATTTCCTTTAAAATATGTAACTGTATGCTTAGCACTGTCATGGTTTCTATGGGCCAGCATTAAAAACAACTAGCTGCCATACCTGTAATCATGCACAATTTGTCTTGCATTTTCCAGCTGGGCATCAGATAACAAAATGTTCCGGGGGTCTGTTACAGTAAAGAAGTGACTGGCTCGTCCAACGAAAGTGCTTTGATCCCATCGTGGCTCCTTGATATTAATATTTAATGGTATATCTGCAGACATCTTCGAAAACTCTGGGATGAAAACAGGAAAATTTGCAATTCAGAATTACCCTTCATAACGTGTCTATAACCTGTGAGACTCTAGAATGAGAAATGGTTATGCTTACAGCAAATGAAGAGATGCACATCTTGCAGGACTGAGTTTAAAAGAGTATGTATATACAGAAAGCAGATGATGTTAGACATCATAATAATTTTAATGAGGTCGGTATTCATGTAAGTAAAAAACTTTAAGGAAAACTTAAAGAACTTAAGCATGTACAAAAACATTTCTGTGCCTGTTTCCTCAAGACATTTATATGTTGCATGTTTTACTGTAAAAGTATGATTATCTGAGGGTGAGGATGCTAAGAAGAAGCTGTACTAAATGAAAAGATACTAAACAGAAATTTGGGTTATTTGAATGATGAATTAGTGTTAGATGAAAACGTTGACTTAAAGGAAAAGAGAAATTAAATGCTTCAAGAGATCCCTGAAGAACTGTTACAAAGTGCAGAAGCAGAAGAAATATTTTACAAAATCAAGCTAACATCTCTGGCATTGCAAAACCAAAATAAAGTTAAGATCACAAACCCCAAAGATTTTTTTTAGTAAATGTTGTTTCTCTAAATCCACATTCTAACAAAACAAAGATTACATAATGCAACAATTTAGCACAATACGAATGCATGACTGATTCTCCTAATGATATGTCAAAGATGGCAAAAGATCTACCATAAAGGGCACTGCTAACATACTCGTGCATTTATTGGGTTTAGATGCCAGAAAATTAAAAATTTAGTTTAGTATGACTAAAATTACTTTATGGAAGTAGTGGAAGAAGGGCGGTCTCTGCAAAATACAAGCGATATAAGCTTTAACTTTCTTCAAAGAAATTTCTGTAACATATTAGATGGCCAAAAAATCCTCCAAATAGTGCTTGTTATGGCTGAATTAAATTGGATCTATAACAATACAGATGTTGTCGTCACATAGCATTTTATCTGTTTCAGTAGGAAAAAGATCATCATATCGAGGACAATTGACATACGTAAGCTGCCACTGCAGTGTTTTCATCTTAACTCAGATTTTTGATGGGATGTTCTTTACCTCCTGCCAACAAACGTTAGGAATGCCGTGAAACTGTCTGAGCCGTTTTTGTCAATTTAATGAAACTTGTATGATGGAGAAGTGAAAAAAGAAATCACCAACAGAAAGTAACTATGGATACAGACTGTCATGGATACAGACAAAAAAATGGGAAAAAGGAGTGACAGTTATGAAATCTGAAGAAGCAAATGTCCATCCCTCAAATGTAATTATGATCCCTCTCTTCTACCGCAAGTGGAAAAACCTGGAAGTCATTGGAGAAGTAAATTCAACAGAAATAAAGGCCTACAGCCCTTTGTCTATAAAAACCAGACCTAAATTATCAGTGTTAAGGGACAGGGAGAAAAAGGAGACTAATGCATATTAAGATGACACTATACAGCAATATTTCTAGCAAAAAAAAGAAGAAAAAAATAACAGTCTGTTCTTGAAAGGGAGCAAAAACAGATCACAAGACCATAGCCATAGAAAAAGGACAATATTCAGCTTTGTAACATCCTCATAGGAACCAGGAAATCCACTTTGTAAGCAGACAAGGACCAAATAAAAGTCATTCTGCCTTGAACCCCGTACCAGTCAGAAGGGCTTTTACGAGTGTGAAGCATCCAGGGAGAAGTATCCGATCTTCCCTCCTTTTACCCACATTTTTATGCTTATGTAACAGCACAAGCACGAGCCTCATTTAGGACTTTGGTGGTTATTATCATTGAGATTTAATTACAATGAAAACCTAGTTAGTGGTCGCCTACTGTTTTATGGTACACCATAGGTATATTACAGGGAGAAGTTGGTTTCCCAACACATCAGCTGCCAGAAGGAACTGCCAATGACATTCAGATTGCTCAAACCCTTCCCAACATTACATGTGCTCATGAAATCAATAAAAACCCGTGTATGCATAAGCACGATTTCACCGAACACCAGACACCATTGTAAAGCTGTAAAGATAAGGCAGCAAGAATGCAGAATAATTGCATTATAAATGAAGATAAGCAATGTTCAAAGCGGAATTGGCCAGTATGTTCTACTCAGCATCGCCAAATATTCAAGGCAATGTCCCACACGCGCGGTTAATTAAGGAAGCAAAGTAACCTATTGCTCATATACCAAAATTTTAGAACCTGGGATAGATTAAATAAACAATAATGAAGGGTTGTCCTTCAGCACAGTCACAATCACAGCATGGCTAATACCTGAATGATGAAGTGTTATAACTTAGCCAGTATTACTGAATAAGCTTCTTAAAAAAATAATAGAAAATCCTGATGTGATACCACTAAATAAAAATGTCCTTCCTTTCCTACATTTACTGCTAATTATGCAACATTTCCTTGTCTAATTCATCAAATTAAAAAACAAGCCAAAACATTTAGGGTATTGATGTATTATTTTTATGTTTAGCTTGTATTGTCTACGATAGAATAGCAAAAAATTATTTACTATTAAAATTATTTTCCCTGTTAAACTCATTATTGGCTGGCAGCTTGTATTAGCACCTTTACTACGCACTGAGACAAGACTTCCCTACAGCAATGGCATGGATCATGGAAATGAGGATTCAGGCTGAGTTTGGAGATCAGAGTTCTCGTGCAGAACGTCTGAATGGGAGATGCTCCTCAGGTTTCTTCTCCCTCTCTTATTACTGTACCATCACAGATGCCTTCCCACAAAGAGTGATGTGTGAAAGAATAGACCGTCTTCTGGTCTAAAATGGTGATACCTGGTTTTGCAAAGCAGTACCCTATGAAAGCAGGGTGAACTCATTTACTCAAAACTCTTTCCCACTAAAGAAATAATAATCTGCACATTGGGGCTGGGAAGTCATTCTATGAATACTTCCTGATTGGTTTAGTAATTGTGGGAAAGTCTAAGTTTCAATATTTTTGTAATTTAATTATTGGTTTCATTAGGAAAGATTAAAAACTACTTAGGATACCTTATGTTAATCTGTTTAAAGCTGTCTAATGAACACTTAAGAAAGCAGTCCATAAATAGAAGCTCTTTGCTTTCTTTTCACTCTGAGCAGCCAGTGCTGAAAAATTGCTTTATATATTCTACTGGGTTGTCTGTGAATTGCTTTTATTGCATAGGACACCTCTGTCCACAAAAACAAGCCCTTGAATAATAAGAAAACTAAACAATACGGATCATCTTAGTATCATTTCACTCCATTTCATTTAGCCTACCCTGGTGGAGGTGGATCTTTGGAAAACAGAAGAGGGACCACTGCCACGTGCTATCTTTATCCCCTCCTCACTTGCAGGCTCACTTTGTGCTGGTTCTGATGTTCCTTGAGCCACGTTGCGTGTGCTGATTTAGCTTCACGCAACTCACATCACAACAATTTAGTGATGACCATCAGTGGCCCCAGATAAACTGACACAAGTGTGTCTATCCTTCCTAAAACATGCCTTCATCTTCCTCTACGGACATACCCTAAGGAAAAGGCTGGGATTTCACGTAGCTGCACGGGAAGCCTGCACTGGCCAAGTGAATGGTTGGCAGCTGATGACTTGTAATCAGAGCTGCTGGCCCCATGTCACCAGTGGGAATCGAGGTCTGTACTCCGATGCTCCAGCACCTGTATCAGCTTACTGCTTTGCTCAAGTTGGAGATCTGCAGCTCCTGGAGGAGCCAGGCACAGCGCCTAACCCTAAACCTGCAGAGAAGACCATCAACAAGAAACGTAAAGCATAGACAGTTCTAAATGTTTCAGCTTGCCAGAGTCAAGAGATTGAAAGCATACGGTACAGACAAGGCAAATGGGTGTGAGAGAGACCCTACGAGCTGTAAATTGGGAAAACTCCCACTTCCTGCATGTCTACATAGGGAAGATAAAAATAAAAGGCATGATGGTAGAAAGAGTTAACGTGATTGAGACAGCAAGTGTAACAGTCATCAGGCTGTCTGTAAGGCATGCTAACAGAATAAAAACACCCCAAAGACAAGACACAACCACTCTGGTTGCCAGCACCAGGTAGAGCTCCTGCACCTCCTTAGGCAGACTAAGCAGCAGCAGCTTGTCAGCACATGCTTCAATCTCTCTTTCCCCTTGTAAAAACGGGTTAGCATGGCAGCAGCAAAAAGCAAACCAGCTGGAAAATGGGAAACACACATTAAAGGACGATTCCTTGGCATGTGCTACAACAAAAAGTCATGCTTGAAATCGCTGCATTTGTTTAAAAAGATGTCAGCAGCAACAGGAAACATGGACTTTAACATCACCAGTCTTTGCAAGGGTATATGGGCTCCACTTTTGCTGGTGTTCACCCTGCATAAGTTTAGATCTTATGCAAAATGGGATAAAAACTTTATATGACTGCTATTTAAGCACTCAGAAATGTTTTCTTCTAAATGATGTGACTGACATAATTGCCTTGCACTTTAATAACCTAACTAGGAACAATGCTTTTCTAATTAAGTTTAAAATTCAAATCACAAAGGCTGTGGCCATGGACAGACCACCAATGCACACAAAGGAGGAAAAGATGCATCATACAAGGGAGTGTAACAGTTCAGACACTGGAAAAATACAATGTGGTGACACACAAAGCTTGCAGTGAAGTAGAAAGGCTGCTAAGGTTGCCAGCCTCGGGACTCTGAGTCACAGATCTGCTACAATGCTGCTTGGCTAAGGCAGCCAGGGAACTTCTGTCCTGAAAATTTGCACATTTTCCGGCAAAATATTTTTAGAATAAAAGCACCATTGCTTGTATTAAACAGACTACACAATGCTCCCCACGAATTATCACCCTTATTAGTAAATGTTAAAGAGGGAAGTAAATCCCATAAAGCAAGACCATAAGCCAGTAAAATGCCTGTGTGCTCCGAAAGGATGCTCCTGTAAAACAAAATGTCCAACCAGAAAGTAAAAATGGTGACTGTACACAAATATGGTTTCATCATTATATTATCCAGTAGACATCAACTTGTCATAAACTGAAAGGCAGGATTTTTAAAAAATTATTTATTTTTACAAGGGAGATCATAAAGCTGCAGTAAGCACAAAATTCTCAATTTAGGTTGCTGCAACTGTATTTTACCTAGCTGTCACCTTAATTTTCAGATACAATTTTAGAGGTGTGCTGCTGTTTGCATATCCATTCAAATGCTCAGTAACAAAAGCATTATAACGAAACTATTTACCATTTAATTATTATTTTAAATACAAGGCTTTGTCAAAGGTGTAGCTCCAATATCTTCAGTGATACAATTCTCAACATACACGCCCAAGATTTAAGCTCTAATTATCCAAATATCCATAACAGAATTGCTTGAAGGAAAAATAGAGGACAGTTAGGTTAAATTAAAGTAAAATAAATCTATCTGAACCCTGAGATAAGTGGAAAGTTTGCAAAGGGATTGCAAAGTAAATGTACAAATCTTCTAGAACAAAGGTAAAAATGTTTACTTTGCTACAGCCAGCTAATAAAGGCAAGCTTAGACAACTACCTAACACTTAACTGTGCATACAAAACCACCTGAATTTATTGTTCCTACAGCTATTGCTACTCAGTAAGCACCAACAGAGGAGAGACTACCTGCATAATAGGACAAGAATGTGGATTTACAGCACCTTTAATTTTAAGGTGGAAAAGTAAGCAGTAAAATTACCCAATCTGATCTTGAAACACCCTTCTTTCCCAAGCAGAGGATTTGGAAAACAACGTTCATTTCACAGTTGCTTAAATTATTAAAAGAATTCATACTGAAGTGGCACTTTGAAGTCACGCTCAGCACTGCTGGAAAGGATAAATAACAAATGCAACATCATAACAGCCAAACACTTCACATCTGTCATGGAGAGTACACCGTAAGGAAAGAAATAATGCACATCTTAACCGTTTCAAACAACTGAATAATTAGAAAAGCATTTAATACTTGCAAATCCCAAAGCTACTAATAGTCCAACCTAGTAAATTAGACCAGCAATAAAGAACTGAATGTCCTCTGGCCTGTTCATATGACTAAACTCTCTGGTTTCTAAAATGCCCGTGGAGAACGGCTGCTAAATCCTCCCTGTGCAACAGGATTGTTTGGGTGAGCATCAGCTGCTGGGGGCAAAACTGCTCTAAAGCTGCTGTAAAACTGCTCTGCATGGCACTCTAGCAGCCCGACAGCGTGGGGACTGCAGCCCCGTGACAGCGAGGGTTTTGGCACGGTTTGGCTTCCCCAGCACTGACACAAGCTTTGACTATCCATGTTCCTCACTTCGGCTGTTCCTACGGATCGAGGTCTGTTTTCAGAAGCCTAACTGAGATCATGTGTTCATAAACTTTCTACATCTTACATGAGTGCCAAGCCAGACGCAGGGCTGTGCCAAAACCCACTGCCAGGAGTTCAGCTGCAGGACCAGGGCGAGGTGGTTCCACGGACCACAGGCAGACAGAGGCGACGATGCAGCCTGCGGATCACAGGGAGGAAACCAGATTTGCTCTCCGAATCTCTCTGCCGCCTCCTCATCTCTCTCCCTGACCCGCTCCCAGTTCAGGAGAAGGAAAACCCAGAGGGATGGTAAAGCTTACTGACCATCATTTTGTGCTGTGCCTGGGAGCCAGTGTTTGTGATTACAGACCCTTCAGGATAAGGAGGTTTTATCAATAAATGAAGTGTCATGCCCCAAAATAAGGTCTTTTTTATCTTAAGAGAAACTTTCAACTCCATATTTTTAGTAACCTTCTACAAAAATCTTCATTTTAAATTAGTAACTTTTTGACTATGTCTTTCAACCCCTCCTGCCAATCAGGGGACCTTGAAATGCCCCAGTACTGAGCACACTCCCATTTCTTGTCCTCTCTGATCAGATGGAGTCATCTGCAAATTCGTATTGTAATGCTTAATATGAACACAAACTGGAGAGAAAAAGGGGGCTTAGGAATAACCAAGAGTGTCCTCTCTTAAAAAATAATTACATAAAACTCAGCACAAAGTCTAATCAAGAATGTTAGTACGACTGCATTTAGATGTGCTGCAGAATCAGCAATGGCAGAAGACTTTAAACCTCGTTTAAAGGTCAACAATAGCAGTTGCAACAATTCTCCAAAATGCAGATTCAGGAGTTGTCAGGAGTTCAGGAGTTCAACTCTCCCCTGTTCTTTTTCCAAGTTCACATTGCAAACCTCACACTGAACATCATGTAACCGCTTCTCAAACTGAAGCAACAGCCCAAAGAGTAGCAATGGCTATTTATTTCCGACAGCAACATGCCACTCAATTTTGAACAACCCAGACATTTGATAATTTATTTCAACATGAACAAAGAGAAACGTGGTTGAAAACAACACGTGAGGTTTTACAGAAGTTTAAACTGCATTTGCTACCAATAATGCTCTTAAGACTCAAACTAGGGGCTAGGCTCTGTTGCATGACTGGATAATCCAGGCAGGTATGTGATTTGGGA
The DNA here is from genome assembly GCF_964034855.1 of Anser brachyrhynchus. Taxonomy (NCBI): domain Eukaryota; kingdom Metazoa; phylum Chordata; class Aves; order Anseriformes; family Anatidae; genus Anser; species Anser brachyrhynchus. Next base: position 9,589,803 of record NC_137709.1, read on the forward strand.
AATTCTGGGCAACCTAAACTCACACAGCATTGCGTGGATGATGAAAAGCAGATTTGCGCCTTTCCTTGGAACCATTTATATATTCATATGTTTTTTACCCTGTATTTTAACCCGTCTTGAAAAAAATCAATCCATAAATAAAAAACTCCACGTCTTTATTTTTTCTGGTCCCTAAGCTAAAATTGGGAATAGAGCAACAGCAAAGGAAATGTCTTGATGACATAACTGCACATCCAATTCTCCACGTCTGATTTAAGTACAGCTTTTTAAAGCCGTAGTCTGTTCTAAAGCTGGCTGTTTGGAGCCAGGAAGCATCCCTAATGTCAAAATGTCCATTCCTTGAGAGAGGCAGAGAGCTTTCACCACTATTCTGCAGAGCAGAGAGGCATTTCTGACAATGGCTAAAGGATAAGAACTACTTATAGATTCCTAGGGAGTGTGATACTGTCAGAGAATATTTCTGAGAGAAGCTAGGCTGAGAAGTACCCCAGAAGTTGGCTTTCCTGAACAGGTACAAAGCCCTGAATTCCCTTGAGGAGGGATCCTTTAGCAAACATCCTTAGATAGGATACTGGACAGGGTACTGCTTCACTCTCTGTTCAGAATTTTCTGTTCCTTTTTGCCTTTATGGGGGCCGGAGTCCAGATTAAAGCCTCCTGCACCTTCCCCTACAGGAGGTTCTGTTAATGAGAGTGGCCTTTTACCTCTCTCGTATGCAGTTTCAGAAAGTCAGCAAACACTGAGCTGGGGAGGGAGAACACCTGGCCTCAAGAAGAGAAGTCTATATTCAAAGTAGCATGGACATGACAATGAACATTGCGACATCTCACTTCTGGGTGCCCAACTCCCAAAAACCAAATGTGAAACCCTCCCTTACAAAGCAGTGGACACATGGATACCTCTAGCTTAAAAGAGAATTCAACTCAGCTTGCATAGAGGAAGGGAAGAGAGTAAATTCACCAATACAAATGCTGAAAGAAAGGTGCAACTTGCATGGTGTCCTTTACAAGGACCTAGACCCCTCACTTCAGGTGGTACTTCAGAGGCATTTAGGTCAGATTATGATTCTGAAAATCTCCTGGGAGGACCTACGTGTTACTTTTTTAAAGGAGAATTGAAGTCACTTTTCCCCCATGAAAACCCATTAAAAATAGAAGGTAACAGCAGTACCTCTTTCTTATCAGAATCCCACTGTTATAGTTCAGAAGTTAGAGCCATGTGCTGCTGAAAACATTTCATGTGCAAATTCACTGGGATAGAGGAAAAAAAAAAAAAAGTTTGACATACTTAGGCCCCTGGATCTCCATTCTCCAAAGCAGTCCCCTAACAGCTGGAGGTGCAGCTGTCAGGAGCCTGTTCTGGGCAATGAGAGATGTTGGCTGGAAAATCTTTAGGTTGAGAAAAGCATGTGCTGCTATAAAATGGGGAGAGGAACAGCTTCTCTTCTTCCTCTACCATATTTATAGACCAAACCAACCATAGCCTCTTGTTTGTTTCCGCAGAGCTCAGTTCTTTTGAAGCACCTCTCGAGGTGCTTTGATAGAAAAATATGTAAGGATCCTGTTAGGCCTTTTTATTCCTCAGATAATACACTGGCCCTTTTTAGGCCTCTTTTGCCTAAACAAACTCAGTATCTTCATTTTCCAGGAGAAATGCCCTGAGAACAGCTGCTATGCTGGCTTAGGAGGAAAGGCAAAAAATTAACGACCTTCTGATTAGTAGAAGGTGACCCATTCTATTTTAAAACTACAACACACTGACAAAGCAACAGCTGAAATGCAAACTGAGCCATTACCCATATTTCGATTACTCTGACAAAGAAAAGAACACAATGCATTCTCCAGGGACATCGGTCAAGGTAGTATAATTAGCTCAAATGAGAAGTACTAACAGATTTCCAGGGGAAAAAAGCACTTCTGCATGATGGCAAAACAACGTGTATCAGATTTATTAAGCAATGGTATTCCTCTGTTTGCACTACACCTGCTACCAGAGTTTGAAAGAGGCAGCACAGCTGATGATGCAATGTACTTAGGCCAAATGTTAACAAACCCACTTGCCAAGTTTTCCTTTCCCAAATCTGCTTCTACCAGTAAAAATCTACTTAAATCACAAAAAAATTTTTGCACTATGATTTTTTTTTCCTATTGCAATCATAAAAACAAACTGAGTGCTGGAGAAGGCAAACCGTGGCAACACTACAAGATACTTTTTTTTTGCTTATAAATGTACATCCTGTTTGTAGCCTAGCAACAAAAGCAGCAGTCTGTGTGAAATGGACATAGTGCCTGCTGCTGGGGCTCTCTCCTCAAAACAGCAGCCATCTTTGGTGAGTAAGTTGACGAGAGATTTCATCATTCTGCGTTAAAGCCGCCTCCAGATGTTAGCGGCTGCAGCAGCCAACTCGGCAGCGTGCGCTTTCCGTGTGCCATCCCTCCTCTCGTCGCTCCCACCGCAGGAGGTACACCGCAGGGACACGTCACACCCCTACCTCTCCTCTTCACTAAGGAAGAAAAAGCTTCCTTGCTAATACGGGTTAACTCAAGGTCTTATTTCATTCCTGATTGCTGCAAGCTCGTCTCTGCTCCTTATTTCTAAAGCCCTGTGGTAAACTGAGGCAGGATTATCTGGCTGTACCCAGATGTGTTCATGGCCTTCTTCTGTAACAGGTTTTCCACTATTTCATTTTTTCCTGATAGGATTTATACAGGCCATTTTTCAATTGCACTTTGGCACAAGGCCAGTCTTCATTCCCTGCTATCTCAGTACCCGTTACAACAACGGATTATTCATAATTCTGTTGATAAATGAATCGATGCTCATCATTAGAACCCCTGGCTACCAGGCGGCCAGCCTCCAAGCTACACGGCATGTTCCTCCCTGGAGAAGCCGATCACCTTGGCACGAAGGTTGCCTTCACCTGCCCACACCGGTACCCGGCTGTGATGCAGCACCCTGTGACACGGGCACCAGAGGCTTATTTTGGAAGGGATTTTCGAGGTGTGGAAGCAGGGAGCCGATATTTGTGCAGAGAGGATGACGCAGGGGGAGGCAGGCCCGGAGGCCCCCTCAGGCAGCTGCCCGCTGAGCCTGCAGCCAGCACATCCCCAGCAAAGGGCTGACAGGGAGCAGGGGCTGGGGAAAGGACGGGGTGCCCCTGGCGACAGCGGGGACACGCGGGACCTGTGGAAGGGGACCTTGGTGACAGATGGCTCCGGGCCTCCGCAGAGGGGCCAGGCTGAGAAGCGTGCCCGATGACACGGAGCGGGGCCGCGCTGACAGACACGGGGCTGGGCCTCCGTGGAGGCCTTGGGCCCCTGCGGAGGGCACCGGGCTGCCGGGAACCGGGCTGCCGGGGGGACCGCGCTGTTCCCCCCGCCCGCAGCCCACCCCCCTCGCGGTGCCGGTACTCACCGCGGCCGCTGACCGGCTCCACGCCGCCCCTCGCCCCGCCGCCCGGAAGAGGCTCTCGCGGACCCGGGGCCGGGGGAAGGCGAGCGGCCGCCCCGCTCCGCCCCGCTCCGCCTCCCGGGGCAGGGCAGCGCCGCGGGGGCGGGCGGCGAAGGGCCTCGGGGTCCGGCGGTGCCTCAGGGTCCGCCGGTGTTCCCCCCCCCCCCCCCTCAGGTCGCTCCCCTCCGGTGTTTGCCCGTCCTCAGGCGGTCAGGGCCTCGAGTCTCGGAGCGGCTCAGGCCCTGAAATTGCTTCCAAAATTAAAGCAGGAAAAGCTGACGGAAGAGTTGCCAGAAACGTTACTTTTCCTCCCCAAAGACGGCAGTGCTCGGCTGGTGAACAAATCGGGTCATCGGCCAGTCTAACGGGGACAGCTTCTGAAGCAAAAAGTACTGCTGGCCCGAACGCAGCTTTGACAACAAACATTTTATTTATTTATTTATTTATTTTACATACTTTCTCAATTTTGTCACTCCTGCTTTAATAAACATTGCAGGAATACTGCCAGCAGCTGGGAAACGTTCATAGGAAACCACAATAAATGAACCCTTAAAATAGAAAAATAATTTACTCTCAGGTCCAAGTCCTTAAAAAAAAAAAAAGTTCATTCATATGAAATTGATTCCAGCTGATGAGAACTTTCTTGCATATGGTGACTTAAAAATGACAGATAAACATGAATCTTTGATTTTGTTAGAAAGCTGGGGAATGGCTCGCAGAGCATTTCTTTCTTTTTGGTAATTATTTTCACTCCACGTTTGTAGCATCTGATAGCTCCTCTGTTTGAGATGAGATGTTCAATCATTCGATATGTTAAAAAATACAGTAAGGATACTCACGGTACCTGTTCTTCCTCCATCCCAGCTTCCAGATGAACATGGCGGTAGATGCACCGACTAGATTGCTAAGACACGTCTCAAGTATCAGTTATGTTCATTAATATCTCAGACCCATAGTGTTAATTTGATAAGTCAATAACACGTGAGCTGGTCTCATCCCATAGTTGAAGTGGTATCTTTGGGGAATGGGGAAAAACGTGCAGTGATACAGCTGTATTGCATCCCATTTATATTCTGCAAACAGTGCTAGTTTAATTTTTGTGTACCAGAAGAGCATACCAACATAGACAGGCCAAGTTTTGGTTTTCAATGAAAAGCTAATCACAGAATCATCTAGCTTGGAAGAGACCTCCAAGATCACCTAGTCCAACCTCTAAGTTTCAGCTCTCATTATGACATGGACACATCAAATCTCAGACGTCCAGCCATGTGTTTCCCCCATGGCTCCAGAACTGGTGTCTTACTTATGGATATGAACGATAATTGCGTGTGCAAGTATTCCAGGTGAGATTCCATCATGAAAAAATAAAAGCTGGTGCTGATACTCTTGCGCTGCATTTTTGTTGCACACAAAATTGTTCACAATTTATTAATTTTTCTGCTAGTGTCTTTAGCTCTTTTTAATCTTGCCGGACAGATCTGTGTCCATGCCCACTGACAGATCAAGTACTGAATACACCTTTGAAGGTGTCCAGCCCTAACACTTGTTGCTAAAAGCAATGCACTGACTGAGCAGGAAAGACATCTCATTCAGAAAATGGAGACAGATGGATGTTGTGCATTGAAACAAATTAATCGCCAGTGGGGATAACTGATCCTGTGTCGTATGGTTTACATTCTGAGGACTGATGTCTTCTGCCTCTAAAAATTCTCATCTCTGCCGAAGATACTAACTTGTTAATCTGCATTAAAGCCACACATATCCTTTCCTGAATGTCACAATAGACACTCTGCTCGCAGAATCTTGGATATAAATTATATTAGTACCTCAACTTCTATGAGCCGCTAAATGAAAAGCGATGGATAAATTCATTGCTGGAGTTAATCATTTGCTCTATATTTAGTGCAGATGGTGTTGAACAGCTGCATAACTTCTCTTTCACTAGACTAGTTATTTCTCTCATCACTGAGAAAGAAATCTGTTTTTTTTTTTGCCATGAATCCCGACAAGTTCTGAGATGGCTTTGACAAACCAGCCACAACTGCTCATGAACCAGAAAACTGGAAGGCAAACGAGTGAATATAGGTGTTCATGTGGAATGGCTAACCTCTGGCTACAGGTGTTTTCTACTAATCTTCATACTAAAAGTGCTTTAGGCTGCATTTAAAAAGGCAGGATTCAGGAGGATGTGCCAGCTCCAGAAGTGTGCTTTGGCCTCATCCTGCTTCCATTCTGAGGTGAAACAGTGGAGTTAAATTACTGTGTGAGCATTAATAGTACTTACAGAAAGCACACACCTAGAGACTACAAGGGGATTCATCAAAAAAGCCCCACCTTAGCTCCACCTGAAGCATTCCTTTCAGTTATCTTATTTCCTAGGGACCCTGTTAATAAGACTCCTGCAGCCCCCCGGGTGTGCATTCAATCCTTTGTCTTTGCTAAACTAGAGATGAATTTAGCTGTCTGCGTGTTTTCACCCGAAAGAATTCCCGGACTGCTCTGGAGCAAACTCTTCCCTGTGCTACCCAGAGCAGGAGGATTTCTGTTCTTTCACAGTTCCTGCCTCATCTAAGAAATGAGCTTTACTGTATTTACTTTCCTCAAGCTTCACTCTATTCATAATATTTACATCGGACATTAACGCATTTCGTGTTGTTTTTGCCATTTCAAATTGGCACCGGGAATCGGCCGGCAAAACCGAAGAGCTGCTGTGCCTTGCAACTCTTAGCAGAGCTGCCCAGCAAGCGGCACTACAGGACTAGCTTTCCAAAACCCCGTGCCACAAACAGCAGGCAGACGGAGGAAAGGCAAGCGTGGGCTATGTCAAGACTTTTCAGCTCGGTGAGAAAGGCAGTTAGCTGTGCAGCAGGTGGGAGGTGATGTGTGGTGACGGCCGGGGAGGCACGGAGCAAGGAGCCGGAGTGTGTTCAGCTGCTGGCTCTCGAGGACGGCGTTAGGAACTGGCCTTGGCCCCGAGCTGCCTGCTGTCAGAGGTTTGCCAGAAGAAACCCGCCACGTTTCTGGGAACTATTCATTAGCACTCACTTGATGGGAGGTGCCTGTGAAGGCTTGGTGCTGTGTTTTACTATCAGCAGCAGAACACTGGGCTAGGTCAACCGTGAATTTATATAGCATTTGTTTTGGCCTGCTGACGTACTGTGCATTATTTTTTTTCCCCAGAAAATCCAAACCCCAGACTGGAAGGGACGTTAGTACAGTCTGAGGAGTGCTCATAAATTCAAAGATGGTTTCTGTAAATGAGCTAGGGATTTCCGTGACTGTATATCAAAAAAACATCACGCTGTTTTCCCATAGTCTGAACTGCTAATGAATAAACCATTAACTAGGGAATTTTGGTCCAACAAACAAACAACACTTTTTGGTAACATAAATTATAATGAAGCCTTATATAAGCTGATTGGGGACGAGTTACAAAATCAGTTAAAGATTTTGGCTCCGTCTGCAGTATTTGAACCCGATTTTAGGTTACTCGTGCTATATTGTGCCAAGCTAAATTGATGCATACCAAATTTTCCTATCTATCTAGATGAAAACATGCATAGTTACATCAGATAAGACTGGAAGCAAAAGAACATGAAAAGCCAGTCTGCATTTAAAAGGGACATAGCACTACATTTAAAGGCATAAACCAGCCTTTCAAGGGGATTAGGAAGCCATTTCTTCTATGAGGTGGCTATTCCATAAATGTCTCTTGTGGGGTTGTTCATACACTGAAGCACCTTTGCCAGGTGCTGTTGGCAGTCTGGTGACTAGGCAGACTGATGGCAGCTGTGGATGGAGCATGGGGCAGCAGGAGGGGTAGTTCCCTCCTGCTTTAGCACCATCCCATAGGGTCTCACAGCAGCTTCAACTGGGCTGGACAAATCATTTCATCATCCTCTTGGGACCATATGTTGGTAACTCATGACACTTCCACCTGCTCGCTCTTTCCAATGGATTTGGAAAATGGTAGTTAAAACTATGAACCCTCAAATGTTTATTGCTGCAGCTATGCAGGATGGCACTTGAGAACCACTGACAGTGTGTGTCAGCAGCAGATGACACGCACAAGGGCATGCTGCAGCACGGGAAGGCATGCAGCAACGCAAACAATCTGGTAAGAGCAGCAAGTGACAACACAACATGGGGCAAAACAAGACACCACCACATGCAACAGCATTAACAGCACGGAGCAGCACGTGACACCATGCCACAGTGTGATAGGTATACCTAGAAAGCTGGTAGAAATACCTAGACAGTGGTGAGAAATTCATAGCAGCAGGAAATTCCTGGAAAAAAATCCTGGAGCACAATTACTAGAAAGCATTTGGGTATTTCTAGAAAAGCATTAGTGATTTCTTGAAAGCGACTGTAAATTCCACGAAAGCAAATGTAAATTCCTAGTAAGGTGAAAGAAATTCTTAGGAAGCAACGGCAACTTTTCCTAGAAAGCAATACAAAATTCCCTGAAAGCTGTGTGGAAATTCCTAGAAAGCTGGAGGGAATCTCCCTTGAGATCACCAGGAAAATCCTAAAAAGGCATGTGAGATTTGTAAAAGGATGTAGAAAAATGCAAGAAAGAAATGGAAAATCCCTGGTCAAGTTGTGAATCCTAAAGACCTGGGGGAAGTTCTTAGAAGGCAATGCTGAGAAAAGCACAAGAGGAAATTAACCACTGTAAACAGCGAGGGAAAAAGTGAAACCAGAAAGTAGATAGGATCAAATCCAAGAGTCTTCTCTAAATGCAACTTTTAGCTAGACCCTAATTTGAAACTCTCCTAAAGGGAGAGGACCAGCTTCAGGGACTCCAAATGTCAGTGCTGGCACAGCCAAACCCTGATGTGCGCCCAGCCCAGCACCTCTGAGCCTCGTGGGACGGGAGCACGGGCAGCCCACCGGCTTCGAGGCCCCTGACTCTGAAACAGATTTTGACGAATCGGTGATGAAGCACAGGGAACATTTCCAGCTTTCAAAAACAGAGACTGCTCTGGGAGCTGCTGTTGCAGCAGCAGGGCAGGGAAAAGCCAAGGGCATTGAGGCAGCTGCAAAGACGTTCCTGATGTTACTGGGATGAACCAGTCCTGCCTGGTTTGGTGGGACTGGCACAGAGCCTGGAATGGAAAAACACGTGCAGATGAGGTGAGGCGAAAGTGCATTCGGGATTATGTCATGGTTTGGGGTCAGATTCATGGGTTTTTCAAAAACTCAGATGGAAGTTGTGGCAGGAGGAATGAGGCAACCAAAGCTGGGACCCTGGTTTGGGTTCTTATTAGGAATGTTGTTCTGTCGCTTCTGGTTTTTTATTTAACTCGCTGGAATATTTCTGACTGCCTTCAAGCCCAGACTGTGTGACTTGTAAGGAGCTTGACAACCAGCACCTTGCCTCCAAGAACAGTTTAATCCCTGTAGCTGAAGGTGGAATCCCAGGCTGGCCCAGCTGCAGCACCCCAAAGGCAAAAGGGCTGTCTGGGACCTGCAGCGGACGGCAGGACGTGTGGGAAGGGCACGGAGCTGCGTCAGGGAGGGTCAGGGCAGGCATTAGCAAACAGTTCTTTACTGTGAGGGCAGGCAGACACGGGAACAGGCTTCCCAGTGAGGTGGGTAATGCCCCGTGCCTGTCAGTTGAGGGTAATGCCCTTCATACTGCACTTTAACTTCTGGTTAGCCCTGACGTGGTCAGGGAGTTGGACCTGATGAGCTTTGAGGTCCCTTCCCACTGAGCTATTCCATTCCATTCCATTCCATTCCATTCCATTCCATTCCATTCCATTCCATTCATCATTTTTTTTCCTGGTGTTTCATTTAATTCTCTTTAATTCAAGGACCGTTTGTAGCTTGCCTATGGAAGGGCAGTGGAGCGTGACCATCCTGGATGTGCAATAATGTGTACTTATAAATCATCAGCCGTGGTGTAACACCCTGACTTTCCTCACCTGCCCCACCAACCTTTAGAGGTAAGGGGCTTAGGTCAGTACCAAACACTTTTCACCATCACACATCTTGCATCAGAAAAAACTAAAGTCTGCTGGTAGAAGCGAAACCACCATCCACCAGTCAGGGGCTGGGCTGGGATACGGGAGAAGGATCCATTTTATGCTGCTGGCTGGCACACAGCTCAGGAGTGAATCCATAACACCAGCTTAGGAGTGGAGAGTGCCACCTACCAAGCCATCTGCTAAGAAAATTGTATTATCTGTAGTTTTATCCACTGCTGCTAGAAATCACTAACACTCAGCTGTGGAGAGCTTTGCTGCTAATATATCTATTTGTATTCTTTTTATCTATCCACTCAGAATTAATTATTTCTCAGATTAATTTCATTCTAATGAATCATTCTGTAACACAGGCTTTATTTCATTTCTGAGGTACTAATTAATATGTCAAAGCCATCTTTAACATTAAAAGTGCTGTCATTTTTTCCGTGACTTCTCTTTTGATTCATATATCCAATTTATCTGAGGGCCTAAAATGTCCATGCAGTATGGAGCGAAAGAAAAAAAAGTGCAACCCATACAGGATGAAAAAAATTATGCACATGAAAATAAAGCATAACTCAGCAGTGAGGGGGCAGTCCGTATTTTTGTGTCGACACACTGGTTTATGTTCTGTTTCATGGAGTAGATCCTCAGCAATCAACTGTGGAGGGATTTTTATATGTATGGAGTAGGATATAAAAATCAGCAGCACATGGAGTGCCTGCATTTGTCAGCGAGGTGATTGGGAAGACCGAGCTATGTTGTTTCAGTGAAGGCTTTGTGTTGGTTTGCTGTGAGTTTCCTGGCAGGGCTGTGCCGTGCGGCGGGGATGAGGCTGTCGGAGGAAGCGTTATTCCTTCCCCTGAGCTCTCCTCTCTTCACAGCAACATTTTATTCTCATCATCCTCTGCAGCTTGGCTCTGGACCCACTCTGGAGGAAAGCGTTGGCAGGGCTGTGATCCCTCTCCTATCCTGTGTCTGCAGCAGTTGGGAATCCCAGGAAGAGAAGGGGGGAAATTTAGGGTCCCCTGCCTGAGTGATTCCAGGGGGAGCCGCAGGAGGAAGGGTCGCTCCATGTGTTCGTTGTGGAGAACTTGTCTTTCTCTGGGCCCGTGGGAGGGAGTGGGTGGAACTGGAAAACCCCCATAAAAATTCACTGTGTGAGATTCGCTGATTAGATAATGGAGTTATTGGCAGCATTGTGCAGAGCCTCAATCACCCGTGGCTCCTGCCTGGCAGGAGATGGGGTTGTTCAGGTGACAGCTTCTGCTCTGCTACCTGGCTACAAGCTGGATATTTCCCTCTCATTCCTGTCTTCGACTTCTATCCTAAAAGAGCCAGTGTCTTGTAAAATCTCAGGGGTTACGGCTGAAACCAGCTTTTTTTTTTTTTTTTTTTTTTTTTTTTGGGGTGGGGAGTTTGCACTGAAAACGTAAAGAAGGATTGATGGCAAGGCTTCCGCTTGAACAGAGCGGGTTTACAATCAGGTTATGGCCTTCCACATCTCCTAAAACTTGTGCGTGCAGACACCTACAGACAAGTGGCTGCTTTTTGTGCATCTGCTGCCTAAGTTCCCACAGAGAGCAAAAATCCTTTCTGCACACTTCCTCTGTTACCTTTCCAACCCCAGGGTTAGAGGTGGGACTTGAACGAGTCATTTTAATTCATACTTTCATAAAAGCTGTTTTTGTCTGGGCTTTCTTCATTCCTCATTTTCCTGTTGGTGCTAATATCATAATCATGATATTATACATTTAACCAGTGTGCTTCACTGATCTTTAAGGGAGTTCACAGCTATTGTTCGATTTCCAGAAACCTTTGATTTTTCCGAGAAGGTTAAATTGAGGCTAAAGTTATCTTGGCTTATTAGTATAACCAGTTATTTAGAAGCTTGACAGCTCTTTCAGACATTATTTCTGCTAACATGCCTCAGCTGATTTCATGTTTAATACATCCCATGCATGCAGACTCAAAAAGTCATCCTGAGAGTGACATGAGTACAATTTGTATCCACATACTGTAATATTATTTTGTAAATTAAGCTGCCTTTCTCCAGCGTTAGTACACGTGTTATTTTTTTTATTTTTTATTTTTTTTTTTTTAGTTTAAAGCATGTTTATCTCTGAATACAACATCTGGACTTCTTTCAACTCTGGCTTGGTCTTCCAGTAGCAAATTACTGTTTGGATTAAGATCATTTGGATCAAGGTGCTACTCAGTATTTATATTTTTAAATCTTTATGTCAACCAAATAGGCATTTCTCCAAAAACAGTCTCCAGGGAGGAGCAGGTGTCTCACAGGGTGGTAACAGAGACACAAAAGTTTTCCTTTCCCGGGCATTGCTTTGATTCCAGCATCAGACAGTAGTGGTTGGAAAACATTAAATAAAATTAAACTGCTGTTTTATGTTGGGGCCTAGGGAAAATTAAACAAGATCTATACTTGTTTTGGGATCTCAAAGAAACACCTGCACCGTTGCTGGCAGTTTTAGGCAAGCCCTGACCTGGGCAAGAGCTGATCCTTCAGCACTGGCTGAAGGCACGTCAGCTGGAGAGCCGCAAAAGGAAAATCCAGCCCATGCTTAGCATAAATGGCAGCCAGAGCTCTGTCAATCGGCTGCCTAATCCCACCACTGGATTTTCCTAAACAATAGGGATTTAATGGATTTCACTTCTGCTCCTCACCTGGGTATGACTATTAAGCCATGAAAGTTTTAAAAGCTTACAAATGACCTGATGTGACAAATGAGGACAGCAGGGAGCCCTACATGAAGTGTGAGTGTTTGAAAGCTGCACTGCTGTTTAAGGGGCTTTGCTGCACTGGTACGGTCTCAGCTGAGCCTGGCCCAATTTTCACCCACAAAATGATCACAGGAACTTAGGGATAAGATAGGAGAGATGCTCTAGCGGCTGAAACAGAAACCAAACTGCCAGACAAATGAAGAAAGTGAGGTTCTTATGGGAAGCTCAAAGATGTCATCAAATGAAACTTTTAACCCTCACGCGTATCAACAACATTAGACCACCTGATGCTGAATTCTGCTTTTTCCCCAGGAAAATCTGTTCCCTAGCAAAAGCCAACAGAAGAGTTCATTTGACTCAATAAGCAGATCATTGAGAGGGAACTTCTCCCTTCTCTGCAATATGCACCTCAGCTTTCCCTTCCTGCATGCCTGGAAGACTGTGCTGTTTGGGTGCTCTGCAGTTGCTGTGATTCCTCCTGGAATAATCTAAGGTGGCTGTGGTAGAAAGCCGCTCTGGGGGAGCCTCTTGAAATTCTTACAAATAGAAGCAGATGTACTCAGAGACTTCTTATGCAGGCAATGTTCCCCTCAGCCTAGGGTTTCTATTGAGAGGCAGAAGCGTGCTACGTTTTCAAAAGACAAGTATCGTGCAGTAAACCTCACCTGTATTGTGTTTCAATGAGAAAAAAGAGAAAAAAAATAAATCTTGAATATATAAAAACAAAATTCAGAATGAGTTTCATTAGAGATCTCTATTACCAAACAGCACAGAATTCATTTCTTGTCTATTTTCACTTTCCTCTGGGGATCAATGATGATTAAAGGACAGGATAATAAGAAGGGGGAATGAGAACTCGCTAAGAAGCAATTAAAAATGAGAGAAAGAGAGAGGGGAAGGGAAAACAAGTATTTTAGTTAGCTAGTCAAGGTTAGTTTAGCACTGTATCTGCTTTAACTGACATTATGGAAAATTATAGATGGCACATAAGCAACTTCGGTAATGCTGAACCCCAGGAAATGCGTCTTGACAACTTGGTGAGCTTATTTGTTCTTCCAGGAGAATTTAACCCCCCCGCGATGCCTTTTGTCTTCATTTTCTGATTTTCGTTTGGAAGTGAGATTATTATACCAAGGCAGGAACTTGTAAATCAATGCGTTCATCTTCCTTTGTTGGCTGTCGTGGCTAAGGTAAGAAAGAAAAAACACCTTTTGTAGAAAGAAGGGGTTTGGGACGGAACTGCTCTGTTTCCAGGGCTTGCTACCAAACCTGATTGATTTTTTTTTTTTTTTTTTTGCATAGAAGCAAACACTGTCCGAAGAGAGCGGCCTGAGATTTTTGCGGGCAAGGAGTGCAGTTGCTTGACCCGAGTTTTCTCCCGCAGCCAGAGGCCGGGACTCAGCCCCTGCCCGCAGGGTGCCAGCCCTGGGGCTCCCGGCAGGTCCCGAGGACCGGAGCCGCTTGTCCCTCTGCTGCCCCCTCGCCTGACCCGGGACAAATCGCTCAAAATCCTCAGGCACCTGAGCACCCTCGGGAAATTGAGCTGGAGGTTTTTCTCCTTGTTCCCTCCCTGCCCGTATGCAGGGATAGGGATGCCGCCGGGAACTGAAGTTTGCCCGTGGATGTTGCATCCTTCTCAGCCCCTCCAGCGGTGCCCACAGCGCCGTGCTCACCGGACCCGCTCCCTGCCCGACGGCGGCCTCGGGGTTCCCGTCTAGCGGCTGTCCCGGGCTAGCCAAGCCGATTTTTTGGCTCTGAGCCCCGGCCCTACCGGAGAAGCTCCACCGGGAGTCCCCAGGGGGCCGCTCTCTATCCCTGGGCGCCGGGGTCCCTCTCCCTGCGGAACCGGGACGGGTCTGGGGGCTTTGCGGGGGGCAAGGGGGCACACAGAGAGCATCCCGGCGGCGGTGCCCCCCTCTCCTGGGGGTTGCCCGGCGGTGGGGCGCGGGGCCGCGGCCGCCCAGGAGAGGGAGCCCGGTGGCCGCGGCTGCGCCGGGAGCCGCGGGGGCGCGGGGCTGCGACGGGCGGCGGGGAGGCGGCGCGGAGCGGAGCAGAGGGGAGCGGAGGGGAGCGCAGGGGGAGCGCTGCCCCGGCTGCTGCCCGCCCGCTGCCAGCCCGGTCCGACCCGATCCAACCCGACCCCCGCCGGTGAGTACCGACCCCGACCCCGTTTGTCCCGGGGAAAAGGTCCCGAGCGTGCCCCGGGGGTGCTGGTGTCGGCCGGGGAAGCAGTGGCTGCCCCAGGCTGCAGCCGGCATCCCGAGCCGCTGCGAGCATCCCCCGGGCAGAAGTTGGGGGCCGGTCCTGACTTTTCGCATCAGTGACTTGAACGCGGCCGGCTCGGGGCAGCACGCAGCGCCCCGTGGGTGCCGGGGCTCGGACGGGGCAAAGTTGTCCCCGTGTGCCTTAAACTCCCGGGCAGCCTCTCTCGCAGCCCGGATTTGCTTGGCATCCCTGTTATTCCCCGGGAAGGCAGAAAAATCGGGGAGAGGCAGCCCAGGGGGGAAGCTGCCGCCGGCCGAAGATGTGAGAGGAGGAGAAGGGGGGGGGGTTGCTTTTTGCCCTCTGCATGCCTCCATGCCTGTCTTCCCCTTGTCTTAATCCTTCAGGAAGGAGACGCCGGGCGGACAGAGCTTTCCCGGAGGGGCGATGCTGCCGAGCCCTGCCCCCGGCAGAAGAAAGCCCTTGCCGCCGGGACCCCCCTCGCAGCGGGACGGAGGAGAAGTCCCCGGCCCCGGAGATGCGCGGCCCGGGGCCGGCTCCGGGAGAGCATGAAGAGCTGCCTTCACCTGCCCTCTTATTAAAGGAAAAAGCATGCTAAAGCCGGCCCCGACCCTCGGAGCGCAGCCCTTCTGAGCAGGAGGTGGGATTATTCCGTGGAGAGCTGTAACCTGGCAGAGAAGTGCTAAAGCCACTTGTCCCCGCTGCAAGAGGAACCCACTCCAGGCATCGCCGGCTTCGCACCCCGCGTTGTGGCACAGAGGAGCTCACTCAGGTCCTGCCTCCTCCTCTTGCCCTTCTTCCTCCCTCCAGGGAACGACAGAAGAGAGAACTGCTACTCGGCTCTTGCCAGTGCTGGGAATACCGTGCCTTTTGCCTGGGATGAATCGCACCGATGTGCCACTTCTGCGGGATGTACAAAGTGCGACGGGGACTGACCCAGCCACCCACGTTTGCCAAGTGATCAGCAGTGGCCATGGGCTGGAGGTAGCTGGACACACGCCGGCGGGGTCCGTCACGCACTGCCCGACAGCGCAGACCTGCTGCTGGCTGGAAAACTAACTTCTGGTGGTCCCACTTCGGCGGCTCCTGGTTTTACTTCTCCCCTGCCAATTTGCACTTTCAGGGAAAAACACACGCAGGCACCTGATGCGATGCAGCATTTCTGGGATGGTTTTGTGTGTAAGATTTGCTATGCAATTCCAAAACTAAATGAGAAGGAGAGACGGCCTTGCATTCCAGAGCAAACAGAGAATCAGAGGTGAAAGGTAGGAGCCAGAATTTCTCATTTAAATAAAACTAAATAACCTGAGCTGCTTCTTACTGAAAATCTTTAAAACACACCTGCTGTATGTTTATTTTCTTTGTCTCTGGAAGTGTAAAACTTGACCGTTTTGGAACAAAGTGAAGAATTGCTCGCTGACGCTGCCCAGAAACAGAGGACTGATGGATTTCATAACAGGAGCGTGCTGAGGAGGAAGGAATGGAGTGTTTCAGCAGTGAGAAATTCAGGGGACCAAAGTAGAGAACAAGCACCTTGAATAGTACGCATCAGTAAATATGAAGGGCTAGTGCAATGGACGCTGGAAACAATCAATAGTCTGTTTAAGTGGGATATGTGCAAGCATGGAAAAGTGATTGCTTTCCTGTCTGTGTGGTATATTTGTAGAGGACAGCAGCAGAACATTTGCAGGTGATCAGTCTGAATTAGGCTACTTCATGCTGGGGTGGCGCGACGTGTTTCTGAAGGGGATTGCTTAAAAACTGGTCTGTGGAGCTGACTGTACTTGTGCATTTGCAGTTCTTGCTCGCAGAGCTTTCAACGTCATTCAGGGAGATTCAAAGTGGATGAAGCCCATCTGGGGGTGTGGGGACCATAAGAAAGGATCTTTGGTCTGTTTGGTGACGAGTAATTAGTGGACGTCTGATGTCTCTGCAAGGAAAGGAGCTGATGTCGTCATCGAAGTCATGATATGATTTCCCCTCAGGAGAAACTATGACTTGGAACGACACCACTATGGACGGGGAAGGGTTGCTTGTGGAAAGGGACTCTTCCTTTCGGATTCTCACGGGCTGCTTCCTCTCCCTGCTGATCCTCTCCACGCTGCTGGGAAACACGCTGGTCTGTGCAGCCGTCATTAGATTTCGCCACCTGAGGTCCAAGGTGACCAACTTCTTTGTCATCTCCTTGGCTGTGTCAGATCTCTTAGTGGCGGTTTTGGTCATGCCTTGGAAAGCTGTGGCCGAGATTGCTGGTTTCTGGCCTTTTGGTTCATTTTGCAACATCTGGGTGGCCTTTGACATTATGTGCTCGACAGCCTCCATCTTAAATCTGTGTGTCATTAGTGTGGACAGATACTGGGCCATCTCCAGCCCATTTAGGTATGAGAGAAAAATGACCCCCAAGGCAGCCTTCATCTTGATCAGTGTGGCGTGGACTTTGTCTGTGCTGATTTCCTTCATCCCCGTGCAGCTCAACTGGCACAAGGCTACCACCACAAGCGTTTTGGACCTAAACGCCAGTTTACAAGGTATAAGCATGGACAACTGTGATTCTAGCCTAAACAGGATGTATGCCATTTCCTCTTCTCTAATTAGCTTCTACATACCTGTTGCCATCATGATAGTAA
The DNA here is from genome assembly GCF_964034855.1 of Anser brachyrhynchus. Classification (NCBI taxonomy): domain Eukaryota; kingdom Metazoa; phylum Chordata; class Aves; order Anseriformes; family Anatidae; genus Anser; species Anser brachyrhynchus. The sequence continues at coordinate 9,606,820 of NC_137709.1, forward strand.
CTTACACAAGGATATACCGGATTGCTCAGAAGCAAATACGACGAATCTCAGCTTTGGAGAGGGCAGCAGTGCATGCCAAGAACTGCCAGACCACGAGTGGCAACAGGAGCAGCATGGACTGCCAGCAACCTGAAAGCAACTTCAAAATGTCCTTCAAGAGGGAAACGAAGGTTTTAAAGACTTTGTCGGTGATCATGGGGGTGTTTGTGTGCTGCTGGTTGCCATTTTTCGTGTTGAACTGCATGATTCCCTTCTGCGAGCCTACCGAACCGTCCAAGGGAGCAGAAGCTTTCTGCATTAACTCCACCACCTTTGATGTTTTTGTTTGGTTTGGATGGGCTAATTCTTCCCTCAACCCCATCATTTATGCCTTCAATGCTGATTTCCGCAAGGCATTTTCAACCCTGCTAGGATGCTACAGGCTCTGCCCTATGTCCAGCAATGCTATAGAGACTGTTAGTATTAACAATAATGGAGCAGTTGTGTTTTCAAGCCAACATGAGCCCAAAGGATCCAGCCCCAAAGAGTCTAATCTGGTTTATCTGATTCCACATGCAATCATCTGTCCAGAAGAAGAACCTCTAAAAAAGGAAGAAGAGGGTGAACTATCTAAGACCTTGGAGAAAATGTCTCCAGCACTGTCGGGTATCTTGGATTATGAAGCTGATGTTTCTTTGGAAAAGATCAATCCCATTACACAAAATGGGCAGCATAAAACCTGAGCAGTAAGGTTTACCCAGCAAGACCCAATAGTGTACATTGTAATAATCTTTTTTAAAAAAAACTAAGCTCTAGGGAGAAATACACATTTACACAAAGCCCAGAATTAATTTTCCTGGCATTGAAAGCAAATTTAATATTTAAAACACTAAACAGCAAAAGATACTGAAAATTGGTTAAAAAAAAGGATGTTCATCTGTACTCTTCATGCTGAGGAATATATACAAATTTGGATATAGGGCAGTAATAAAGAAAATATTTCTCCTCTACACCTAGAGAAGCCAATTTCTAGTTTGAAATGAGGCAAAAGATAAATGTTAAGTATTTAAAGATTAATGTTTACTAGAAGTTAAAAGATTGCTGTGTTTTGTGATAGTGGGTGTTAACAGGTCCTAATTTAAGACTGAGGGATTGTAAAGGTAGGTAGAGGCCTTCTTAAAATTATTTCTGAAAAATAATTGAGCCTTATAATGAAAATGGTTATTTTTAAAGCTTTGGGAGGTAATATGATGATACCAGTTTTATTTATTTATTGTTTTAAATTGATATTTTTCATATGTTATAAGAGATCTAGCTTTATTTATGTTATTTAAGATGTCTAAATAATGGGATATTTTTGGAGTGTCATAACTGCATTTTGGCCAGTCAACCAGTCAGCACTTTATTAAAAGCTCCGGTAGCCTAGAGAGCCAGTGAGGGTATGAAGGAAGGCTAAGAAGCTCAGCAAGAAGTGAAGGAATCAACAAAACTGATGTGGTGTGGAGTTCATTTGCTTATGGCCTTTTGTTTTTAAGTGGGATTTCTTTCAAAAGATAGGACCAGCGTTGACTGAGTTGTGAATTCTCTTCCCTTATAGAAATAAAAGAAATTGCTGCTATTTATTTTTAAAAAAGTTTCATGTTACAAAGACTTTGCTAGAATGTCAAGTTTGTGGATCTGTAAATACCTTAAATATGACTACAACCTTAAGAAGAATCCAATTTGAGAAGAAAAGCTTCTTAGATAACAATTCTTAGTATATAATGTTTTGTATTTATGTAAGATAAACAGCTTTCTCAGACTTTTCTTATTTCAAGTCTTGGATATCTTTTCTGAACAAACACGGTTGGTTACAATGGTAGGAAACATGCCCAACCTCATTATCATCTGTATTACTGCAGCAACGCCAGGATCATGCTGTCTGTCTGCTCCTGTATCAGTCAGAGTTAAAAAGTGAGGTACCTAGTGCTTTACTTTCGAAGCTGGGAGGACATTACATTTTAGTAATTACCATGCCAACAGTCCGCTCAATAAGGAATAGTGCCTCATTTCCATTTGGGATTAAGACATTTCTAACTATGGATGGAACTGCAGTCCCCACCTCAAAAACGTCCTGTGAGCTCCAAACCAGAGTTGCCAATGTTCAGTTCAAAAACTGCTACTTTTCCATTGTCCTTCCCCGCTGCTTTCCCTTTGTAACGCCAAAAGCAATCGGTGAACATTAGCAACAGGACCGCTGGGTGTTAATATTCAGCAGCATTCAAAGAGAGCGATTTGTTTTCTGAATGGGCGCTAATACCCTCTGGAGAAACTTTTCGTAACATATATCAAAAAATGTGTTGTCAGGAAAAGAGAACTGAGAGGAAAAAAAATTAATTCTAATGAACTCTATACATCCTGCATCAGGTCTGTGTATTTATGTATTGTGAATGTTTTCATAATTTTATTGCCTGTATGCTGCTTTCATACATATAATAAAATTATTTTGTGAAGAGAAGGTCAAATAAAACAATCCACATTGCCTTTATTAAATACATGCTGGTTTTTGGCAGTTGTATGGATCATGTTAAAGGCAAGGATGGTTCCTGTTTTTCCATTTGCCCTTATTTGGGAACACACCAGTGAGGCAGATGGGATTTTTTATTAGAAGCAGGAGAAAGTCCTCTCTGCTGAGAGACCTCTCAGCCCTTGCTCTCAGCTAGGGTTTGAAAGCAGTGCATGCAGCTTGGAAAAAAACACGTCCTGTTTTAATGCGACTGGTTAAAACGTGTAATGTTTGGTTTACTGGTAACTCTTATCTCAGTGATTTTGCCTTCATTTAACAGAATAGCAAACTTTGTTTATAGCATGCTTTTAATGTTGCTTTTTAAAAGAAATTTCTTTCTTTTGAAGCTGTGCAGTACTTTTCAAAGCCCAATACAATCTTACCACTGGTGCCTGTTTTTTTTTGGAGCAAAATGACTCATTTCAGAAGTGATGAGATGGGGGGTGGGGGGGCTCAGCTGAAGTACAGAAATGTCACTCTGCTAACAGTGACTGGTACTTTGCTTTTGTCTTTGTCAGCAGATTGAGTTTGAAATGAATAAAAAAAGAAAAAATGTGGTCACTTCTGCCTCAGGCATTACCAACATGGCTGGTTCAGCACCAGGGACCTGAGCTGGTGCAGGGGCAGCAGAGATGCCCAGCTCTCCCTCCCCAACGCCGATGCCAGGGAGTTGTGTGCTGTCCCTGGTCAGTAAATGCAGCCTTTCTTAGCTTCCCAAGGAAAATTCCCCCATGTGGTCCAGATGCCTGATTTCTTTATGTGCCTTTGAGGAATTATTTTAGTTCTTTAAAAATCCACAGGCCAAAGATGAAGTTCTGTGGTTGCTTTGTTAATTGCGTCTGCCTTCAGGAGCTTTTATTCTCAAAGCTCCGAGCACTTTGATGTAATAGCAAAAATATGGTATAAGGGGAGCATGTAAAGCAAGATGCTGGTTTTGTACTAGCTGACACAGGTTTTATGTCCCGACACAAGTGGCTCCTGCAGTGTGACCAGGGGCTGTCCCAGGACTGCCCCAGCTTCAGAGGGAGGTTGTGGGGAAGCGCTCCTGCTCCTGAGAGCTTCCCTTCGAAATGATGGGCTCCCTGCTAAGGACAGGGCAGGAGGGACTGACTGTCTTCTGAATTGATTTTATTGTTTTCTCTCTCCTTCTATTTAATTTTTTCTTTCTTCTAACTCCTTTCCTCTAGATACATTTTAGAGTACCACGAACTCACCTGGATCTCCATTTACCGCCATACTCCCATTTACCTGTTCCTTTTCCAGCCTTCCCCACTCATGACCCTTTACCTGTCCGCTCCTTTCCTCCCACCGCTACCAGAGCCCTTCTTCCACCCTGTTTGGCTCCATCAGCCTCTGTAACTCTTTGCTGGGAAGAAAGCTCAAACCAAAATCTTCTCCCAGGTTTCACTTTCCCACAGCCTGCACCCAGAAACACTTCCCTTACCTGCCACAGAGCCTGGAGATCCGTGCCAGGGGGGACTAGAAGGACCAACAGCACATACCCACCAATTGCTGCTCTATTTATGTGCCTCTAACCTGACTTAATTACCCAGAAGTTATCACCTGCTCTGTGCCTGCTCCCCAGCTGCTTGAAACCAGTGCTCTGCTGGACGTCAAGGTCAGGGCACACCCTGGGGCTGGAGAGGTCCAGCCCCATGCCAGGCTCGGGGCAGCCCAGGGCTCCTTACTGGGGTCTGGCCAATTTTTGGGGCTGGGGCTCTCCCTGCCCAGTGTCAGCAGGCAGTAGCAGCCTTGCTGGTGTTTTGGCAGATCAGAGGAATGAGCCTGGCCATGGGTGTTTCAGATGCACCCACACATACCCGGTGTAACCTTCTCCTTCTGCATTGATTCCTCGTGACTAGAGGTATTTTTCTATTTGTAGATGGGAGAGGTTAATAATTAACCTGATGGCCTTGATGAAGGAGCTGTTTGCAACGAGTGAACCATAATCACTAGATTAAATCTGAATACATTTCTCTGTTCCCTTGGCAAGCATTTCATGCTGATTTGGGTCTCTGACTTAACAAAGCGTACAAAAGATAGAGGATGGAAGAGTAAATGCCTTTGCTGATGTACAGTTCTAACAATGTAGTTATGGGGATCCAGTCCGGGATTTTTTCAAATGAATGATTTTCAGAAGCAAAAAAAAAAAAAAAAAGCACCCAAATCTGAATGAAATCTCAAACAACATCTTTGATTAGTATCTCAAAGAGACAAATTATTCTAGTAAATATTTTGTTGGTTAGTAGTTGGTTAGTAGCTCTAATCTCTAAATGATTAGATTGTTCAAATCTTTTTCCTGCTCCTACCCCTTGATTTTCAGATCATTAAATTCATATTCATTTCACACTTTCGTTAGAAAAGGAAACACTCTGAAATCTTGCATGAAGACGCAGAATGAAAGAAGAATTTACTTCCTAGGTTCTTCCACTGATGTGAGCAGAGAAGTCAAACATTTCACTGCGCTAAAGTAACATTGCAAACTTTCCCTCAGTTTCAGAGGGAGACAATTATGGCTTCAGACACCAAAACATTTTTGCCTGTTTTTATTTTTTTTTTTCTTTGTTAATAAAGGAGTTTCTGACGGTACCACTTTCCAAATCATTTGGATGCCACTCTGTATTGCTACTAACAATTTTACTTTCAGATGTACACACACATGCAATGTACAATATTCTCATTTAGTAGATTCAGTGAATCAGTAGATTCACCTCGTGCTGAGGAGCGCAGCCGATGGCAGCCTGCTGGAAACGCGGGTGGGCCCCTGGGTGCTGAGTGCTGGTTGGGCTGGAGCAGGGATGTGCTTGAGAGAGGCCTTCAGAAGGCTATGAAAACATAATATGGTTTGAAATTGCTCAGGGAAAGGTGCTGTAAAATAAAAAAAAAAAAAGAAAGAAAGACTTTAAAATGTTATTATTTATTTATTTATTTTTTGCTTTCTAGTTTTCTAAGTCTTTTGTAAAGATCTCTGTGACGATTTCCAAGATGTAAATTTTACCATCCAGTTTCGGTTCTCTTTGCTGTTCTATAGTTGTGTTAGGTTCTCTTTGCAGTCCTACAGCTCTGTTAGACTTTGCTGTCGATTTGTGTCTTCTGCGCAGCAGATCCTGCTCCAGCAGAGTGCCCCTCAACCTGCCAGCATTGCGCCCGCTCTGCTGGGGTGGGAGGGCAAGAGGTGAGAGAAACCCCCTGGAAAAAGCCTCATCTGAAGAGGGGGAGAGCAACAAGTTCAAATTTCAAGCTGCTATCTATCTTGTATGGCCTAAAACTAAAACATTTTCATAGTTTTCCCAATTTACTTGCAACAGTTTGAATTAATTTCCTTGAAAGCAATGCATACAACTTAAAGAACACCAGCATTTTTTAAGTAAGAAAGATATTTACGTTATATTAATGAACATTTCAGAAACATTTTTGCTAAATATCCTTACAACCCTTAGAAAATAGAACACTTTCAATGCATTTTGTTCATATAAAAAAAATATTCAAAATAAGAGGACAAATTTTCTATGAGAAAAATGTCACGCAGAAACTTTCAGTCATATTTCTTTCTTGTCTGAAGGGACAAAATATAGTGATAGATAGCCTTGTGGTAGCATGTAGCACGAGTAAAAGCATTTCCTGGCAACCAGCAGAAAACAGTCATGTGACATGCACTTAAAAAGCTTAAAACTTTAGCATGGAACTTTTAAAGCACAATAAATAGAGCCAACGTCGTGCCTAAAATTTGCCTTGCATAAATTTTGTAAACATTGATATGGATGAATTTGCTGAGAAAGTGCCTGCATTTTTTCCCTTATATGAAGGAAGCATATTTTTTGGCAGAGCTTTGGAAAATACAACCTTTTGTGCAGTATTGGTGGTCAGAATTTCCTGGGATTTAAACCTGACTTTTTCTCTAAACTGGCTTAGTTTTCTGCATCCACATTTGGAAGCGTGAACTCAGGTATTTTGCACAGACTAAACTCACCTTTACCAAGTGATGCAAGGACACAAATGTAGGTGCTAGCCTAATTCCTGCAGGGCAATGCATGCTGTCTTGCTGTTTTTTTGAGGGTTCTGTGGAAACTTTTACCAGACATTTAGTAATTCCACTTGTGTTCTTTAGTCCGTACAATTGAAAAATGCCAGTTAATTTTTAAAAATATATTAAATAAGTTTCTGAAGTTAGCTTCCATCCCTCTAAGTGGCATTTTCATATGCATGCCACAGGACATCAGTTCCTGCCTGCTGAGCCTTGCTGCCTTTCAGCAGGAGCAGGTTCCTCCTTCCTCCTTCCGTGACTTTTATTTATGTTCTCTCTGTTCTGCCCCCTTTTCCCTAAATAACAGAGGATAACATAAATGGTAGGAAGGTGATTTGATCTGAAATGGCACTTTTTTACTCTCTGCGCAGCACCAGGTCCTGTCTCCACCCCAGATGCTCTGGTGCAGGCAGACTTTTCAGTGTCGGTCCCGACTGGGCCCTTGCGCAGGTTTGCTGGGCCCTCGAAGCTCACAGGCTGCAGGTGGGTGATGCTTGTTTTAAGCTGGATGGGGAGAGCCACAGTGAATGTATTGGTTGAGACATTTTCAAGACAGGGCTAAAAAGCTGTCCAAATCCTTTGGACGGTTGCGGCATGCTTGCCCCTTGAAATAGTGCTCCTCGAGCCCTGCCAAGCATCTGTCCTTCCCATATCAAAAAAAAATTATTTTCAGCAATTTATTTGCTTTTGTAGTATTTACTCAGCTTAAACATGTAACCTTGTGTATCTCCTGCACCTAACTGAAGCAAAGAGCCAGCTGGGTGATAAGAGCAAATAGAATATAAACTCAAGTTATCAATCTTAGCATTCAGGAAAAAAACAAAAAGCCAGTGGCCGGACTCCCACCCTTTTGGCAGGATGTAAACGAGGGCGGAGGGGGCGGAGTGGTGCTGAGCCCCACACTCTGCAGCACGCCTGTGCTTGCGCTGCACCACCAAGGCAATGAAAGAAACGTTTTGCACGCCACAGGCGGCAATCAATGGAGCGTTCAATATTTCAGTCACTTTCTTTTTCAAAACGACTGGTGATCCCTTCCCACCCCCGTGTGCTTGCAGTGCTCGAAATTAAATACGGGGAACGGTCACCAGTAACAGCCCCTGGGGTCTGCAGCAGCCGAGCGCTTGTGGAGAGGGGTGGGATGGGTGGGGTGGCTGAGGGGAAAACTCACTCTTCCTACAGCTGGAAGGGCTTTGGTGCATATTTTATGGCTTTCCCCCGCTCGTGCCCAATAGATAATCATTTCTGAGCACTACTTCTCTACGTGCTATCTTTTAAAACAGATTAGCAGCTGCAGGTAGTGGGCAGCCGCCGAAGTGGTGCCCCAGAACCGCAGCAACAAACCTGGGGGTGCTGGGCCGAGGAGGAAGGAAGGCTGTCATTTTGGAGAAGCGTTTTCTAGGCTCTGAAGGGACAAATTAATATCTGAGGCCAAACGCCTCATTTATTATGAAGGACTCCCTCATTTCATGTGTGTCTTTTCCCCCTCAGCAGGCTGAAACTGGTGAAATATGGCATCTTCTTGATACTTTGCTTCTTCTGATAGCAGCAAATGGACTTTTAGTTGGATCCGTAACTCAGGTGTGCTAAACAAACTAATTGTTTCAACTACAATTAATCAAATGACCTTTGTACTTTTATTCCTTAAGGAAAATAAAGGAATTATAGGTAATGCTGCAGAGTAGCTTTCTCAGTCTTGAAGTTATCTCAGGCAGATACGAGCCTGCAGTCTGGAGTGATGCACGGGTACAGCATGGCTTGTGGCTTGTGCATGCAGTGCATAGAAACGCTGTGCAAGGAATATAAACTAGTGATTAGGCTTCATGATGTACGGCCCTGCTCACTGCAGAAAGATCTGGGTTTGCTGCTGCAAACAGCTGTTGAACCCTTGGGTTGCTCAGCAAGGCTGACAGAAGGGACACCGAGGGTCCCAGATCCTCAAGTGCTGCCCAAATTTTCTCCCTGTGTAATCTTCCTGGGTAACAGTGGCTACAGCAGGAGCAGATGCTGGAATTTCAGTGCAAGCCCTGATTTTATTCATTCTGCAGCCAAAATGAGGCCACGAAGGCTGCCAAGAGGCATGCTTTTTTTGGTTTGACACACAGAGAATGCATTTTTAATGCTATAAGTGCTGTTCTCCACCATTGGACTCCCCAGTGATGGATAACTGCAGTCAGAGCCTTGCAGTAAAACATTTGCTTTCAAAGAGGGTAGACAAAAATACAACAAACAGTATTTTTCATTAAAACAGAAAAATATTCCCTTTAATAGGCCGCTCTCTGACTTTTCTCCGATCTGAGCTGACAAGTAGTAATTCTGCCTTATGAGGCTAGAACTGGAGAAAGAATAATTTTCTAATCAAAACCGGTGTTTACCACTGCAGGACAAGTTGTGTGTCTGGGCATGGACACCAGCCTTCTGCTAGAGCTGAGGAATATTTGGAAGATCATTTTTTTCTGTCATCTTTGTCATCCCATGGACTGCCTGCTGATTGTAAAAGAGATTTGTTTTTAAATGTGTGGGCTTTGTGAATCTGAATTCTGAGCTGGGCAGAATAGATTTAATACTGTAAACCACCCCCCAAAAATTCATACCCCCACCAAAACAGAACTCACTATGAATGAGTTGAAACATATTTGATTCCTGGATTTACATATTTCCTTTCAGTCATCCTATGAAAACTAAGATAATTATTGAAATAATTTGGGAAAGAGAGGATTAAAGGTGATCTTACTGCATGAATATCCACTGTGCTCCAGATAGGAGAGAAATTCCTGTCTTGTTACCCCACAAAATAAACCTTTCTGGGGCATGGCCAGTTGCCACCCCTTATGCAGGGGGATGAGGAAGCATGCAGAGCACTGTGCTTGGCTTTGCTTTCTCCATGTGAAGTGGGATCTGGGATCAGAGGTACTGGGGTGCTTGCATGAGCAAGGGGAGCAAAAACTTGGTTGTGACATTAAGTCCTAGCTCGCAGCTGTCCCTAGCGCTTGGTGTGACACTGATGGCGGTTCCTCACTCAGTCTGGGTCATAGTTTCCCATCAAGTCACCTGGTGAGGAAGGTTCCCTCTCCTAGAGATTTTCTGATTGCAAAAACCAGAGCCCCTTCAACACCTAGAGCAATGAGTAGTCCTTGCAAGGACTTAATGTCACCTGATATATCATTGCATAAAATCCTGATGTGTACGGGAAGACAATGAGTTAAAATCTAAGCAATAAAGTCCTCACTAAAGCTTCCATCTGTCCTGGTGCGCCTCTTGCTCTCTATAACCAAAAGCAGGAGGTGGGAGCTGGATACAGACGCTGCACACAAAAGTTCTTCCTTCACCCCTGCCCTGTTGCTTTGCCACATGGGATGTGCACAGAGCGTGTCTGCTTACCTTGCCTGGCCATGTAAGTTGGAAGAGGGCTGGAAAGAGCACGCAGGCAGCCCCAGCTCTGCCTGGGCGCATTCCTAATCAGACAGGCTAGGGGCAGAGACAGGGGCAGGTGAGCAGCAGCTTCACTCCTGATGCATCATAAAGCATGACGGATGCTTGCAAGCAACTGGACAAACGATCTCTTTCTGGAGACAGGTATTTTCATATGGCAAGGTATTTTTGGGTGAGAAATGCAGAGGTACGAGTCCTCTTGAGAAGAGGAGTTTCGGTTTCAGATCCTCAATTCAAGTTTATCACTTTTTTCCATGTGGGGGCATGGTTACTTATCTGCATTCGAGACAGAAGGCCCTATATTAGAGCATCTTCAAGTGCTTGAAATTCTCCCATCAAGCAAAAGTAGATTGGTAGCTCCCCCCATTTCCTGCTTAGCAGGAAATGCCCCATGGGGGCACATTAACAGGGAAGAGGCTGTGCACATAGGGAAAAAAATTTGGAGTCACTCAGGGACAAATGTTGATCTATTACAGCTGAATAAATCCACAGTGATACAATTGATTCCCTTGGATATGCATTAGATTTATCCTGGCGTACATGAGATCACAAACTTCTGCATGCATGGCTCTCCAGCTGATTAGCGCAGTGTGATTCTGATAAAATTCCAGACTACCTTAAGACTGTCTGATGTTTCCCTTAGAAAACCCTTTTTTCAGTTGCTTATCTCCTTGCTGAACCTCAACCATTTTGATAGAGTTTTTTTTTCTATGCTGGATACATGCCTCAGGCAAATCTACAAACTTTTAAAGTGTCAGTCAGAACAGCAAAGGCAGTTCGGCATGAGAGAACATGAGAAACAGAAAGTTGTGTTTCCCACAAGAAAATGTATGGCTGTTTTGGGGAGAAGCTCCGAAGTTGCTGAGCTTTGGGGCAGGGCTGGCTGACCCTTCTGCGCAGAGGGACAGCGGGACACAAGGCAGAGTAGCACATGAGCAGTCATCGAGAATACATAATTAACACACATTATTTAACAGAAAAGTTACACGCAAGTGGGGAACAGAGCTGGGGACGGGAGCTGGGAGCCCAGCATCTTCCGTTCCCAGACCCACTGCATTGGCCATGAAGGTGGGTTTTCCTCTCCAATGCTAAAGGCTTATTATTAAACAATAACAAGGAGATGATTTTTTATTTATTTATTATTTTTTTTAAGAAGTAGAAATCCCAGAAACCCCAGTGTCAGAAGGGGAAGACATTGCTAATCTCTTGCTTCCATGCATGAATTTGGGTTAATTCCAGCAATGCCATCCAGGAAATGAAGTCAGCAGAAGCTTTTCCTATTAAAGCTGTCACAGGTTGACAGGACTCAGTCGACAAAACTAAAAGGGAAACAACCAGCTCGAGCTTCTGTTCTCTGTGAGGCAAGAGATGGGGGAGAGGCAGGAGGGGTTTGGCAAATCTGAAAGCAAGAGGAGTTGGTGCTCCACCTGTGACATGGAGCCAGCAGCAAAGATCAACACTGGTGAATTGGTGCCTGGGGCTGCGATACGCAAACCTAACTCAGGAACGCCTCCTTGCACAGAAGGCTGGGGGAATTCACACCAGTTTCGTCTCACACCAAGAACACACAGAACACATCAAATTGTGTTCCCAACCCACCGTGTAGAGGGTTTCTGGAGTCTAGCTTCAGGCGTCATATCTGCCTGCTTTGAAGCAGGAATTGCCTGCAGCAACTCTGCAGAACTGGATTTTCTCGCAAAATGTTGTGCATTTAAAATTATCTGTGATATTAGAAAAAAAAATCTTTGTGTTTCTAGTTTCTCTGAGTGGGAGTTTTGCTGTACAAGATGGCCTGAAATGGAAGTGAGCTGCATTCCATCTCCATAGTCCAGATAGATGTGGCCTTTCTGAAATATTGAAATGAGTGTGGGGTGAGGGAGAATTGTTTAAATTAAATTTTATCTGAATTTGTCAGAACAAATCAAAAAATTGATCAAGCTATGGTTTTCATTTTCTGGAGTGTTCAGAACAGAAACCTGAGCTGTTCTGTCTATAATTCCTAAAAGTATTTCTTTTATTTTACTGATGTCCTCACTTTCTTCATGGCCAATTGCTCCAGAACTTGAAGCTTCCTGCAGAGAGGAAAGCCTGGAGGATCTCCTGCACTGCCACACGTCACAGGGTGACCTCACGTAATGGCCGGACCACCCCATACGTGGTTTCTTCTTTAGAGGTTTTTAATTTAGATAATTTTTCTCCTTCCTAGCCAGAGATGTCTTCAGTCTCAGGGGCTGCCCTGCCTGTGTTGGCACACGAGGCTGTTGGCGGGGCTGCATGCACTGGGCAGAACCAGCAGGCTCCGGATGGTCACCACGGTACCTCGCAGCCAAATCAAATCACAATTAAAAAAAAAAAGCTATGTGAGTGATTTCGGGAGTAATAAGATAATGTTTTTGTACTGTGAGGGACCTGGGATGGGAAAAGCAATCACCTTTGGATAAGCCGTTCAGCCATTTAACCTTAGCATCTCAGAAATCCCTTGTAACGGGCTTGTGGTTCCGCAGCACCGCCCTGCCTGTGAAGCAGACACCTATAATGTCTTCACTTCACCCCTCCTCACGCTGTGGCCAGTTAAACATTGTCTTCTCTCTTAGTAATAAAGCCAAAGTGCATTCTACTGTGTTCAGATAGATTGCTCTCTGAATGAGAGGGAATAATTTCAGTTCAATGTCAGGCTCTGGTGAAGGAAGAAATGAACATGGAAAGCAAGTACCCTCTTGAAGTATTTGTTCCAAAAGCAAAATTTATTAGTGCATGCTGCATGTCTGTTTTTCACCAGTGTTTTGTGCAGTCATGGTGAATTATGTATGAATTGTCCTGGCTCCATTGGCTTTTATAGCACTGCACTTACAACTGGCACCTGATGCTGAAATAACAATTAGAAATTAATAACATTTAAATACAGACATGAACACTGAGATCTGGCAAAACTGAATTTTTTGCTGGAGCCCATTAATATTGGCTCACTACTTCATTTCTTGTCACTTTTCACCTATTTTCCTAAACAAGAGAGGGCTGTGGAGAGCTCTCTTCATTGCCAAACCACCCCCACAGGCAGTGTTATCTTCCCTTCTATGTCGTGTTACCCATCATCTGCGTTTTTTCTCTCTTAGCCTTCCAACAGCACCGCACAGCGTGTGGGTGCAAATGAAGAGAAGGTGTCAGCTTGGGCACTGGGGACTGGCTCTGCTATGTGTGTGCACAAGCCACTTCAGTTCCCTTTCTCCCCAGCTATTTTGCTCCTGCCCTAGCCCAGGAGATGCGCAGAGGCAATACCAGACTGTCAGAGACAGAGCAGTAAATGCCAGTGGTGGGGTTTCATCCTGCAGGGTGCATGACTGCCTGTCTAGCACCCATCAATGCTCCCTGCCTTGCCTCCAGCACAGAACACCTCTCTCTTTGCACTTGCTCTCCAGGTGAAGGTAACAGGAAGGGCTGTGCTTGTTCTCAGTTACCACAAAGGAATTCCATGGGCAAGGCTGCATTCACAATTTGAACCCGTGTTTTCACTTTATTTATAGTTTTGCAAGCCCATTTTTTAAAAACTTTTCCAACGAGATGTTGTATGCATCTCTTATTTTAGTTTGAATTATTTTTCACTTCACTGTGTTTATTATCTGTTATTCAAGTAGCGACGTCCATAACCCTTCAGTGGCTTTTCAAAAATGAAGAAAAACAAGTTCTCTTCCAGTCAGATGCTTGTTGTTTGTTTACTTCCTCAAAAATGGCTGTTTGCAGATTTGAAATATAAATCTTCTCATAGCATATGTAGACTATGGTAAACATCTAAAAAAAAGGCAAGCAGCTTGTGGTTGAGAACAAGCAAAAAAAAAACCCGAATTTCATATTTAGCAACATGTCATCTGTAACATGCTTCTGCCCTTTGAGCTCATTGTGATCCGTCGTAGGGGCTGAGTATGGCATTGGCTGGGTGCTTGGATAACCACAGAGGGGAAAACTTCTCCATGGGATGGTCCAGCACCTCTGATCTGAGGTGTATTTAACACTGGCTGCTCAGCTGGGGCCAGAACTTGATTTGTTTCCACTGTGCTCTCTTTTCAAGGCTTTCCTTCAGCATGCTGACAGCCCGTGAGGCAGGCTTGTCTGATGAACGACTGTCTTCAGACGGGACCGAGAGCTTGAGAAACTAAATAGGATGTCTGCTGGAAAATGTACTCAACAAAAGCAGCAATTTGTCTCCTGAACAATCTGGTGTTTGCAGTGAAGTCCACTTTGTCCCGGAAGGCAGAGTAAAAGAGAAGAAAGGCTGAATAATGCATAAGAAGTATCCTTTCACACACGTAGACATACGATGGGGCTCATGTTGTGTGCTTAAGACATGGAGAACAGCAATGTATAGTGAACGCATTCAGAAGGAAGTAGATTGAGACAAAAAATTAGCTACATTTTCAAAAATAGGTCACGGACAGTACATCTTTACTGTATCACAGAGAGAAATTAGAAAGCAGCCCGAACCTCAAGGAGACCAAGACTGTAATGTGTGACTCACAGGAACTCAAACAGACACCCAAGAGTTAGAAAGGGAGCTCAGATACTCCATCACCCTCTCCAGGCAGGAATGAGTCAGGCAAACCGACATTTGATGATGCTCGTTCCAGGGAGGGACTGGGAGATGTGCAGCGGGCGTGGAGCAGGCAGTGTGCAAGCTCCACTGGTCTGCAGAGCATCAGATCCCAGCCCGGGGCTGCCTGCCAAGGGGATCGCTGGGGAGGTGGCTGAGGGCAGAGATCTGGCTGCTTCAGCGCCCACAGCGCTCTCATTAGGAGGGCTGGGGTAAAATCGTCATCCATCCATAGCTGTTTGCCCTGTTACTGTGCAATTTGCTCTGTCCTGCAAAAATAAAGACCGTTCCTGTATTGTCCTATTGCTTGATCCATGCTTGCTTCACTCCAGACCTTTAGGCGCTGACTTTAGAGCTGATTTACCTCTGCAGTGGAGATTTCCAGCAGGAGATTAGCTCTGCACAGCAAGCCCCAGCCCAGCGCCCCACTGCCAGCATCCTGGCAGAGATGCAGGAAACCAGAGCCTCACGCCCTGCCTGGTGCTGCACAAAGGAGGCTGCGGGTGGGTTTGTTATTCAAGTGCAGCAACTATTATACGTGTTGTTTATGAAGGACTATAAAAGGGGAGGCTACTTTGGGAAAATGAAAGGTTAGATGCCCATGTGAGCGCACAGGGCAGCCTGTCTCTGTGTGTGCTCTGAGCAGGATATGGGGAGGTCTGTGCATGGGACACGCTAGCCCTTCCTCTGCCTCCCTGCTGAGCATTCCCAAGCAGCTGCAGCAAGGCTCCCAGCAGGCTGGACACTGCTCAGCATGCACCAGGACCAGGTTAAAAGGAGGTCTTCAGGCTAAGAGAGTCAGAGCCATGGCTTCCCAGGAAGGTTAAGATGTGTACCCTGCTGGTTAGTGGCTGTGAAGTGGGCAAAGCCCTTCAATGTCCAGCACACTGGGGAGTGTGCCCCTCTCCCTGGCCGTTAGACCTCCCATGCTATGACAGGGTGGAGAGACGTCTGCAAGGCCTTCAGGTGAATCAAAGCCTCTGCTCCAGTCTCCCATCTGCTCCTGGGGGGTCAGTGCTGGTGGTCCAAGGAAGCTCTGGCCGGCTCCGCTCCCACCCATCTGCAGTGTGGGGACATCCAGCCTCACCTCGAGGGGAGCATCGTGCTCTTTGTCATCTCCAGAGGTGTGAGGTCGAAGCAGAATCACAGTTGTGCTAATGCTGGACTGCAGAGAACTCTTGTAAATGTGAAGCTAATGCTTTTAGCCTAACTCCTTTCAAAATTTTCCCCATTATCAAAGCCCTTTTAAAGCAAAGGTTTTCTTTTTTTTTTCCCTCCCTTTTTAAGTGATTCAAAGAGAATATGCTACATTATGTAACTACTGCTGTTTTTTCAGATATTAAAAGCCACTAGCAAAAGATATGCTACTGTCAGTGCTGGATAGAGGTGGCTTTGAATTAGGTGATACAGTTTATACCCTGGGTCTGGAGGTCAATGTGGCATCCAAATCCGGGCTATTGCAGGTGACAGATGCTTTCTATCTATCCCCAAGTCCCTAGTGCTGTAGGAGCTGAGGCATTTTCTGCTCCTTCCACATCTGTCCCTTCCTTCTGCTAAGGTGCCCTCTGTTAAGGATGTATTAAACACAGCTGGACAGGCAAAGGGTGCTCTCATCAGTCAATATTTTTCCTCTTATATACACAAAGCACACATATGAAGCATTGTTTTCTATGCATGCTGCCCCTGTTGTTAGAAATTTTTATGAGATTTCAGGCTTGAATCTGGATGAAGAAATTCTCCTCCCACAGAAAACGTAAAGATAAATGATTTGGTTCTAAAAGCACAAATTCTTATTTGGTGTGAATATTCCTCTGAAATAAAAGAGGGGATTATAAAGCCTTTTGTCTTATAAAATGAAGTTCTTCCACAAAAAGAAAAAAGAGCATTAATTCATTCAAAAGCCTTGGGATTGTTTTTTAAGCATGTCATGTTTTTTAAGCATGGAAAGCAGGTGGATTACATGCAACAAAATGCAAAATACCTGAAATATGAGCATTTTTTGAATGTCCCTGAAAATTCAGAGTAGGACTGGTTTGGTGAGATTTTCAGTTGGAAGGTGATATTTCCCAAGCGATGTTTTCACAGGACATTTTCTGACCTGCTCATGTGTCAGAGTAGCTATATGTCCAGAGTGCCAGTTCAAAGCTATATCAAGCAAAACTACAACCTCCATGAGTTTAAATGCCTATCTGAATATAAAGAGAAAGAGCCCAAACAGGAAAATAAAGGAAAGAAAAAATTGCAGCTTCAGAGCAGTATAAGATTAAAACAAGTTTTATCACCTTAGATAGTATCTCGGTTATCTGTATGTCACATACCAAAATTGGGCTATTCTAGAAGTAACCTCAAAGCTTTTTAGTGCTGGTTCCTTTCAATGCCTTCTTGAATAACAGCATTTCTCCAGTTCAGCTCCTTTTGCTTATGTTACCCAAATGCATTCAGGTTTGTCTGTCAGATGAAGAAGGGGACACAGAATTTGCTAAGACCACTTTTGTTTTTATATCCCCCAAGCTCTCTCCTTCCTTGGGCAGCTCCTCCTCTGCTGTGCACACATGCAGCTTCCCTCCCTGCTGCTTTCCCCACAACCACGACTTCCAATGCCCGTATTTTCCTTTACCACAAGGCAGCTCTACTGTGGTGCTCTGTGTGCTAATGGGGGTATATTGCCATGGCGTGCATCCCTGGAAATCCCCCCTGTAATATGGAGCTGCCAGAGAGCATCACTCCTTCTCTGGGGACTGAACAATTGATGACAAACTCCAGGACCCGTGCAGCAGCCCTGCTTGGCAGGCGTGCATCCCTGACCTCAGCCACACACGCTCATCTTCCATTACATTAATGGCCAGGCTTTGCATTAATCACGTCAGCAAACCCATGTTGCAACCGAAGCAGCACGCTTGCTTGACAGCTCAGTTCAGCTAGGACAAAGGATGACATCTGGCCTCATCCCTATCACTTCTCATTTCTCTTTACCGACTATTCCAAGGTGGATTAAAATATTGTGGAGGGCTCAGCTCGGATCTAATGACAAAAAAGGTCATTAAAATCTGGGCAAGCTGCAGCCCTTTCAGGACTGTTAATTTCCAATAAATAAATAAATAATTAAAAATCCACTGTGGTGATTCCTGAATGTACCAACTGTGATTTTGTTTATTTTAACTGAATGACCACATATTCAAAATATATTTTTTCTCAGATCTCAGACCATCTTGATAACAAATTCATTGTAATGTACCTTTTTATTGTCCTTTTCAGCACAGTGTTCTAAGGAACTGTCTAAAGATTTATCCTTTTATCCACCAGCTCTTTGCAGCCCCTTCCGGGCTGAAACAACAGTCTTTTTACAAAGTACATCACTCAGTGCAAACTATCTTGGGGCAAGATGGGAGAAAATATCCCGTATCTATTAAATTTGAAGGAGAATTTGAGGCAGAAGGCAATTAACTGCTCATGCTGAAATTCAGCCAGCAGAATGGGAGAAATCCTCCCTACTAACTGTTGGATCTTTACTCAACAACGAGAGCCAGATCTCTGCTTTTCTGTTTTGCTCATACAATGAAACCTAACACAGCCTGACATGATGATGAAGTACATGATTGTCACTGGTTTAAGCAGGGAGCTAACAGCAGACATTTTACGCTTTCTAAACTGCAGCTACGTGAATTTTCTTTCAAGGTCTGGTATCCATGACAGATCTGGCAGGATGTTGCTTAAAGTATGCTAATACAATGAAATCAGAGCCTGCTGGTAGGCATGCATGGATGTGTGGGTTTGTAATCAAATAGTGATGGCTGCCAATAGCCAGTGATGGCAATGATGGCCATAATATAGCTGGAGTGACAGTGCAGGAACAAGTCCTGAGATTTTGCTCATACAAATTAAGGCTAAGCTGCATCCTAGCAACTTTTGTGAAGTTGCTTTGATGCATATATTATTTTTCCACTAAATAAAATGACATCTAGTCCTCTGCAGTTCCCTAACTCTTCCCATTAAGTCTTTCAGGATGCCATTTCTCAGAAAGTTCTCCTTCTAAGTCAATATGCAAATGAAAGCATGAATTAATATGCCAACACACTTCTTGGGATGGGCAGTTTTCAGGGAAATAACAGTCCCATAACATAGGAGCCATCATGTAGAAAGATGTCACTCCATGACCTTTTTGCATCTGCTACGTGTTCCCCAGCAGCACGCTTCCGACAGAGCCACGAGATTGCCATTAATGTCAATTACCCTGGTTTACCTAATCCCCAGGCACTGGTACGCAGACTCAAGACATCTTTGCCATACAAAACTGCCCAGATATTAAAGAGTGATCTTTCTCATGTTTATTTATCTCGCCTTGTATCAGCAGCTGTGGTGCTGTTTACAAAGAAAGGTAGCATAACTGCTGTCAGCAGCTGTGTTAATAACCAGACTGCCCTGTGCAGAATATTGCTGTCAGATTTCAATATTGCAATACACACTGATTTTGTACATTTTATTTTTAAGGCAAAGTGCAGCCAATAATATTCAAGAATTAAACACTTCTGTTGCAGAAGAACTATCTGGTGGAGGCCAGGCAGCTCCCGGAACCTCCCTGTGTTGGTGCTGGTGGGGATGTCTGGTGGTGTGGTCAGGGCACTGAGGGTCACAGGGCAGGGAATCACCGTGCTGTTCTGCAGCCATCCTGTGCCTCGATTGTACAGATTTGCAGCTGCCCCATCACTGTGCACTTGCCTGGGGATCTGGATTGTGGCAGACCCTGTCTGTGGTTCTTCTAAGCTCTTGCCCAGGTACTGGGAGGCTGCATCCCCAGCTGGGGGTGTCACTCTTGGTCCTGTTGCCCACCCCTTGAAGAGCAGACTGCTTCGTCCCCTCCCTGGCTGCCATCTGCACCCTGGCTGCAGCCAGCCAGGCAGTGAACCAAGCCCTCAAATCCTGGGGCACGAAGGGAGGAATAATAATAACTGTTTTCTAAAGCACAGTTCTCTTAAGCGCAGATCCTCCCTTTGCACATATGGCTGTAAGACGTGGCTACAAAATCTTTGTGAATGCACAGGTTAGAAATGTGTTAGTCCTGAAACATGTTAGCCAGTTTATAGCCAGGAAGAAGAAAATCACCAGCCCTTGTCTTGTTGACAGTGTTCTCTTGGCAAGAAAAAAATGCAATTCAGAAACACTGGTCCTGTGGAAAGAGAAAGGACAGAGAGACACACAGAAAACACACAGCTACAAAGCTGGGAAAATGTGATTTTCTCTGCTTTGAGAAACTTTACACCTTATCCAAAGCATTTGGATGTCCCTACTTCAGCCAAAGCGTGTTATATTTGGTGATCACAGACATTTGCAGTCAGTCATATGGGAAGCATTGCCTGAGCTAGCAGACAGTGCCTACAGCGTGCCCGTGAGCAGTATAACAGGAGGGCAGCAGCACTGGTCAGGCCGAGTCCCCGCAACATCTTCAGCTCTAGGTACAGAAGCTAACCAGGCAGGAGAGGGGATGCTGTGGGCTGTGGTTTTCTATGCTTTGCACCTTGAGGAGAAATAAAAACCACCTGTGCTTTGCGAGCAGGCAAGAGAGGATTCTCTGTTCAGAAAGAACCAAAATAGGTCTCTTCTCTTTGCCATGTCTCTGACACACCAACTGAGATCTCAGGTTTCAGTGCAGGCCTTCCCTCCCTGCGAGGCTGGCAGGAGCTATCCCTGCTGGCTGCCACGGCCTTCCTCCACCCTCCGAGGCCTGCCTCCTCCCACCACTCCTGCCTCTGGCTCCTCTCCCTCCCCAGGACTTGCCAGCTCCCATCCGTCCCCGTGGGCAGAGCCTGCGATTGGGAAGAGCCTTCCAGGCAAGCAGCCCAGGAGATGTCGCAGCAGAACACCATTTTCTAGCAGAACCAACTGTTTCAACCAAACGTTGCCAAAAAAACAAAGAAACAAGCAAACAAACAAACAGTCCTAACCAGGGGGCTTACCAGAATGGCTTGCCCAAAGGAGAGAATTCTTGTCCCAGTGGGGAGAGCAAGGTGAAATGGTGCATGGGGACAGGTGCAGAGGTCTCCCTGCACCTCACGGTGACAAGGAGAGCAGAAAAAGCCCTAAAAAAGCTGCTTCACTCTCATCAGAAATGCTAAGGGGAGGTGGGATACCTGTCTGTGAATGGACTAGGGAACAAATATAGGGGAATATAATAGGGGGAAAAGCAGTTTACTTCAAAAGGCTGGCACGCCAAGAAGCTGCTTTGCAGAGGTCATGGATGAACATCAGCAGGAAATTAAAAGGCCCTCGTGCGTAGGACGTGCTCAGGGCAGCTGGTCTCCCTCCTGATGTGTGTCATGGGGAAGGAGAGGTGCTAGTGGGGGATATGAGGACCTCTCGGCAGCTTGGTGGCGTGGTGGAGGTGGCCACGTGGTGCCGGTGGCAGGATTGTCGTGCTGGGCCTGCAGCGCTGCGTTCCCGCATCTGCTCATTTCCAGGTCATTTCACCAGTGCCTCTCTGACTGTTTCCTCAAGCAACGGAAATCATTTTTACCTTGGGTGAAACTTGCTGATGAAAAAAAAAACACACCAAAAAGCAAGAAAAATACTGAAACCATCACTGTCAGAAATGTTTCACTTTTTCATTTTTTTTTTCCCCCAAGGCCACCACAAATCCACTCTTACATTCACTTTTGAAACATCTGTATTCAGAAACTACGCTTCAACTCAGCTCTGTCATCTTGTCTATTTTGTGCAAATCATTTGCTGCTTAACATGTTAAGATAAAATAACTTTGTTTCATCATAGTTAGAACTCTTTTCCTGGGAATTTATATATTTATATATGGATTCATTATTTTGGGAAGAAAGGAACATGATGGAAAGGCACAAAGCAACACCTGATCGGTGAGCAGTCTATCAGAAACTTTTCTATGTGTCACGACACATGAACAAAGGGAGGTTGGCAGGTGGGAAGCCGCTGACACTGGGCAATAATTTCATGAAATTTTTGCTTAAGCAACAGCCATTGAAAACAAGAATTTTGACAAGAATTCCAAAGGAATTTAGTGTTTATAGGAATATCAAGAATATTTCGTTTTCATTGTTAGTCAAAATTGGAATTTTAGAAAAGCTATTGACCTTCTTGCATTTCATTACTTACTGTCTAGCAAGCCTTTTCCAAATACTAAGCCACTATCTTAGTCATAAACTGGCATTAAAACCAGGTAGAAGCTGTCTGAAAGCCCGTTCTGTTTAAATTGCTGTTTAGTGGCCATTTCAGTAGATTTCATTTCATTTCTGTCCTTGGTGGCCACATCTGGATGTGTAAGGGAACCCAGGCCATAGCTGCCTGCTTGGCTGGTAGCCCAGGTGAGAAAGAGAGCCACTGGGCAGATTGTGGAGACTGAATTCTTTTATAACCTAAATAAAAAGACTGTGGTGGAGTAGTTATGGAGGTGCGTGAGAACTTGTCCTTCCGCTTCTGTGGTGTTGCCATCTTAGAGAACAACGACCTTTTGTCTCATTATGAAACGGGAAAAAACATCTGCATTATTGCCAAAGCTCATTCATCGCTTTAAATTCTCACACGACTCTTTTCTGCTGTCAATCTACTTATAACTATCCCTGAGGAAGAATTAAGGACTGAAACACTCCTCAAATAACACTGGAACATGCTTCAAATAATAAAGGGACAGAAAAAGAACAAGGGCAAACTGCACCATGGAGACAGGGAGGGTGAAAACTCAAAATTTCTTGAAAGAAGCAAGAAGTGCTGAATTTTTGTGTTGTTTTTGTTCTGATTTGGAATGAAAACCTTTTTTTTTTTTTTAATGAAAAGAAAATATGAAAAGCATATTTTGCAAGCAACTTGGTTCAGGAATTTTGTTTCAAATCTGATTAGAGTTGTTTGCAGTTCTCTATTTGTATATTGGTGTAATTATATTTTTTTACACTTTGTCAATGACCAAGTATGACATGCATTATTTTAAAGGGACCTTAAAAATGGAACATGAAACACAATACAAATCCAAACAGTCCATAATGATGATAGTTTTGCATTTTGACTACCTCTTTCTTGAATACCTAGTGGAGGCTTTTTTTTTAATTTTATATATATATATTTTCAAGTAATTTGAAAATCTCTTTTCAAACAATAAATAAACAGAAATAGTATATGATGACACTCTTTGTCCACTTACACTCGGAGGTGATGGTCCTCATCTCCAGTCACTACACCTTTTAAGCCTCCTGGTTGACCTAATTAGGTCCCTAAACTGGGGTTTTGAAGATTGTGAGCTTCTGGAAAAGCTTGAAATTTTTGACTTAGAAAAAACTCTGTGTAATGTAAAGCATCCCAGCCTGTTCTTATTGTAATTTAATTGTAAACTGCAGCAGAAAAAAATGGAGGAGCAGCAGTGCTCTGACCTTGGCTTGGAGGGTGGATCCGTTGTATCCCCACCAGCACTGATCCTTGTGTATTCGAAACCTTACATCTCATTAAACTAGCAGCAAACTTCTCATGAAAATGTAGGTGTCATAAATGCACTTTTTTATAGCTCTAACTTGATTTTCACTTGTTACAAACAAGCTTACAACTTTATATACCTAATGTAAGTGAAAATGAAACCATCTGTTGAATGCTTCCCACTATGGAATAACAGATGCATAAAACATGTGCCATAAATGGTGCTGGTGGCTTTGAACCTACTGTGGGAGGCCAGATTGCTTTCAATCTTCTCCCACAGTGATTGATTACCCTGTGGGTATTACTCAAGTGGCATGTTCCACTTCGTAGCTAGTGTGAGGCAAAATTGAGAAAACTGATAGATATCATATGGATTTAACACCCAGAGTTCAGCATCTACTGGACTTCTCTAACACAGCCCATGGAATTGCATGAAGTGCTTTCTGAATCTACCACAGCTCCAGCTGAGATGTATGAATTATTCTTCAGCCCAAAGAGTTTGAGGACCCCTAACAGCTTTGCAGTAGTGCTATTAACTCCTATATTAAAACCTACACACTTTATACTGTTGAAGTTACTTTTGCACATATTTCACATCAGTTGTGCAAATGATTGGTGGAAAACCCAGAGTGCGATTATCCCTTTTAGCTTGAAATATATCCTAGGATTCCTGTGCTATAGGAGAGAAATGTATTTCTTTTTATAAACAAGCTTACGGGGTAAAAAAGGTTATCAGAAAGATACCAGAATATATTGGGAATATATTGGAGCTGCTGCTCAGGGGTCTCTAAAGGCAGCTGCTGCTGGCCCTGTAATAGAGTGTCTTTGTGTTTGGGTCCTGTGTTGCCCTTTGCTGGTGATACACAGAGTGTGCCTCAAGCTAACCCAGGTTTTGTTTAGTGGCAGTTCTAGTAAGCATGCACAAAGATACAAGAGAGACTGTGGTCTTTTTTCATTATAGCTAGACCCATACTTTTATTTCATCCCCTACTCTCCTTACTCTGTCCTGGAATTGTTCCATTTTATACCTGCCATTTTCAGAAGAGTTTTTGTTTCTACTGCCTCCAGCTGGCTGGAAAAGCATTAACTGAAACACCCATTAGTAATTCACCTCTGGAGATGTGAAATACAAACCACAATATTTTAGCATTATTTTAACAGTTCTCCTTGCCCTTTCCCTTCATTGAAAACATATAATAGATAGGACGGAGAACAAACAGCCGCTGGTGTATCTCAGTGGAGACTTATTTCCCTCATTATCTCACACAATCAGCTCTTGAACAAATTTAGTTTAATGACATTTTGTGTTGAGATAGACAAGTATTCCTCAGGAGATCCATAACAGGATTTCTTTGAACGTATATCACTCCTCCAATCTCCTCATCCTATCTTCTGCTTCTTTGTTCCTCACTGAAAGTACTATTTGCTGTAAAACAGTTCTTTTCACAAGTTACAGACATGCAGAAATTCAGATAATATTTCTTTCAAAGAAACTCCTCGGGTTTTTTAAATATGTGAATACATGTAACTGAGTTCTTTGAAAATGATTTTTGGTCTGCTGAGGCTCATAAAAAACACTGAATATTTATAACAACTAGCACAACAAAAGAAAAGAAGAAAGGTATCAAATATAGACTAGAGAAACTGCTCTAAAAAGATCATCTCTTTGGGAAATGACTTTGAATATAGTTGTCAAAGGAACCTCAGGGAATTAGGTGCTCAAATTCCATTAAACTTTGCAAGAATGTAATCATCTCATCACCTTGGTCTTGTAAGTAGATCCAAGTTATGTTCTGAATATAGTTACTGAAAAAAATGTTTGTAAAATAATTTTTGTGTCTTTTAGAAATACAGGGTTATTTGATTTCCTCCTCATTGGGGAGATCAATTGCAGTGTTCGTTTGTGATGATGAGCTTCATAAAACACAGTGGAACAATGCTGCCTGTTTTGGGAATAACTTAAGGATTTTTACATTCGTCCAGAATTTCTTGATGTACTGAAGCCCAGCTGAAATGCTGAGAAGGAGTGCAGAAGGCTGCAGTATGCCAAGGGTCCAGGATAAGTTTAAGCTGCTTGGCTCATGACATAGGTGAGGGAATGGACAAGTGGGCGACCAGCTGGCAAATAAGTAAGTTCTGCAAGAAGGGTGATAACAAGCAGCAGATCTGATGAAAGCCAACCGTAAGTCTCACTCCCATAGTCGTTTGGGATAAATCACAGCCTGAAAAGACCAAGTCATCACATCAATACAAAATCGGTTTTTGTATAGGCATAAAATTGGCAGGCTCAGGACTGCAGTTTGCTCCTGATCCTGAGCTCTCCAAATAAATGAACTGGCTTTTTGAATGGGGCTTGTCACTGCGCCAGTTCATCAGCCTGGCTAAATTCATTCATTCATTAATTACATTAAAAATATGATTTGGATGGAAGAAAAATCCACAGAAAAATTAGGTTTGGATTAAAAGATTACATCCCATTTAACTCTTTAAAAAT
This sequence comes from Anser brachyrhynchus, assembly GCF_964034855.1. NCBI lineage: Eukaryota > Metazoa > Chordata > Aves > Anseriformes > Anatidae > Anser > Anser brachyrhynchus. The sequence goes on from NC_137709.1 coordinate 9,632,294, forward strand.
ACATTCATGAATTTATTTCATTTAGGGATGAGTGTATCCTTAAAAATGTATTTAGTTTAATATCTAAATGCAATGTTGTTTTACAAAAACAAAACAAAACAAAACAAAACCCTCAGGCTTTTCATTAGGAAAATGTCAGAACAATTTATTTATTTATTTATTTTCAGTTTTGGAATTTCTGTTTCAGGTTTTCTTAGCCAAACCAAGACAATGATTTTGACTCACGTACTTGTGAATGCTTTGAGTTGATGTAAGTGGAGATTTTTTTTTTCTTTGACTTGCTGTAACGCTGAATGGCAAAACTTGCATAATAAGGTCTTCATCTGATGGATTAGGCAATTAGTCATTAGTTCATTAGTCTTACCTCCCAAGTTTCCACATGTAATTTCCTCTAAAAACATTAGGAAGTTTTGAGGACATTTTAAAAGTCTTTACAAGTTGAGTTCAGTTGTAACTCCATTTAAGATGCATAGAAAACTTTCTATTTGTACTAGAGGAGTTCCAAACTTCCTGCTTGGAGAGCAGATAAATGAAGTCAGAAGGAAAATAAAAAGCTACTTCCATATTTTTAATGAAAAGATACTTAATTAAGAAACTCAACTCTAAAGGTTTATTTTTCTGTGCCAGAATTGCTTGTCAGAAGACATCTACAAATGCTGCCTAAGTGGAAAGCAAAGAAATCTTGTATGGCAGTGAAACATCTATAAAGTGTCTAAGTACCCCAGGGCTTGACAATCTTCTCTGAACTGCTGATGCCTGAATTATATTCCGAATGGCCTTGGTTTCCTTGTTAACTGCAACAGGGAGTTGAAAAGGTTAAGTCTAAACAGGCTGTTGTGGATGCAGGTCCTGCCATAGGACATACGTACGTTTGGTGATGCTATTGTTGTTAATGTTTGGTACTCACATGTCTTTGAAGAACTCTGTCAGATGGAGTTATTACCAGCATTGTGACTTCAAGGTGAATGATTGCTGTTGACATTATTTACATAAATATTTATAAGTGCAAACATTACAGATATTATTTGCACATTGAAAAAACTTTAGGTAGTTAATGCATTCTTGATACACATACATATATATAAGATATTTATGTATATATAATAAAAGAATACTTCAATTAATCTTCTGTTTTGGACTTGCAGAAGGCTGGTATATGAAATCCTAACAAAGGTGTCCATTTGTAAACTGTCATATCAGGATCTAAATGCTTTTAGTCACCAGCTTTGTACCATATATTCAAAGGGACTAAATCCGTTCTTGTTAAAGACAGGAAAGCTTTGAAAATTAATTTAGTGGAAGTTTTTCACTTCAGATTAAGGTATTTAATATTCAAAGACTGCATTCTCTTAAAAAAAATGTTCCTGGAATTAGAAAGGGAGCTGTCTCCTGTTTACCCTTCTGTAGGTCTGTCCCTATGTAACAGGCATTATATTTTCCAACAATTTCAAATTATTTCTTTATCATCCTTTCCTCTTCAACCTTGTAACTGAATTCATTCTTTTTCCTGACACATCTTCTAAGTTAGCTAAACCCTATTATGATTAGCTTCAAAATATGCTAATCAAAAACCCTACAGTATAAATATTTAAATTTCAGATTTTAGTAAATCTACCTTATCAAAAGTAAAAGGAAAGAATATGAAGCAATACAGCACATGTATTATGTATGCTATTATTATCGGAATGTATGAGAAAGCCTCCACAGAAAAGCCTCTTTTTTATTTTTATTTTTTTTTAGAAAAGGTCCTGTTGAGGACCATTATCGCAATGAGTAGGTAGAGAGCCTGTACCTAGGCAGTGATGGTTGCTGGAGCCGTGCCTTGTTGTTCTGACCAGCAGCATCACTATCGATCGCTCAATCTGATCAGCTGGATTCAGCCCAGCAATAATTTCACACCAAACAGTCAATTTCATAAAAAATTATTTAATAGTATCTGCATTTGGGGTGACTCACCATATGTTTGATGAATTCCACAAGGAACAGAGCAAGTTTCCATGTCCCCCAAACCACATCTGAGCGTGTTCCTTCTTCCCACGGGTGGTTCAAGAGTAGGGGCAGGGACGAAGCACCTGTAGTCCCATGTAGGTATGGCTGTGCATGATAATGGTCAGAAGATGAAAGGGATGAGAAGAAAAGAAAGAAGATGAAAAGCTAAAGCCTGGAAGGGAGACAGAGACAACCTTGTCAGAAGGTGAAGAGAAAAAAACATCCTCCTAAGATGCTTATCTTGGCCTTCTTATGTTGATGTGCCAGCATTGTAGTGTAAGGATAAAACACTGCTCTCCCATCTGGATATGCACACTTTAAGAAGTACCGGGTAGGGCAGAAAATCTTTATTGAAAGGATGCAATCTTTGGTGTATTTTTTTGTTTGCTTGTTTTCCCTCTGGAGCTTCCCTTAGTTTGATATTCAAATGTCAATTGATTCAAAAGTCAATGACCTACAGCTTTTGTTGATAGGGTATTTTGTGAGTTTCTCAGTTCATCATTTTTTTCACACCATCAGTAAACATAAATTACATTTGATCCACAGGCCAGAAGAAACCTGTCTTTAATCTCATGCTTTGCCAATGCAAAGTTCTTGGTGCTGTCGCACTTTGCCATTGAGTGGACAGAAATGAAGAAAAACAGGCTGTTGTTTCACCTGAGCTTCTATCCTAACTCTAAAGGAGAAAACTTCCATAGGAAAAGGTATTCTGTGTCCCTTGCTGTGGGCAAGCAGAAGGAAAATGTAGCTAATAGGGAAGTTCCACTTTCATCAGATTGCTTCCTTGAAATCCCTTAGGAACTACAATTACTGCCCACCCATTCATAATTGACTAATGGAACAGTTTTTCATGTCCCTTTGGTCTGACATATCTGCATAAACCTGAGATGTGTTAATTCATGCAGAGCCAAATTCTCGGCTTTTTCCAGGGTGGCTTCATCAAGAAAAGTAGAAATGTCAGCTTCCTGCAACTGCCCTAGAATATCCATGCATATTAGCTTGACCCAATTTAAAAACCCTAAAGTTTCCATGAATCTTTTCAAGATATATTCTGTATCTCACATATAACCTGTGTCTTACACATTCTGTGACATTACAAAATTGTACAAGGATAAAGAACCATGTAGCTAATAGTGCATATTTTTTATAGGTGACATTAAAGATTCTTACATATCCATCAGAAATCATAGATGGCATTGAAAGGAAACAAAAATTTACTCTTTTTTATTTTTTTTTATTTTTTTTTATTTTTTATTTTAAAATTCACTAAGTAGCAAGACCAAAGCCAAAATATAACATGGAGTGCTGTCTATGTTACTTTGCTTTTTCTGATAAAATTCATTGCTATTGATATAAATCTTTTCAGACCATATGAGAGAGCAAAAAATCCCACATCCCTACCAATCTGAAATAAAAATATGCACAGTATGAAAATATCAACAATCAATAATTCCCAAACTGGCTTCCATCAGTGGCTATCCAAACTTATACTGCCTGAGGACAATTTCCTGCTGAAAATTCAGTCTGAAACAAGCAATTAAGTGAAAGAGTGATGATAATGTGCTTTGAAAGTTAAGCCAGGGGTGATTAAATGTCTGTGGGTAATAAACAGAATTATAAGTGTTTAGGAAACAAAGTGCAGCTCCAGACACAAACCAGAGCATGGTGTGTCAGTGGCTGTTGCAAGCAAAATAAGCGTGTTTGCAAGACTCTTGGCTGCACAAGGTAATGGTTCAATGTGGCAAACTGCTCCATTGAGTGCCATTTTTGCCACTCTTTAAAATGCCTCACCATAAGTTAAGTGCTGTGGTATAAGCATTTAACATGCTAGATGGTACATTTATACATTTTATAATTCAGGGCTACTTCCATGTCCTCAAAAGTCTCTTTGGCAAATGCTATTTTGAAAGGGATAACTTAATGAGGAGAGAATTTGGCTCTCTTAAAAACAAGCTTACTCCTATGTCACATGCATCGTGATAAATTTGACTGGGAGAAGCCCTTGGGAATAGAACTGGAACATATCAGCACATGTTCTGAGCCATTCCCTTCCATCATATTTTCAGAAAATAAAAGATAATAATTCAGGATTTAAACTTTGATGGCTTCAATTGCTTAGCAACAGATTCAGCAAACCCAGATTATTTCAGCAATGAAATTGAAAGACCTTTTGGAATCGGAAACAAATAATCTGGCTAATTTTACCCTTCTTTCCTCTTGCCATAATTGCAAAATAACAGATTAGGTAAAATGCAGTACAAGCAGCCACCAAAGGGTGAAAAAACAAAGTGTTTTGTCCCTTAGGGAGGCGGTTAGCAAACATTGCTATTTTTGAATATAAAGGTAAGAGCATGGAGTTTTCAGGAAATAATCTTGGAGCTTGGTGTAGCTCTGCAGAGCGAAAGGTTTGAATCAACAGGTCCTCATTGTTGTCAAACAGATTTCCTGATTACTGTTAAGACAAAATCTATTTCATGCCACCAGATAGAGTCAGTTGAAGCCTGAGGATTTTTGCTATAAATATTGATACACCCCCGCAATTGGTGTTCTGACTCATTCCCTCTCTCTTTCCTGTTCGCCTCTTTGGCTTCAGTTTCACACTGGTGTTACACTTCTTACTCACCAAGCAACAGAGTCACTGCTGCCTTCAGCACAACGTGAAAACCCTCCTTTCCAGTCTTTGGAGGGAAAGTGCAGTCTGACAGATCACCTTTTATTTATCCTGTCTGCTTAGGAAACCATCTGCCTGGGAAACAGGGCTCGTGTTTATGCAGCACCTGCACCAAGTGCCTGCAGGGAGCTCCCCACATCCTAACGTGGGGCCTGGTTGACACCAGCTTGGCTGAAAGTGTCATCTTCCCACTGCTTCTCCTGACTGGAATAGGAGAATGGGAAGGATTCCACATGTCACGGTTTGCCTTTTTATTTCAATCTTAAACAAACTTTGCTCCCAAAAAGTTTGCTCCAAAAAAGCCAAGAGCAAAGCCCAAAGAAGCCACAAGGGCTTTCCCACCAGTCTAGGATCAGGATAAAGCACCCTGAAGGAGAAAGTTTTCAAAGGTGGGTGCAGTGGCCCTGCCTGTGGCTAAAGGCAGAGCCAGCCAAAGCACACAAGGCATGGAAGGGCACAGTGAACACTTTGGGTAAAGGGATACAGGGATTTTGTAGGGTTTCATGGCTGCTCTTGGGATGCATTTGGAGGTTTGCAAAACCAGCGTCCAATTCACTTCTCTTTTCCAACTTTAAATTTAAGCCTGCAGATTTTCAAGGTGCTTCAGGTAAATCGTAGGTACGTGACATGAATTCCTGATTGTGGCTTTCCACTTTCCTTAGAGTCTGATTCCAGTTTTCTGAAGTAACTTCTTTTCACTTCAGTGGTTTTTAATGGGTTCTTCAGCAGTTTTCAGTCATGACAATACGATCACCTTTCAGCTATAAATACTCCTGGTAATAGAATTTCTGGTGGGCTTTCTTCAAGGAACCCCAGATGAACTGTATCACCTACTGTTTCATTTTATTCATTAACCAGGTAACATGACTGGATTGGACAAACAGCATTCTCCTTTAAATAGCTACTCTGATCTGTTTGTAACTTGTTATTCTTTAGTAGTAGTAGTATTGTTATTTAATCTATTTTCCCATTTTCAACCAATGTCCTTGTAAATTAAGTAAAACTCAGTAGTTTAAAATTCCTGTAATCAAGATCCTGCCCTTCAGAAGAAGTGTCCAAGTCTCTGGTACAATTTCCAGTTCCAACATTTTTATTGGCATTGTCATTAGTTCCTTTTCAGAATCCTTCAGATCTCCTGCATGAAAAATCTCTCATCTAATCACCACTGCCTGGTCTTTAAATGATTTCTGCTAGTCCCTGCCCCAGACCTTTTCAGTTATTACCTTGCTTCAATTTGTAGATAAAAGGGACAGCCTTGTCTTAATTTTGTATGTCATTGTTTGCTCTTGAAATGTAAAAAGAATTTAAAAATAAAGCAAGAGCATCTCCAAAATGAGATGTTAAGGTATTCAAACAGAGCTCACAATTGAATAAGCTCTTCACAGTAACTCTCTTGCAAGCATGCAAATTTTTCCTCCCCAAAAATGTGACTGTGGAAATGAAATCATTGGTCTATGTAGGCTGTGCTGGCTCAGGCTTGAGGAGCTTTTTTAGTCTTACCTTAAAATCTTTCCTTGATCCTTGGCTTCAGATGAATCTATGATAAACTTGTTGCTCTGTACTAAATACCACTCCTGCCCCATATTAACTGCTGTAGCATAAATTTCCTGTTGCATCATCACTGTCTGGTCCTCTGCATTGCATTCTAGTAACCCAATTCCCTCAGCTTTCTGCCTCGACCCTGGAACCAGCCCTCCCCAGCCTGTTTTGTTGGGCATTATCCTGGAAAAAGTATCCTGACCTTCACTGTTGCTTTTCTCAGTGCCTTCATATGGCCACGTGTTGATCAACCACGTGTTGGTTGATCACCCAGACGTGCTGGGTGATGGCATCCGCCCTGGCTTGTCACCTCTTCCATGGGCATCTCTGCAGGGAGGGCAGGAGAACCAACACTGGCTGCTCCCCAAGGGATGATGGCAAGGCAGAGAGGAGCCAGAGATAATAAGGAACTGGGAGGGCATCTGGGTGGGAGTCTGCCCTGTTCCTGCCCTCTCTTTCCCTGCTCTTTGGCTATAAATAGAGACGCCAGTCTCTAGAGCTGTCAGTCTAGCATCTGCCAGCATCATGAAAGTAACTTTTTGAAAGTGACATGGATCAAAAAAGTGAAATGCTTTTTAATTTTCATGTAAATTCCATCTTTGCTCTCCTGAGTCTGGAGGTGTCCAAAATTTGAGCAGCAGAAAATAGAAATTTTAAAAAGAAATGTTAAGCTATTTGGTAGCATCTCTGTTTAAAAAGCATTTAAATGTGCTGTGTTCTGAATCTTTAAATACCACAAATTAGGTTCTATATTCTTATTTTTTAAGCTTTTCCCATGATTCATGTGCCTATAAATTGAGCTGTATTTGTTATCTGAGCACTTTTCCTTTCTGTTCTCCAGAACGAATGTCATTGCTGTAACAGGCAGCTCTGTCACTCCCCGGAGTTTGCCAGCGGATCGGTTAATGACTGATGCTGACCCTCAGCACACAGGGTTATGCCACCCACCTGAGGTTTGCTCTGGAAGATTTCCTGAAATATTGCTTTAAAGTGTTTATTTCACTGATTTTTAAGTGAAAAGGGACTGGGCACTATAGGGCAGGAAGGTGAAAAAGAATGGATGTGCCCCTGTTATCTGTGCATGCAGTCGTGCATCGCTGCAGTGGAACAGCACCAGCCTTCCCGCAGGGATACCTTGGAAGAGATGCAGGAGATCTCAGTAATGTTTACCACTTATTCACATACTTCTGGCTAAAAAAATAAGTGCATTGGAAAGATGAAGGCCTCTGTAGAGTGTGACAGAGTCAGGCAGTAGTACCATGTGTAACTGCAGGCAGAGCAGCAAAGACTTGCTGGACTTTATTAGAGGTCCCTGTTGGAAGCCTATTTTTGGGGTTTCCAAAACTGAAGATGAAAATTCATCCTTTTCTTACCTCTGAAAGGTTTTCTTTTATCCTTAAGGATATCCTGCTGTGTACACACACATTTTGCCTTGTTCTACTGTGTTCCAAATACAGTGCCCCTGACTGCACTTAATTTTTTTGTCCCGGCTTGGAGAAATATTGAAATGGCATTAGTGCTGCTTTTGGGCAGCTGAGGATGCGGTTCATACAATGGGACTGTTGGAGTCAGGGAGGTGAAACTGTTTATACACATGTTCAGAAGATTGAAACAAAGAGGTGGAGTAGACCAGGCCTGGTGTCTTACTGTGGGATAAATTTTTATTATATAAAAATATAAAAATAATAGTGGGCTAAGTGAAAAGAGCAAGCAGGCTGACATCTGGATTGCTTAGTCATAGGGAAAGCCTCACGGATCTTTTAGCTGACAGGTGACATGCTGTGATGTTTTGGAATTTTTCTTCCTCTTCTCCATTCTCATGGAATAGAAATTTATTCCTCGTATTTCAGTCAGCCTGGGTCACAGGAAGGATACGGGCACTTTGATGTGGTAGGTTGGCTTTGGGGTTGTTTCGGGGCAACAATGAGGCTTGTGGATTGATTCAGAGACTGACCCACGTTTCTCCAATGTGACAGGTGATGTCCAGCTGGATTTCTACCTCATGTTGAATATTCTGTGTCTCCTCCTTGGTTTTAAATCTGTCTAAGGAGGACTTGAGATGAAAAGGTGATTTGGTGAATTTAACCTTTTTTGGCTGCAAACTGCCAGCCAGAAGGTCATCTCAGATCTGTTTTTTATTTTTATTTTTTTTCTGACATTAATCAAATTATTTCTGTGAATTGCCTTGGTGTAACAAGCTGTAAGCAGTTCATAATCATTATATGATATACAATATCAGGTGGCAAAATATTATTTTTATTGCATGATAATAATATAATATCTATTTCTTCTTTGAATGGATTTATAAATATGCAGAAAACCTTTCCTGGGGAATATGATGCCATCCTAATTTTACTTTTGTTGAATGATGTCCAATCTCTGCTTAAAATTCCCTGTTCTGATGGGTATTCCAGCTGGCAAACTAGAACAGTCACAGTAAATTCATTTCAAATTGCAAATTAATATTTGCCAAGATGCACTCACTCTCTTTGCAGCATTCAATCAGCTCTCCCTAAAGCAGAATGGGTGGAGAGACTGAAACGGATGAGAAACCTATTGCAATTCACATTAATGTTACTAATGGGAGTTCTAAATGAGAATTGGATCAGGCACTAGATGAATTAATATGTCTCTCTAGTACTTAATTAATCAGCCAGTTTATCAGTAATTATGAATATAACACTTCTGATCTTCAGGAAAAGCTCATCCCCCCAGTAACAATGCACGTCTGATTTTTATGATTGAGAAGTGTACAATTCTAAGTTCACTAAAATTCTGTATTTTTTTTTTCAAAGTATCTTTTTTTTTTTTCTGTTTTTATTAAACAGGCATTTTGAAGGAAAGCACATTATCCCACTGTGGCATTTAAGTGAAAAAATCTTTTAATCATCTTTTATAAGAACTGTTATAAACATTCTCCAATCAGTTGCAGAGTTTGCACATGCTGAGGGTCCCCAGAAACCCAGGCCATTTTAGTAGAGTAGGTAGAACCACTTCTGCTAGTATAGGTGTTTGAGTTGTTTCTTACAGAAGCCATGTTTATGCTCGGATGCTTTGAGACTATATTCTTTTATGAAATTTAGGACTGATTTTTATACTGGTATTTCATCACACATTTAGCTTAGAGGGAGATTTCAAAATTACTGATAAATTCAGTACAAAGAGGTGACCTGTTTTGTGATTTGATGATACAAAGGTAAGGGCTGTTTTGAACAAAAATAAACAGATTTGTTGGATAAAGGAAGAGAGAGATTTTCAAGGTACAACATGTTCAGATCCTGACAATTTGATCACACCAACACTTCTTCCATTTTATATGCTTAGTTAAGTGGGGGCTCATCTGGAGAGAGGGTGGTCCAAAACAATGATGTTCTTCATTCGCCTTGTAGTTAGGAGGCAAAGACAGTGCAGAAAGTCACACTGGTGGTATTTCACCTTCTCCTTTCTCATTAGGAATGAATGGGAGTAAAAAATGCTCCTCTTACCACAATGTTATAGATTAAACTCAGTGACTGTCATCAGTAAATTTCTCTTTTGTGGACAATTAGTGGGATAATCAAAGAGAGATGTTTTAGATTCTCCATGTGGATAGTTTGGATAAACATATTAGCAACTGGCAAACTGACTTTTTTTGGTTTTGCATTATTTTTATCTTTTATGTCGTTCTTTCTTTTCTAAGTTTAGTATGTATTTTTGACTTACGAAGATGGCTCTTTTTTCAAATAAAAGGTACGTTTTCTAAAAAAGGAAAATTAACTCAGAAATGTTATTTATTTCATTTGAAAACTGGCATATTAGTTGTTTTTCTTCTAAACCCTTTGTAAAGTCAGCTCAATTTCAAACTTTTTAATTTGTGTAGCTGTAAAATGTATTAAAAAGATTGAATGCAATGAAGCTAAGTGGATTTTTATTTTAAGACAGAAGTGTTGTAATACCTCCCTCAATTTCCATCGGTATTGAATTTAAAGTGGACTTGCATTAAATAGCAAATTTTTCACACCCCAGTAACCTGCCTTATGGGCCATGCTTTTTCTATAAATATTGAAGTTTATATTGAGTTTATATTTGATAGCAGCAAAGCTTTCGAAAGGTGATAACAGTGTGCCCTTGAATTGCTCTGTGCACTGATTGTGTAGAGATGCGGGGATAGTAAGGTATTCTGCAAAAACAATCTTATTGAAGCTGACAACATGCCAGTCATAGTTCTTTTTCTTTTTTCTCTTTTTTCTTCATGGCCTTGGTGACCTTTGTAGTAACATGCAGTAAATCAGAACCCTCAGCCTGATGAGGAACAGTTGATTGCTGTGGTTGATACATCTCTGACCAGGGCTGTTGCTAAGACAGAGGTCTGTTTTTAATTTTTATTGTCTTCCCGTATATCTCTGTTCTTCTTCATGTTCTTCTTCAGCAGGTTGGTGAATCAAACTGTGGGAGATGTAGCACCATTCTTAACCTCCTCAGACCTTTCACTTCTGAGCTGCTAACAACTATTTAATGACTGAGTAGCTTTGATGCTCTGCTAGTGTGCCTTCCTTTGCTCCCTTGTAGGAGGTCTGTTCTAGTTCTGTAAGCTTGTTCACTGCCTGGTTGAGCCAATGGCTTTGCTGTTTTAATGAGAAAGAAACGCCTCACTAGACTTGAGCATAAAAATATTTATTTGCATTGTACTTGCAGGCTGGAAGGAAATCCTTTAATTAGAGACCTGAGAGGTCAGAGAAGATGTATGGGATGAATGAACTCGGTTCATTTCTTGGTATATGTATGAATATACACAGATTCAATGAACTGGTGAAAGCAGTGGGTTTAATTCATGCAGTGGAAGAACTAAAATATGGAAAGGAAAATCCAGGAAGGCTTCTCTGCCTAAATAATCAAAGTGGGAATGGAGCAGAGATCAATGTAAAAAGTATGGAAATATTAAAAAAACAACAAAAAACATATCCTAAAAATCCTAAAAAGCACAGAGATCCTAACAGAAAAGCTGTAATGTGGATGAAGAAACTCAAGGCCAGGAGGGGAAGAGCAGAGCTGCCCTGAAGCCTTCTTGTAGTGAGGATCCGAGCCTAGGGAAAACAGAGCACCTGTTTCCAAACATCCATGTGCTTCATTGATAGCAAAGGCGATGAGAAGTTCTGGCTGCAGGGAATCACCAGCCTCCCTTTAAACAAATAACATTTTGATTAGCAGAGTATTGAGATTGGAAGACTCCTCCATGGAGTGTAATCTGGGTATTGCTATCCTTTGAATAGTTTTTCTTTCAGTTCTCTGGTTGTGGTAGGCCATGCTTGGTGGTTACTTTTACAGAATTCCTCATTATTCAGATAAACCATGTTATTCCCTCAGTTCTATTGCTTCCCGTTCCTGCCCATTTATTTCCCTGCCATTTTTGTCCCAGGTCTATTCTTGTGTTACTTATACTGGTTGATACAACCACCATTGTACAGATTTCTTACAGATTATTGACCACTGCCTCTAAACTCTTAAACTTCTTTATATCACTTCAGAAGTTCTAAGTGGGTTCTTTCTGCTGCTTGCCTTTGGTGAGGATGCTCAATTGACACTGGCAGCCTTTCTCTGGGGGTCTAGAAGCATCCTTTTCTGTGCACTTAGAACATTCCCTTCCACAGGGCCAGAGTCTGTTGGTCCACACTCAGCGCTGCACTCGAAGACATGCTCTGCCTCTTGCTTCATTTTGTTCGTTAATTCGCATGGAATTAAAAGTGCTTTGCATCAAAAATATGCATAAGTAGGGCAGGGTAGTGAGTTAAAAATAAGCTCTGACATGCTTCAAGGGTTCCTTCAGGTCCAGTTACATCTGAGTTCTGCACTAGCTGCAGTGACCACTGTCACAACCATTTCCCTGGCGCTGAGAACAGCCAGTACAGCAACTTCCCTACCGCTGGGCTTTAGCGCTGGGAGTGCAGGGGAAAATGCAGAGCTGCACTATCCTAACTATGGCACGTGATAAGAAACAATCTCTGTTGGCAAATCCCCCTTTAAAATGCTGTACTGAAAACATTACTCCATTATTTAGAAGGAGTGGGTGGAGCAGACCTATTACCAGCCACTGCTATTACTCTATTACTGATGCTTTAAAAGTTTTTGAAGAAGACAAGATAAAGTTGTTCAGTTATTAAAAGAAATGTTATATTTTATTTATTCGAGATGAAAAATATATAGCGTCTGATATAATATTGCTGATGTTGAAGGAAGGCATGTTTTCAGTACATTGAGTCATTGCAAAAAAATTAAGTGAAATCATGACCTGCACATCTTAGGGATGTTTTTCAGCACATCTCTTTAAATGGACTTCTCACACTGTACAGACAACCACAGCAGCTACCCTTCAGGTCCTCCGTTCTCCATGGGGGACTCTTGCAAGAATTCCCATACCACATTTAGTGTACGATGGGCTTGAGAGCAGTCCTGCACCTGCAGCAGGTGACTGTGCACTGCAGAAGCAGAGCTACGTGGCCGTGTTTTCTTCCCTGCATACAGTCAAGTTGTACCAGTGGATGGCTAAAAAAGATAGGGCTGAGATTATGTGCCCTAGTTTCTCAAGGACCAATGAGGTCTTTGCATTTAGTTTTGGACAAATACAAATACAAAGCCCTCTGCAAGGGCTATGTACACTGCGTTGGTGTGGGGCAGAGGAGGGGAGAACCTGCACAGTAGCACAGGCATTTCCTTCTTGCCTGGGCTGTAGCACGGGCTGCATTTTGCTAATGTGAAGGTAGGGACTTTTCAGTATGTTCGTAAATTCGCCCTTGCCCACAGATGCGTGTAACTCATCAGCTGAGTAATGGCATTGCTTTTACTCGGTAAAATTTGCTTAAGGTTGACTGTTTTGATGGACCAGATTCTTGCAGCAAAAGAATGAACGCTCTGGTCATATTAACACTCAGAGACTGTGACAACTGTGGTGCACTTTGGGGTTGACACCTGTACAGTGCTGGTTAATCCTGAATTTGTCCCATTAAAATGCAATCATGCTGTCATTTCAAATGTGGCTGCTTTCTGTACAGACATGCACAGAACTGAAAAAGCTTTTTTATTCCACTCCAGCTGTCTGGAGGAGATAAGTCCTATCTATATCTCAGTTCCTTGCTTTATACCTAGCAGAGGTAGGAATCCAATACACATATATCACTGGGGCATTACTGTGTTAAAGAGGATGCATTTAAATACAGATCTACAGACAAATGCGTATCTGCATATCTTGTAATTCCTTATTACAGTTTCTTTTTTTTTTTTTTCTTTTTTAAGAAGAGTTTGCAGAATTTCTCTCCTTACTATTTCTTAAGAATCAGTGTTTTCATTGTGTATCTGCATTTGCAGCCCAGAAGAATTTGGCACAGTTTCTCATCTATTGGTTCCTGAGGGTTAATCCAGTACAAATATTTTTCCTAAGTGCTGAAGACAACTTATGCCTTGGTTTGCAGGAAGAATAAAATGCGTCATCAGGTAAGACGCTGATACCAAAAATAGCTTCACAAATAAACTAAAAGGTAAGAAATATAGTCTGTTAATCGGTTGGAAAGGTTCTGCTGGTGACATCAATATCCACAGAGAAAGAGCCCAGAGTCATATGAACATTAGCAATTGCAACTGTGTTGGATGTATGAGAAAAATGCCTCCCATCACATATATGCAGGATAAACATTCGAGGAAATGAGGACAAAAAGCATTCCTTACTTTGTCATTCTTTTTCATTTCACTGCTTCATTTGTCAGACAGCCTTTTCATTATGAAATACCTAACGTTATCAAATGACATAGACTGCAGGGCAGTGATATTATAGTCCACTCTAAGGAAAAAAAAGAGAGTTACTTGTGACCCAAAAGGTTTCCATTTGCTGAGCCTATTACTTGCAATCTTTCTTTCCTGCTCCCACTTCATTCCCTCTGGTTCTTTTGTGCCACAGACAGGAATGGAAATGCTGAAGCAGGAGTACAATGTTGGTGCTGATATGGCTTGGTTCACATAAAGATTGCAGTGTGCTCTGGGGACTTCTTAAATGGAGACTCTCTGCCCTGCCTGTGGAAGGTATGAGCCTCCTGTCTTACACATGGCGAAAAGGCTGTGCAGAAAGAGTAAGTGCTTCTGTGCGGTGAGCTGTGCCATTTACTGCTTGTGCCATGGTCACGCTCCATGCCAGACTGCCTGCACTTGTTAACTTGATGTTTGTATGCCAACTCTAATCCATACCGATGAGTAAGATGAGATTGAGGTGAATGGCAGAAAATCCTGCTGAGATGAGCCTTGGGAAGATGACTACATTCAATTATGTTTTTTCATTCGTGACAGCAAAAATAAAGATCACAGAGAGAATTTTCAAAGAATAAGTGGCAGATAAGCACTTACTGACAAATGAACATCAGTGAGAGTTAGTTACCTGCTATCTGTATATGCACGGTAGGTCAAAACCAAAGAGAAATAGCCTAGCTAAATTTAATTTCCAACCTCTATGTTAATATAGAAGTTTTGTTATGGCATTATGCAGAAATGAGAAACACATAGGAAAGGAATTGCAAAAAATGAAAAGTTACAAGGGATGCATGCTTCTAAATTTATGGCTACTTGAGACAATTAGAAGAAGAAACAATCTTTTCAAAAGACCTGTTTTAGCTCCTGGAAAATCGTTAATGGAAGTTTTTTGGTGGTGTTTGGCTTCCCTTCTCCCAGCCATATGCAGATTCAAGCAAGGAGGCATTAAAACTGGTACCATCTGTAGCTGATAGTTTATAAGCCTTAATTAGTCAAAGTTTATCCTTACACTGAACACAACCAGTGTGTTTAGCAGAGAGTAGGCCCACACATGTCAGCAAGAAGTTTTCCTCTAGATATGCCATCATCCATGCCAGAAGAGTGGGAGGGGAGCTTTAAGGAGGTGGCTACAAATGACTGCAAAGAGAGACTTTTCCCTGTGGTATTCCAAGGGCAAGGTTAGCACAATCATTTTCATGTGTCCCATGGAAGTTATCTTCTCTGTAACTTATTAACAGATATTCGATTGCTTGCACTTGAAACTCTTGTAATGCTTTCACTAAATGTGATAGTTGGTGTCAACATATCTTGGTGACATCTGGCATATCCAGAACTGTCACAGAAGGACTTTAAGGTCTAGAAAATCAATTTTGAACATGTTCAGTGTCATCTGAACTGCAATCTAGATATAGCTTGGCAAGGAATTTGTATAGTCTGGTTTTAGCCAGGGTCCACAACTAGTTTAACATGATGTCAGTGATTCACCTCATCCTAAGATCTGACAAGTGAGGTGAATTATCCACCTCTCTCCTCTGACTATTTGACTAGTTTTGATTTAACTTTGTCCTTTTGAGCTTAGGTGAGGGAAACCCTTTGTTGTAGAGGCACTCTGCAATATTCTTGAACATTTGCAATAAGGTGGAATGTTGCTTCCACCTTAACTCTGTAAGGATTTATCTTCAGGTGTCTGAAATTAAGAAACAGTAGTCCAATCATTAATGTCACAGACCCAGCTAGTATCTTTCTTGCATTGGTTCCATGTAGTGCACGTCCACGAATATCAGCAAAGCCAGGCCAGTGGTTTGCTACAGGCAGTTCTGTTGAGAAAAGAAGATAGCAGAGCTTTTAGCTTGAAGGCAAATACTTTTGAAAACAGGGGGATCATGGCAATGATCTCCACCTAAGAGAGCATGAACTATCTCACTGCTTCATGTTACTGACTGATAACTGGAGCAGAGCTGGCTGTAGTTTTAGAAGCAGATGCAAAGCAATTCTTCCAGATGGAAGCCAGAGTGAAGCAGGCAAGATGCCATCTGGAAAGAGAGGGGCCTTGCTGTGCAGATGCACAGTACAAATATGACAGAAATTAAAAAAAAGGGGAAAAACATATATGGTGAATGGGATGGTTCACTGAATGGCTTGCTGCTGATTCCTGTCTTTCCAAAGAGTGCGCTGTGCATACTAGCATGGAGCTTGGCAGGGAAACCCAGAGTAGGAATCTATTTCCGTCTTCAGGGATGTATTTTTTTTTTTATTTTATTTTTTTTTCTTTCTTTTTGAGTAACTGTTTATTTTGCAGCGTGGAGTTTAGACAGATTTTGCAGCCATCTGAATGTCTTATATTTCCAAGAGCTGTTACAAATGCTGAGGTAAGGGCTCCTGCTGTGTACAGCTCCATGCACTCCACTATGTTTTGCCCAGGAGCTGAAATGATAGACCTGAGGTTTTGTGCAGTGGACGGAGAGCCTACCATTGCACCATGGAGTTAAAGGATGTGTTTCCTAGAAAATACTTTTCAGTTTGATATTGGACATGTTCCTTTACAAGAATCATATGGAATTGGAGACAAAAAATGATCAATGAGGAGAAAGTGAGAAAGCAAGGGTTGACCGGCTGGTGAACATAGGGATTCTCCCAAACAGATCACTTTCTCCCTAAGCCTGACTAGGTAAGAAATTACAGAAAAGCATGTGGCATTGAAGAATTACCTTTCTTTGTTATCTTCTGGGTCATTTCTCTTCTGGTACCATTGATCATAGGGTCAACCCAAAACTCATGCCATTGACTCCAGAATAGACTTGTCAGCTCAGCCACTGCCAGTAGTCTGTCCCAGGCTTGGAGGCTGCTGAATTACCACTGGCTGCCTGACAGTTCCTCTTTGGAGTGTGACAGGAACTCATCTGCAGGCATAGCCCTTCAGTTTGTCTTGCTAGGCAGATGGCTTGTGATTTATCTTGAAACAGCATCCTTTACAGAGTGTCAATCCATAACAATCTGAGGATTAGTGGATGTGAATTCACTGCAGAATGAGAAGGACAGCTTTCTGAGGCAGCTCTTCAGAGCAATCCAGTCTGTAGATTCGTGAATACACAGAAGTTTAAGAGCCATCAAATCTCAGACAGGCTACATCTGCCACATCATTTTATAAAACTTGTGGGTTCTTAGGAATGAAGCTTCAGGAGTCTCAGGCTCTTATCTCCTCTAGGATAGAAAATCCAAGGGTTCTCTCACTCTCACCCCTGAAACTCAACTACAAACACTGTGGCACAATTAGGCTTGCCAAACTTAAGATACATAACTCCAATATAACAGCTCATAATCAGTAGTAAATATTCAGCTACAGGAAAGTTGACAGGAATTAACTCAGATTCACACCCCTAGGAGGAAGACTTTCAGCAATTTAGAAAATCCCTTAAAATCTACACAAATCCCTTGAAAAATACACAAGGCGTTTTCACTTAAACAAAGCCACAGCGAAGGGTTGATGGACAGAGAACAATTCCAAAGAAACTGTGAGAAGTGGGATCATGATACCTCAAAAATCAGGATGAGAGTGCTGGGGGAAAGAGATCTTTGACTCAGGCCCTGATGAACCTTAATGTGAAGTTACGATCTATGATGTTGTTGTTGATCCATAACCAAAAAAAAACAACAACCCCACAAAACAGCTGCCCATGTTTTTATGGATAGTTCTAGAAACCTGTTGTTGTTTGCACTACTTTTAGGAAGACACTATGGAGAAAAAATGCACTAATAAAAAGAAAATACGAAACAAGAAAATATTGCATAGAGTTAGTATTTAAAGTGGGAGGATTATTGGTGGTTCGGGGGAGCTGGGAGCTTTGTAAGGGAGTGAGAGCTCCCTGGCCAGTGGTCAGTGGTCTCTTGCTTGTGCAGCACTGCGGATGTACAGCGGCTCCTTTGTCTTGATGGCTTTCTGCAGGAAAGCTGGACTCTTCTCTGTAAGATAGTGCCAAAGGCCTCCTGCTGAGCTCCTGAAAGGACTGCACAGAGAGCTAAAACCAGCTGGATTCCCAGCCAGGCCATCAGCTTGGCCATATGTCTGGGGCTCGTATTCACCAGGCAGCCCCATCCCCTGTGCCCACATTGACTCAGAGCAGTGGGCAGCGGGACTTGGAGCTGCTCAGCAGTGGTGCTTTGCTCTGTGGAAGGCTCTGTCTTCTGATGTGGTTTTGTAGGTGAGGAGAAGGTGGCTGGTTTTGGTCCCTGACTCTGGACACTGCGTGCTGGACTCCAGGTGTCAGAGGCAGCACATTGCAGGTAAGACTGAATTTTTGTTCTGATTAACCTACAAAAAACTCAGACTGGAAAAACTTAGGAGTTTGGAAGCAAAGACTTTTTTTTTTCAAAATGCTGCTTATGGTGGTGTTTCTGGGCTGGAATAGAGAAGCTGAGAGAAGCAATTCAAATTTTCAGCTTCTCTGATAAGTAATATTAATTAGGGTCTAATGTCAGTTGACTGAACTGTACTTTGAATCAGACTTAGTGCTGGACTGACACCTGACAAACTGGAAAAAATGAGCAGCTTTGCAAATCTATTCTTTAAAAACTGGCAAAGATGAATAAATCAATCAGGAATAAGATGGAAACGGCAATATAGAACTGAAAGCTGTCACAATACTGGCCAGATGTACATGAGTGATCAAAGAATAAACAAATCATTAAGTGAAACAGTTTCCTTCTGGTACCGTTACTTATCTGAAGAATTGAAAATGTGCAACCAGTCATTTCATGGTGATTTTAATTTTTTTTGGTGTCTATATTATTCTGAAGGTCTCATTTCCAAATATGAGCAATAGTACAAGAAAATGTAGGAAGACCAATTGAGACCAATAACCCAGAATTCCCTATCCATCAGGGACAGCAGGAAATGCTATTTAGGAAGAGCACAGAAAAGCAGTCACATCCTCCAGTCTATTTCCCCTGTTCCCCTGGCACTCCCAGTTGCTGTATTTAGGATGCTGGAGGGCATCTCCCTACCTAATCCTCCCAGTACCCATTCAGAGACCTGCTGGGAGAGATCTTTCCATAGGTGTCAGAATGCCTGTTCTGAGTCATGTAGGCATGGTTTGGGTTCTTTTCCCCTAAAAGTATAACCTAATATTTGTCTACTTTGAAGTTCATCTGCCACTTCTGTGCCCACTCACTTGGTTTTATGAGGTCACCTGATTCTGCATGGTGTTGGTGAGTTTGCTGGTTGTCAGAAAGCCTGGTTCAGTTGGAGGAAGCTTTTGATGCATGGCTCTTCATGAATTTAGCTATTATATAGCAAGGGAACAGTGGCAAAATTCTGTGCTGGACACACCTGAGTTTCTCTGCCTTCCGGAAAAGCAGTCAGATATCTCCTAGCCCCAGTTCCAAAGGGGATGCAGCACTGTGCCTAATTTTACATATATCAGAAATCCTATGGAAAGGCTTCATACATCTACAGTTAATGTCCCAACACTTTCCTAAACCGAAAGAATTGCCTAAAAACGTGTCTAGGATACCCAAGCCCCAAACATGTTTAACATGGCCAAGAAGATGGGATTTCAGCATTGATTCTTTTTCATGCACACAGATTTTGCTGAACTGGAAGAAAAATTCTCCAAAACCTGCAAGTGGTCTTAATCTCAGCAACACACTGTAAAAAATCTCATGTTCAAAGATGGCGACAAGCTGACACCTTTCTAGTAAGAGCCTAACACATTAGCACTGCTGCCTGAAGGGAGGCAGAAGATTTCTTTTGCAAATGCTGCAAATTAAACCCAGCGTGTCTTTGTAATATGAGCTAGTGATGTGCTGGGAAGGAGGTACCTGCCATTGGCAACAGGCAGTGGAGATGTTCAGCTCAATGGGAAAGGTGAGTGCTGATTAGAAACGTACAGCAAGCTTGCCAGTGTGCTAGGAAGCATCTGTATTGGATCTCCACCTTGCTTTTTCTCTGGGACATAGATGAATGAAATCCTGGCCACTGTGGAGCTGATTTTAACCAGTGTGTGCAGAGCGATAAAAATAGATCCCTTTATTTAGCTCATAAGGCTTCAAGCGGTGCTTACCCCAGACTGTGTTTTGAGAGGCATCAGAAATGATCAGACTCGGAGTTTGTACACAGCTACAACTTCCACGTTTGCGAACGTCTACGTAACCCAGCCTTTTGAGGCCCCGAGCTGTTCCTCCATGGATCCTTCATAATGCCTTTCTGTAGTACCGAGACAAAAAGTACCAGAATGCTATTTTATCTGCTTTCCCAAAACAACTTTGAATTAATTACTGTCAGTGGGGATGAGATGTAAATGAAGTATAAAGATAAAACTACCTTGAAAATATGCCTGCTGACTGCAGAATAACTGTATTCTTCCTTCGCCTTTATGCTTGCTTGTGATCAATAACAACTTATCAACAGTTCATTTAAAAATCTTCCCTGGGTTTTTCTTTAATATGTCATTAATAGACTAACATCTTTTTTTTTGTCTACTACATAACCTCATATGTTGCCTCTGTCACAGCTTGCTTTCTCACAGGAGACCAAACAAGCAGGTCAAAGTAGAAAAATCCATATTTCATCACAATTCTTATAATTCTCCCAACTCTCCTTCACAAATCCCTCTAGTGATGCTGTGAAAATCACTTCTTGAAAGTCATTTATTGGGGTATTAGGTTTGTATGCCCTTGCTTAGCAAAGAATATGCACAGCTTTCATATTGATAGGTCTTAAAAATGTTTGTCATATCATATCAACTGCTTCAAGATGTGAGCTGGTGCAGAGCCTAAAAATAGTTACTTGAAAATGATTGGACTGGCCTAAAGCCAGCCTGGGATCAAGGAAAAAGAAATGTGACTTAAATTCACTTTTGCTTAATCATATCCTAAATTCTGACTGAAGACTTTAGGAAACAAATTCAAATGTTATTATGGCTGTATCAAAAAGGGCGAAATTGAGAAGGCAGTGAAATTTTTTACTCCAGTTTCCCTTTCTTTTCATCACTGCCTAAGGTAGCACATTGGCTACATTTCTGGACCTACATTTTTTTAATCTGTTAAAACATTTTTTATCTGTTAAAATAAAGAAGTTTTACAACAATTGTTCAAGGCATCAGTGGAAGGGGTTTTTTTTTGTTTTTGTTTTTTTTCCCCAAATGGAGAGAAAAAGAAGAGGTAGAGGGGGAGCTGTCTACCTCCTCCCCAGAGTGTGGTTTTATAAAGTATCTCCTCTGCAGCTGAACCCTTCTTTAAAGCTAACATGGCATGTTCCCGAGCTAACTGTACATCTGAGTCACATGAACGATCAGAATTACCATAGAGATGGCAAATACATCATCTGGAAATAATCAACTGTTTAAGATGAACCACCAGTGCCTCTTATATAGGTGTTCAGGGGATTTGGAAATCTCCATGAATAGCAGTTCTGATGAATGAAATGCCAAGCAATACCATCTCCTTGTGTGGCTGGCTTTGACATTTCCAAGCGTAGCCTCTCTCCTGGGCCATCATTTTGCACCCACACTTGTCTGACAACTTGCTGAAGAAATGCATCCAAACAATGAAGTGCCTGGAGTATTTATGCAGGGGGGAAGTAAACAAAATATCACTGAGAATAAAACCTTTTCAAAGGCAACTATAAAAAGCAGTATCAGACACTTCCAAGTGCTGGAAAACTGCTTTTCTCACTGCCACTTGGCTCATTTCAATTCATTCTTTTGGGATAAGGTTTTCCTTAATGAGGTTGGACCACACTTTAATTTAAACATCTGAAGGCACTACAACAATTGTTGCTAAGCATTTGGTGCTGTTCATGCTTGGACAATTAGCTCATAGCCATGGCACAGAGAGATTGATTTTCTTAGAAATCTGCTGAGAATAAAGACATTCAGTAAATCAGTAGGGCAGTGACTGTGAAAGTGTCAAGCTCTCTGTCCTGTTCTGTTGCTCAATTTTCATAAATGGTGATTACATTTACACATATTACAGATAGAAGTTGATCTGCCCAGGAAATTCTGAATACTTTAATTTTCACTTGGACACATGCTCTTATCTCCTTCCAAGTAAATCAGTGGTTCTCAGTGTTAATTTTCATATCTTCTCTCCTTTGTCCTCTCCATTCATCTCCATATTTCCTCTCTCCTAATAACAAAATGCAAGAATGAAATGCAAATGGTGAGTTTCCCCATTTTACTCAGGCAGTATATTGAGAGGCTGTGAACAAAATCCATGCTGTGCTGTTCAAACAAACGATACATTCATTAGATTCAGTTGAGTATGGAAGGAATATTGAAGATGATGTGCAAACTG
Source organism: Anser brachyrhynchus (assembly GCF_964034855.1). NCBI lineage: Eukaryota > Metazoa > Chordata > Aves > Anseriformes > Anatidae > Anser > Anser brachyrhynchus. Next base: position 9,654,552 of record NC_137709.1, read on the forward strand.
TAAACAGGTCACCTTCTTCAAGATAAAGTGGATTATTTCTGTGCAAGACATAATTAAATGCAATTTCATTGAGCTCTCTCTTTTGTGGTCAAACTTATGTCTAACTGGGAAAATAAGATTATTTTTCAGTGACTCTGACTTTCCTAGTTGCAGATATATTTGTTCTACTTTCTGTTACTTTCTGGCTGCCAGGGAACTTATCATTTACACTTTGGGATTTTTCTATGTGACATAAAATTACATCTTAGTTTGAATGGCTCTCCTGTTTCAAATGAAAAGATTCAAAAATGGAGAGCTATGTCTCCCACTTGTGAAATGCAGCTCCTGATGAATGTACTGATTTCTCCACTGTGTGAGAGAACTGGTAATACTCTATGTAAAACTGTCTGAAATATGTTTCAAAGCTGTTTCTTGCAGAAAATTCCACCTCTATAGAACAGTTTCATCCTGCCTAGCATTGGGCCGAAGAAAGTGAAATATTTTAAAATATGGGCATCTCCAAAATGCTTCTGTAGTAAAAATGTAATCATTTTGTTCTGAAAGTGCTTAATGGTCCAAAAATTGGGTTGATTGTTTTCAAAGTTTTCAGATATGTAGATGCTGATGGAGCAAATACAAGAGTGGACAGAAGGTTTGTTTTTTGTCTCTACTATTTCAGATTTTCTAAAAACTATTGAACATTAGATAAGCAGAGGTTAAAGGATAATGCTCCAGACAGCTTTTCATCTAAATATGTGAGACAAATGGTGCAGAAAAAGAAAGGACAGAGGCATTTGAACTAGATGCATCTTAAGCACCTAAAACCTTCTCAGCCATTTATTACTCTGAGGCACCAGAACAACAGAGGTGCCTTATTTTAGTTACTTACTGTCATAAATTTTCTTAGATGCTTAATTGTTGTCTTTAAGTACTAAATTTTGAATTAATCTGCAAAGAGGAGGAATTTCTGCCAGTGTACTGAGTGTACCACCCCCCTCCTTTGGTGATGCTTCCAGCCACTGGGTATTGTGTAAGGCAGGATTACTCTCTCATTTCATTGTCCAGGGACTGTGTTGTAGTCAGAATTCCTGCCAGCCCTGGGAAAGCAAGAAAATGGTCTCAGATTTGTCCCTCTTCCCTGAATTTTCCCATGGAGAGCCTTAGACTGATGCTGGCTGCTTGTTTTTCACCCTTACGTTCCCTATAAAGCATGTAGGGACCTTATGTGCCTGTTACCCCTAGGTATGACTAACACTTAAGCAACAAAACACCTACGTTTATTTACTGGATCTGGCCTAAAACGGTTTTCAATATCATACTGCATATCACCAGAAGAACCATGACAAAAAAAATGTTGAACAATGATTGCAATTAGTAGCCACATAAAAGCAGATAAAAGCTTACAGGAGTGCTACGAACCAAAATAACTGCCTGTTTGTCCTCACTCCATCTTCTGGGCTTCAGTGAAGCCAACTAAGTTTTGCTCTTGGGGACTGCAAGCAGTGGGGCACAATGCTAATTCTGATATTGAGAGCTGGTGAAAACAGGTCCAGAGAAGATGAGAAAACCAAATGTGTGTTAAAAACAGGCCTGCTGCTGCAGAGAAACTAAGAGGGTAGCTTGAGGAGTAGCACAGGGGGAAAAGAAGGATATTATGTGATATTCATAGTGCATGGAGGCTCTAGGGAAGCAGCATGCTGAGAGGAAGCTAAGTGAGAACGTGCATTGTGCAGAAGGGTTGTGGGGAGGAAGAGAGATGCAGCTCCAGAAAGTGGTGGGTGGGAAGCTGGTCCCAAAAGATTGAGAACAAGCAAATTCATCTCAAGAAATGGCAACAGCATTGGTGAAAAACCTTAATTTCACAAGATGTTGCTTATTTCTCTTTGTGCATGTGCATATGTAAATAATAATATTGCAAATTTAATCAAGAAAACCACATCCTATCTTAAGATGAGAGAAATTGAAAATATGGGAGTGGAAGTGTCATCTGCACTGGGCATTGAGGCTTCAGATTCAGTGACAGGTGATTCCTTACTCCCTACAGATAATACAAGCACTTAGTCTGTTTGCATTAGGCTCTGGGATTTTTTTCCCTGATGGATTACTCCAGTCAATCACGGTATATACTGTGACACTAATAGCTAACCACTGAGGTGCTCTGCAGCACAGAAATATGGACCAGTGATATTGCAGTTAACTAAAACTGGCATTACTTTAATGACAAAATGACAAAGCTGAAAATAAACCCTCTTTACTGACAAACTCATGTACCAGAATCAATCTTCAAGAGTGTGCTAATGTTAAAAGCTTTGAGGGTAAAATTACAGGAAGAAGAGATCAGAAAACAAGATGTTGACCTCAACACAAAGGAAGCCTAACAGGTAGGTATGGAGAGATCTGGGGTCTTTTGTCCATGCTCCAAGTTTTAAGATGCGAAAGAGTTCTGGTCGAGATGTCACACGCACGCATTAACCCAGTGCTATGCACAAGCAAATACATTCTGACTCAGATCAGCCTAAAAAGCCATCCCAGCAGGGCACATGAGGCTGTGTCAGTGTTAAGTTATGGAAATAAGCCTTTTTACATGCATATGTATACACAGATATACGTTTGAAAATTGCATTTGAAATATATATATATAATATTTGCAAAAGGCAGTTTATTATTTCCAAATGCATTTTAACAACAGAAAAGCAAATATTTGGTTACACTGCCTGAGACATCATTGCCAATAATTAGTGGCAGAATACGAAGCTTTTGAAGGCAGCAGGGATCCAGTGATCTGGGAAGCCAGGCTGCCTGTAGGTCAGCCTTCCTGCCAGCTGCTCTGGGTTCCTAACGGTGCTAGCAGCCGGGTACAGCTTCAGCACCAGAGGTGATTGCACCCAGAAGATCATGGAGGAGCTGGGTCTGCCTGCTTCTGCCCGTACAGATGTGCCAATAGGTGGCAGACACATGCTATCAGCAAAGACCAATGCCAATATTCACATATGGTGCTATAGGTAAGTGCCTAACCACTGGCACTGGAGGGAGGGCCAGTATAAGTGACGGGAGTGCTTTGGTTTGTGCTCTGCTGTAAAGCAAGGTGCAGAGAGCCAGGTCTGGAGGTGGCAGAGCCTGGAGAGCCCCAGACTTAGAAATGAAAGAAACTGAGGCAGAGGTATGGATAGGTGAGTGCAGGGGAGTGAGGTGGGCTCTCAGGACAGAGTTACAGGGGAAATAGCCAGTGGCATGGCCATGTCTGATGTCCAGACTGCAAACAGATCAGCCACCAGTGTTTGCATATCTGACTGGACAAAAGTTGAACTAGGGTGGCAAAGAGATGAACCAGCTGCAATGTGTTTGAGTACACTCATCTAAAAATAAAGAGTCTTCAAAGAAACCCTTGGGTGTTGGTGTATGCAATGTATGAATGTATATGTCTGAGTTCCATATATTTATATATTGAAATGTTTATGATCTGTTTTAGTTGAAATTGTTTCTTTTGGAATACTGTTTGTCTTCAAGAGCACTGAAGATGGTGTTCCCAATTAGTGTCATCAAATGGTTATAATGATTTCATTTCATATTTTGAATGACATTATAATCAAGATAACATTGTAATTCCATAAAAAATAACAGGGAAGATCTGGACAGTGAGCTTATCTTCAGTCAGCTATTAAATGCCTGCATGTGTGCCGGACTTAAAAAACATCTTATCAGGCTTCAGTACGGACATATAAAAAGAAGACTGCATTTCTGAAGATCTTAAGAAACACTGAAGGTCAGACAAAAAATTGAACAAACAGATGTTCTTTTAAAATCATCTTCTGATCTTGTTCAGATATTGTGCTTTCTTCTTCAGAATCTGTACTTAATCTTTTAAGTTAACTTTACAAAAAAAAAAAAGAGTATTGAAATGATAAAATGTAAGAACGAAAGGCACCATATTTTTAATTAACCACCTGTATGCTTACTTTGCTAAAGATTACAGTCTGCCTTGTGAACACAGGAACATGAGGGAGTCAAGAGACTGAGTACTTGTGCTGTGAATTAACAGTTGTGAATTGTGGTCTCTGCTATTGATCTGCTGCTTTATCCCCGGCAAGATATTTCTCCTTTCTCTAATACTGTATTTTTTTTCCTATTCTTCTGCCTCCTCTGACTATGCTGAATATTCCTCTCAACATCTCTCCAGGTGTGAATGGTTGGTGCTGAGCCCCTTGCAGACATGATCATGGCTACTGTGCCAAAAGTCATCCCTAACTCATAGAAATTTGAGTCATTCTGAGAGCAGCTCCAGGCCTGTACTGGAGTCAATGCAGAGGGATGCTTGCTTGGAAAGGCATAGCCCTGGGGCTTGGCATCCCTGCCTTGGGTCTCTGTTGCAGGGGCAGGGACAATGCACATGGGTGTTGTCATTGTCACACAGGGAATTTCATCCTTGCTAATGGCAAGGGAATACAAGGCAATTCAAAGTGCTCAAATAAATGGTTACAGCAGAAATGTCTTGCTTAAAATGCTTCTGCAAAATAAAAGGCTTGTGATCTTTAATGATTATAGATTTAATTGCACAAGTGTACTGCAACCTTAGAGTAATCATGTGTGCTACCCAAGGGGGGTCAGACCCAACGCCGTCTGCTTACAACCTGGCTGAGCAACATCCTCTGGGATCCAATGAAATTATTTAGGTGAATGAACTAGTTTGTTCTTATAATTGTGTGTGTCTGGGTAGCTTCACACCAGCTAGCAGTGTGTATCAGAAGCTCTGAAAACTTCAAGTTGCTCATCCCAGCTGCAGTGGAGGTGCAGTCAGGCACCCATGGCTTTGAATATTTGGTCAGACTGGGGCTGTCTAACAAATTACCACCCTGCTGACCCCAGAATTACCAGTTTGCATGCTCAAATCCCATGGCAAATGGGAGGTAGTCTGACTTAGTAGTAAAAGGTGAATAAACTTAGATCAGATTGCCTCACTGTAGTTGTGGATTAATGGTTTGCACTTAAAAGATTCCCGTGGCTGAGCCCACATGCAGTGATTCTCTAAACCAGTGGAATTGGTGCGTGCCTGTGCTCCAAATACTGCCTGTATGTGAAAATTTGTTTTGAGATTTACAAAACCAGGCACCGCAGCTTTATATTTCCAGCAGTTAAATAATCTATCCAATTTCCAAGGAATGCTAAGGTTTTAGCAGTGCCTCCTGGTTTTACCTCCACAACCAAATGACTCCCTTCCTTTTCAAATATATGACTCTCACAGAAATATGTGCCAGAGGAAATTGAATCTTAAGAAGTCATAAGGCTGTGGGTGTTAGAAGTCAATAAAGTGCACTGAAGATCCTCTTTAAAAGAGCAATTATTTTGCAGTCTTGATTTCTGTCTTCCACTACACTTCAGAGATTTTTAATGTAGTTCACATGGGTCAATCATTAAAGTTATTTCATAACTGAAAAAGAGTGGATGGATGAGGTCTCTAAAATTTTATTAGAAGGGAATTTTTATTTCTGCGGAATGCTTGATTTTTTTTTCCTTCTGGCTTGGTGACCCAGAATTGCAGAGCTGAGCCATGTTTTCCTTAATGCCATTAGTTATTAAGGTTGGGTTATTCTCCTGGCTTTTGATGGAAACCTTGTTATTGCTGGTCAGCTGTCACAGTCAGTCTGCATTCAATCTGATTGATTATGCAATTGTCCTGATCCTGACATAACTGCAGCATCATCTTGGTGACTGTAAACATACAGCTGCAGGAAACATGCAATGGGCAGGCAAAGGGAGAGAAATCACTTCTTCAAGGGGAAAAATGAAATCTGGTCCAAATCTCATGGAATCAGACCACATTTATTTTTAAGGCATTGTTGGCTTGGTTGTTTAGCTTCTCTCCTTAGTTTCTTCATTGTTGGCATTTAGTGATCCTCAAAGCTAGAATGTCTCATTTACGTGCTGAACAGATGCATAGAGAGAGAGCTTTATAGGTGAAATGAAGCTGTGCATGTATTACCAACCCTGAAGCAAAGCCTAAGATTCAGTTATAATTGGATGCCCTAATTAACTACTAGATTTCAACCTTTGATTAATTTGTTTTCTTTATTTAGGTCCTTAGCATTATGAAACTAAAAAGGTTCATCAAGTATGGTCAAAGAGCAAGTGGCTGGGAGGTGAGTTCTGCTTTCCTGACATCTCTGATATTCCTCCCCGCTGTGCAAGCAACTTACAGGCTGTTATGAAGCCAGGTGGGAAACCAGAACGTCATCGCAAATGGACACCACAATGGGTATCCCTGACTGAGAATATCCTCCCCAGGCCAGCAATAATACAGCAGAGAGGTATAGTTCCTTTCACCAAAGAAAACAGGTGGGAGAAGCAGGTGATCTACAGTGGGAAGGTGGAAGATGAAAAAATACATAAAATATTAATATATCTTTTGCCTAAACAGTGTATACAAAAATGTGTTTTTTATTTACTCTTACTTTTATCTAAAAAAAAATTGCTGTGGTCATATGTGAGTATTATCATAACCACAGCCTATCCTCCAGGATGATGATATGGCTTTAGACAGCCAGTAATACACTCAGCAACAAAAAACGGGACTGAATTGCAGAAATCCACAGGGTGTTTTATAGCCACTGATACAAAGATGTCATTAATTACTCAGTAACAGTGACAGTTTAATAGACAGAGCTATTGTATGCACTTAAGCATGGATCCAGGATCAATTGTAGAGCTAATTTCTTCACTAACAGCTTTTATTCTTCAGGGCTTCCACCTTCCGCAATTAGGAGCTAGAGCAGCACTTAATCACGAAGATGAACTGTTAGGAGAGAGTGAGAAAGGTCAGGAAAGATAATGCTGTGGGATGCAGGAGACCAGAGGGTTGTTAATATCTGCTAAACATGTCTGGGTGTCAAGAGGGCAAACTACTTTGAAGCTCTGAAATGACGTGCTGCTGCTGAATGCCCCGGCTTTGGCTGCTGGGAAATGAGCTAATAAAAAACATCAGGTGCTTAAAGCTCAGGTGAAACGATATGCTTGCTGGTACAGTACCGAGCCCTAAAACCTGTCCTGAGCATATCTACCTGAAGCTGTCCTTTGAAACACCAGGGCACAGCTCACCACCTCCTCATGAAAGATTGCCATGGAAGGAGGAGAGGCAGCAGTTGGAAACAGCCTTTGTCTGTGATCTATGAATGGATGCAACTGCATTTTATAAGGGGTGCAGTTCCTCTGTATTGTTATCAGGCTGGGAGTTTAAGAAGGATTTAGGCAAGGTCTTTTCTTGACCCTTATGAGGTTCAGATGAAGATGAAGGACTTGGAAAGGGGAAGCTCCTCATACTAGCACACAAACCAGTGTCCCAGTTTCTACACACTGCAAAAATATTAGTCAGTCTCACATATTGTGCTTCTAAGGTTGTTTAATTACTATGTGGAAAATGTTAGGTGCTATTCAAAAGTAAATTGTGTTCCTGTAGAAGAGGGTGCACAGCCCCTGCACTGGAGCAGCTCTGGTGGGAGTTCAATCAGCACTCCGATAAACCCAGGTCAGATCCAAGGGCAGCTAACAGCATGTCACAACCTATACCGTGGGACATAAAAACAGTTCAGAGTGACAGTTCTGGGACTTCTCATTCTTACTGAAGTTCCTCCTCACTTTTACAGCTCTGCTGGGCGGCAGTGGCACAACTGAGGTGTAAGCACCCAGGTTACTTGCACCCATATCTGGAACCAGTTTGTGGTTTCCCCACATCTATGCAGGAACTGTTGCCATCAGCCACATACAGCGCTGGCCACCAGATGCCATTGACCGAAAATCTGTCCAGATCCCATGTATCATCAGATTCTTCTTCTTCAGCCTCTTCCTCCTTCTTCTTTTCCTTCTACTCCTCCTTGCTTTGGAAGCTGCCCTGCTTGCTGCTGCTGTCCAGCTCATGACTCCTTTACCTGAGCCACCAAGAGAGCCTAAAGAGCAGGACAGGGATTCCAGCAAAGGCTGTTTTTCAAACAGAAATAAAAATCTGAGATCTTCCTGAAATAGTTTGTTTGGCAAAACATTTTGTAGTGATTGAATGATGTCTTCATGCCCATTTGCATATTCAATATATCATTTACATATTTAATACTTTTGTATATTCGATACCTTTTTTGCACATTTGAGTTGTTAAGTATTTAATTAGTCTTTTTTCTTGGCAAATAGGTTCCTCATTTACTAAATTAAAAAAATGTCATTTTGAAACAAGAGTTAAAATTTGTTTAGAAAATATCCCGGGGGGGGGGGTTATTTTATATAAATCTAATTGCTTAGCTTGACCTTTATTCATGAAAAGTTTATTTTCCCTAGAACATAATTATCTGCCTCATTGACCATTCTTCATAAAAATTGTCATATTCTTGTAGTAATATTTCAAAAACTATAGGGATTTGTCAGCTTAGACACTGGACTGGGGTGGAAATTTTATGGAGAAAGTAAACCAAGTCATTGGGAGATAAGGGTAATTTTGTTGTTTCTGTCTAGCATTTCTCTCTAGGTGGTGATGAATCATTAAGGCCTTCACCTCTTCCAACTTATCAGAGGGATCGCGTGAAGTAGTGAATATAAAAGAAATCACAGATCAGTAAGCAGCAAAAGAATAACCTGCTGTCAAATCAAAATCTCTGACCTCTAATGCCAGCAGAGGAGACCAGGCCTCCAAGTGAACTTACACCACATTAGGGCAATGTCTCTTACGAAAACCTCAATGGCTGAATTCCTACTGTATTGATGCACTCCGTGATTTTTTGGTAATTGCTTTGGACTCGGTATAGACATGAAGATTGATTAAGTTTCTTTCAATGTTCATCTTCTCAGGATGCCCGAGTCTGCAGTATGTGCTGTTTTGGGTCCCCATTGTCCTCCAAAAGATAACTGACTTAAATCTTTTAGTCAGTTGACAAGGCAACATTTCAAGAAAAGTTTCACACCTTGATTCTGTGCTCTTGGATTTATCATCCTGTTTTCCATATATTAAAATCTGGGTCTAACAGCTCTGGACAGAGGCTTAAAAAATTCCCATGCCAGGATCACTTCCTACTGAGCTGACTTCATTGGTTGCACTTCAGCCCAGCATGAGTGGGTTCACCCCCATGTATTTCCTCACGAGAGGAGATGACTCAGTTATTCACTTTAGACTTGGAGTCCATCTTCTTCGCATGTGGAAGTGACATTCATCATGCAGGTCCATTAAAAAAAAAGGGGTTCTCCTGTGTGGTGAAGCGTCATTCAGGGAGAAACACAGCCATTTAAGCAACCTGTGGATGTCTGTATTTTTAAGTGCTGCCAAATAAGAAAAAACAGTCAGCACAAAGAAGTAAAAGACATTTTTCTTCCTAAAGAAACTGACTGCACATGGGAAATGTGTTGCAAATGCCCAATTCAAATCTGTTTGTGTACTTTTTTTTATTTTTTGTACAGTACATTTCATATACAATAATGCAACAGGAGGGCAGTTCCATCTTTATTTGTCACACTCTATATAGTGTCTTGTCCCACAGAGAGCTGCCCATGAACACTCAATGTGATTTATATCAATCCTTTCATTAGATTGCTGCATTTCCTGAAGTGAAGCACTTATATCTGTATTATAGAGCTATAATGCTTTCAAGGAGTACTTGTAACAAAGGTAAGGGTCAGGACAAAAGCTCGGGAGGAATATGAAGAAAATTTCATGGGTGAATTTTGAATAAGTGGTATTTTTATGTACACGCTGGCTCTCCCTGCTACTCATGCTTCTATATATTAAGTGTAGCTCCACTGACATCAATGCAACAACTACTGCAAGAGGAGTTCAACTGAGAGAAAAGTAAGTTCTTTATGAATTTCTATTCCTGCTAGTTTTCACTGCAAAACATAGACGAAATAAGGAATAGTTAATGCTTTCTGCATTCCATTCTTACTGAAAACTGTGTAACGCAGCGTATAACAAAATAGACAAAATCATCCAGTCAAAACAGCTATGTCCATTTGAAAAGGGAATAGTGTTTGCTGTGTTTTATAATATCCCAGCTAAGTCTAGGAAAAAAGACAGCAGACTGCAGAAAGCTACCCTATATTATGTAAAAGAACCAAGAGATTAAAGGCTGACTGTGATCTTGTTTGCCTGAGATTTAAATTGATGACCCTCATAGACATTAGTGGCCTTAACCTGCATTTACATTGGCAGAGAGGAATATTTGGTCATAAAATCTGAGGCCTGACATCATGTTAAGGAGAAAAACTAAAAGCCCTGCAATATTCTCTAGCATGACAGTCCTTCCATTTGATTTTGACAAGTTATTCAATTACCTGGTTCCTCAATTTTCTCAGTAGCGAACTGGAGGTAAGGCTTTTGTGAGTCTCACAGGACCACTGAGAAACTCAGTAGTAGTGAAATGGTTTAAGTGTCCAAATGAAAGGCACTAAAATATATATTTTTTATTAGCATTCCCTGCATGGATAGTGAAGATGCCAAAGTTTTCTCTCCCCATGCTAGAGAAAGGTAAATAGAAATACTTAAAAATCTTTTGCCATTTAGGATAAGCACATTTGTTGCTCCCTGAAGGGTCTCACTGTCTCCAGTGACCAACTGAAATTACACGGAACTGTTCACTGGCATTTCCAGTCTAACTAATGAAAATCAATTATTGTATTTAGCTACAACACGATCAGTAAATAGACACTTTGATCCAATTTCAAGGTCAATGCACATCAAGCTTAATTAAAATGGCACTGTGTGTTACCCATTGTTATTGAACTGTTTGAAGGATCCAGGAAGCTCCAGCATGCACTGGAGCTATAGAAGAAACAGAAGAAAACTTGTTAACTAATACATTCAAATCTGTAAGGAAAGACTAAAAGGACCTAGAAAGCTTTTATTACTGCTTTCACATTTCTATTACTCATAAATTATTAGAAATATTTGACTAGGGAGTTCATCGGTTATGGCAAACTGGCTAAAAGCAGTGCTGTCGCTGCAGGAAAGCTCCAGGTTTCCCCAGCACCTGTCCTGCTGTGCCCTCCAACGCAGCCCTCCTCTCCAGCCCAGTGGGGAACCTGGCCAGAGGTGGAACAAACCAAGGAGCGACATCGTTCTTAATCTGGGACTTCGTGTTGAGTATGTAATTGCTTGAATTTTCTTCAAAATATCAAGATTAATTTTCATCTCGTGCATATTTTTAAGCCATAGAAAATCACTAAATTTTGTAAACGTAAAAACGACTTATTTTCACTGACAGATTAGAGACCCGCATCTGCAACCGCTGTGTAATTCAATTACAGAAGAACTACATTTTTTTTAAGATATTCTGCAAAATGACCTCCTGAAGCACATAGAAAAGAAAGTACCAGGAAGGTACAAATTAAGGTGAAAGACACAGTGGGAGTCAATTCTCTTCTTCTGCCTCCCCAGTTACACCCACTGAATGCAACACTAATAGGAGTCTCACTACTTTGCCCTTGCTCCCACTGCCTTCAGTGAGATATGAGCTTGGCCTATTATCTGACTCACTTGTATTGGATGTGATATGACATCATTTAAGTAATTGTTTGGCCCAATGGGACTCACTTTTTCCACCCACTGGCTTTGTATGCAAAGGCAGAATTAAACCTGCTGCATTGACTTTCCCCTGTATCAGCGTGTCAAAAAACTCTCGGAGGGCAACGTTATTCCTTTCGTTAATTAGCACGAATATGAGCAACTCTTCCTTTGTGAAATATTCATTGAAATTTTGCTTATAAATATTCATAAGTGTTAACAAATAAATTGTATCCTTACGTACAACAGTGACACTTAAGGAAATGAGAATACACACACACACAAGCACCCAGAGCTGCGCTGTGTTACAAACTCCTGCTATTATGACATGCTTCAAATAAGATTTATTTTAGAAGTCTTGAACATGGATCATGCCAGTTAGATGTCTCCTTTAGACACATCAATAGCTGTTTGTGGCATAATAGCACTACCATGTTTTAATAATTGAGCTACTCTCAGTGTAAGCCCTTGAACTATGTTTATTTCCTCAGTTTATATGCAGTGATGTATCACACTGTCTTAACAGCAGATGAAGTGCTTGCAGTGACATTCCTAATGCTGGAAATCAGAGCATTTACGCCTGTTGTAGACTCAAAATTGTCTTCATTTTCCACAGCAACATAGTACTATATCAAAGTTGCACCGAAAAACAACAACAACAACAACAACAAAAAAAACCCACAAAACCAACAGCCACAAAACATTTTTATTTTAAACGGTATCTGCATGAGATGCTAACTGAAACTATGAATAGTTTAGATTATTTCCTTGCTCCTTTACCTAAAATAGAGCTGACTGGAGGATGACGGTTCATTCTGAGGTGCTCACACGCTGATTTCTGGGCTGGCTGTACACCAAACCCAGCCCCAGTTTGCTGTCCCATGCTCAGGGCATTCCCTCAGGTCCTCAGCTTGGCCAGGGGCTCACCTGCCTCACTTGGGTCAGACTCAGGCATTCTTCTCTTCCTCAAACCCTTCCTAACATAACCCTGGGAGGGGTTATTCCTTTGGCAACCTAACCTTAGGTTTCATTAAGCTGAGCCGTTCTTCACCCCAGATTCCTGATGGCTGTCAGAGGAGGTGGGGAGCCTCACCTGGCAGGGCTCCCTGCGCTTGCCCTGCTCAGTCAGGAAATTCAGGCAAGGACAAGCTGCTTGTTCTCCAGCTTCTCTGTCTTGAAAATGGATGTGTAGCCTTCTGTATCTTGTTGGGTGAGTCATCTGAGATTTCAAAGGCTACCCAAAGGTATGAAATACCCACTTGCTGCTGCTGCTTGGAGGGTATTTTGTGCTGCGAATCAATCCCGGTCCTTCAGATGGAGGCCATTAGAAGTGCCCTTGCTTTATCCCCTTTCCATTTCCAGCACTTTCCCTAGAATGACTTTGAGCTGCCGAAGCCAGAAAAATTGAGAGATTAAAATCCATACACTTGAAAGAGATCAGAGACGCGTGGTGCCAGGCCTAGCCTAAGAGGGAGGTTGTTTGTCCCGCTCTTCATCGCACGAGGACACACCTGGGATTTGGCATGCTGCTTCCATTTGCAAAGTGAGACAGCATACCGCTGTGGAGAAGGCATAGGAGGGAGAACAAGTGGTCTACAGCTGATCAGAGCTTTTCCAGCTAGCTCCTAGGCACCTGGGAGGTTCAGTGGGGATGGTGGAGCCGAGCCTGGAGGAAAAGCAGGTCTACAGTTACTGCGTGAAGCTCTGACTGAATGCCACAGACACAGCAGGGAGGGGAAGGCATGCTGAAGTGAAGGAATATTGTTCGCTAGCAGAATATATTCAGGATTTTTCACATAAAATTCATAGGAGCTTTCCCTGTGTGAGCAGAGGGAAAGGGAATGAGTGATACTGTGGGACATAGAGGGACACTGTGCGTTGGCTGGCTTTGTATTTGCCATCCGGCTTTACCAGGGAGCAGGAAGAAAGGGCTGGATTTTAACCTGGTATCATATGAGCTCCAGCTAGGAGGTGCACCAAAGGCTGTAAGCATCCCATGAGCAGTCCTGATGGCATCCACGTGTGAGTAAGCAGCCACCAGTGCAAAAGCTTTGCTGTGGGGTTTTATTATCTCCACAGATTAATTTTTAGTATATGACAAATGAATCATCAGATAAAGCTGTGGCAATTGCCTACCTTAGCAGGCAGTCATTTCCCACATCTCTGGCTTGCTGGCATCCACTGAAGGGCCATTTCAGAGCTGCAGAGGCATGCCACCACTGGAGCTGCTGCCCATCAGATCAGGAGCTGAAAAACAGCGTGGAAAAGGATTTGCCACTATAGAAAGTCTGCAAATACCACCTGCAGAGCCTTTCTCGGCAGAGCAGTCATAAAAGGGAAGGAAACCACGGCGAAGTGAGTTGCTGCAGAGGGGAGCTATATATGTGGCTGTAACTGCGACCTTCACTGTGGTTCATAAGTCCTAATCTAGGTTCAGTGTGCAACAGAGGAATGGGGATTTTCAGACTGATTGATCTGCAGGCTAAGCATGGCCAAAATTTATCACAGACGTGAAATGACACCAAATGCGCAGAGCGGTATCATGAGGGCTGAAATTCATCACAGTATATTATGGGATGGGGCCATGCTCTCTGTTGGCTTTTTATTCTGCTTACTGAGCAGTTATCCCTGCTCCTCGTGTCCTCATACACACCTTCTGAGACAGCAGGCATAAAGTAGCCTGTTTGCTGCAGTGCTGCATCATTTCTTTGAGTTCAGCTGAGAGTTTCCTCACTGAAGGAAGACGAATGGAAGACTGGGAAAATGCACTTATAGCTGTTTTCTGAGTGGTTGCCTGCATGTCCTGACTCTTCATGGTCATTGGTGGCTGCAACTGTGAATTTTGGGAGAGACAGGCATATAAGCTGTAGGGAAGGAGAGAGCCAAGGTTGTAGATCAACCTCTGTTCATAGAAGAAAATAATCACACTGTGAGGAGAAGAATAAAAGAAGAGGCAGTCAAAAACTGCAGCCTGTCTTCTCTCTTGCTCGTCATCATTACCTTTGCTCTGTACAACAGGCTACGACTAGGATTTGTTCCAAAGTGCCACAAAGCTGACCCGGAAGCACCACTCCATGAGTGGGAAGAGGTGACTTTTCCCAGACTGCCACGGAGGTGCACACAACGAGTCCGAAGGCCAACTGCTGCATTAGCAGTTCATGAGCTAAAGGAAATAAGGCAGATATCATCAAACAGTTTAACCCCACTTTAAAGAGAGCTCTTGAGTCAATAAACCTCTTCCCCTCACCTCCCCCCCACCATCCCGCTTTCCTCATGCTTAGCCAACACCAGCTGTGGCCCAATTAAACTCAACTGCTTACAGAAATGGATCTGCTACAAACAAGTACACAATGGATTATGATTGTAATCACTTAAGAGGTCACAGCAGCTCAGTGCCTGTGTTTCCTGATTCCTGCATGAGGCATGCAACCGAAGTCCTGACCCACTTTGAGCAGTTGCAGACCTTTGTTGTTCCCTAAGATACTAAAATGCAATTTGACTGTGGTGCCAATCAACAACACGTCTCTTTGTCCTTTTATCACCTCTTTTAATTTAGTGCCATGTGTAGGCACTGACATCTGATTAAGAAGTGCATGAGAACAGCAGGCAGTGAGATTCCTTCTCGTTGTACCGATATGGTTCCAACTCCAGGTTACTAAAGCAAGCGAGCCATGAAGCAGTAGAAATGCCTCAGTCCTGGTGCAGAAGGGGAAAAGAACCTGCAAGCCCAAAGGTCCAGACGGGTGAAATGCTCCTGATGGTTTTCCTCACACAGCTTTGAGCAGTGCCTGCAGCAGTGAGGTGCGATGCATGCCTCTGCAGTCCTGCCTGGGCAGCACGCGGCTGTGAGCACACTGCCTGCTCCACAGGGACACGGCTTGCTCTCCAGTATGGGTTGGGAACTTCAGGCTTCATAAATCCTCCTGGTTGGAAAGGTGTTTTATGATGGCATTTAGCATATTGCTGTTTGCAACATGTAGTTGTTTTCTGTCATGACTCTATCAATTCTGCCAGCTAAGAAAGATGATTACAGCCACTGGGTGCAGCCTTTTTTTTTCCTTTGAGTTCTTTTCTGAAGATCTTTCTTTATTGGGCCTCCCTCGGGGCATTAGCCTATAATCTATAATGCCATCTGCTTCGCTGGGCTATAAGCCAGGTCACTTTATTAAATCAGTGTGGAGTAATTTATGGCATTGTTTTTGCTGAGTGACAGAACGGTTTCGGGAAGCAGAGACAAAGATGCATTTGTGCTAGAGCAGAATAACACATGCACATCAATTCTCATGTGTTTCACTAGCAAAAAGGAAAAAAAAAATGAATTCCAGTTCTCTTGGAGCATTTTTCCTTCCTGTTTGTTTTCTGTGCAATACTGTGATCTTCAAAACTGCTGCTGAATGACAAAGTCTGTGGCAGGGATAGATTTTGGAAGAGGAAAGATCAGTGGCATTTTTAGGATGTAGGACTGGGGCTAGGAAGAGGATGTGAGGTGCTAAAGCACAAAAGAGCAGGAGATATTCATCAAATAGCAGAAACAGATAAACTCTCTCCTTTATTAGAAACTTATTCCAAGCAGAAAACTTCCTCTCCTCTGTGCCTGGTCCTTTTAGCTAAACCTGTGGCTGCTGCTACTTTGGAAAAGAAAATCTGAAGGGACTGCTAAAGAGCATTCCTATCAGACAGGTGCACTTGGAGTGGTCTTGCTCTTCTGTCTGAAAGGCTGTAAGAAAATTGCTACACCATGTAGCAGTCCCAGTTCTTGCTTTGCATGCATATAAAAGAAAGGACAAAAAATTATCTTTGAGTTGGAACAGCAGCTAACACCTCTGCTATAAAAGAAACACTTGAAAGAGTTGAAAATTGCTTCCAGAATCTTGCAAAGGTTTAATTAAATCTTTCATTGGTTTCCACCCTCTGGTTTGTATTTTGCTCACTTTCACGTTGGACCAGGGGCTATTTTTTAATTCTTTTTATTAAATTAACTTGAATCAATATTTACTAGAGCTCTGGGCACAGAGTGGCTTGAATATGTAATGGGACTTGTTAGCAGTGTGAATATTGAACATTGTATAGAAAGTGCCTGATGTTAAATGACAAAAGATAAACAATCAAATGACAACAACAATAATAATTGCAAATAGGGTGCCAGAAGGCTGTCACAGTTATTGTGTCTCAGAACAGAGTTGGAAAAACTGTACGCAAATTCATTTTGCCAAATATTGTTTAATATTAATTTATATTATTGAGTATAATATACACTAAACAACCTGAAATCCAGTTAAACGACATCCAGGTTTTCTTCCCTGAATACCCAGGACTTACAATGAGCAAACAAATGAAAACAAATCCAACCAATAATGATCAGGCCAGTGTTTACAACCAGTGAACTTGCTGTAATCAGTCTAGTGATTGCAAAGTATTTTTAACAGCACATTATAAGAAGCCCCGGGGTTACAGGCAGCTCTGCAACATATAGATAAAAACCTATAGATAATAAAACTGCTTTAAAACTTTTATGAGGGATGTCATATATACAACTCATAAATGTGCTAAAAGTGGTCAGGCATTCACCAAAACATAGAAACAGTTACAGGGAATTTTAATCCTCTGAGCATAGGTTTCATCCTCTGATTAAATTTAAAAAAAAAAAAAGATAAATGCTACTAACAAAAAAATGAAAACATTGGAGGCATTCCCCCCAGTATAAACTGATGTTATTCTACTGGAATTACAATCTCATGGAACTCATTTTGGTGATTTTTCCTAACATACACTGAAATATTTGGGTTCATATGATATAATATATGGTGATATGATATGATATATAATGAATACTTCTTTGGCTTAAGAAACTCAGGAAAACTGTCATCTTTTGGAAAACTCCAGTCTTGATTCTCCAAATTGACCAGAAATTATCTGAAAGGATCATTTGCCATTGCTTTTGTATGTAGCAACTTTCATTAAGGATGAAAGAAATTCTTCAGCTTCAACTGAACCTACATCTAGTCTGAAACCTACTGCAGTTTTTTATGTTCTTGTCTTTGATCACTCTGGCACAGCAACTTGAAGGCAAATTGTTGTATTAAGGGCAGCAACAAAAAAGAAAATCTTCTTGTTATCTTAAATGATGTTAAAGTATTTTTTTTTTTATTTTTTTTTTTAAATCTGTAGATGCTTGGAGTTTCAGCATCTTCTGAGTGAGTGGCATCCAAAGATTAAAGTCTCTAAAGATTAAATGAACAGAAGAGAACAGATGTGACCACTCTGAGAATTTTGGATGAACAATCAGAGAGATTTCATTAAAGAGGGTAGAAAAGGGGAAGGAATGGAAAGAACTCTTCTCATATAAAGGTATATAATATAATATTATAATTATTAATAGTATTAGAATTATTTTCTATGTATACACCTATGATGGAGTCTAAAGTTTCAGGGCTACAACAGGAGAGATTTTTTTTTTTTGCCCAGAGATAAGCTAATTTCCTTTTAAACTCAATTAAAGTCCTATATGTGTATCCATCAAGCTATTATATAGAGAGAATGTGATGATCAGATACATCTTCAGAAAAAGAAAACTGAAGGACAGCAAAGAGAGGTAGAATTAATATAGCTTATGATACTGATTTGTCTGCATGAGGGACATTTGCTGAGTTGTAAGATTTTTAAATTAAATTTAACTTAAATTGATCTCCATCTCTGAGATCTCTAGTCTCTGAATAATCCTTATCTTCAGGTGCTTTTAGAGAAAGTGGAGGAGCAGCTTCTTGGGGAGGTTTATCATGTGAAGGCCACCCTGCACAACAAGCAACTCCTCTGTCACTGATGGTGGTTGGCAGTGCTTTCCCCAGGCTATCTAATCTCTAATTCCTGAGTAACTAATTATTTCCCATTTTTTTTTCTATGTAAGAATTCAAAACCTGATTACACAGAATTAAATTAGAGGTAGTTCACAGCCTTTTCAAAAAAAGAGATTTTTACGTGGTTCCTTCCATTCATATTTCTAAAGTTATAATTGAGACAGTAAAGGTTTAAGTTTGAAACAGTCAGGAGTATCAAAGCTGAAAATGAAAAGCTTTATCAGTTGCCAAAAAGCTGATGAAAAAAGGTTTGATACGGTGGAGTAATTATCTGGCTAAAATAAGGAGTAAAATCATTATCCTCAAAAGCAATACTTTCTGCGGATTAAGGCCACTGTCTCATTGCATTGAGAGGCCTCTAATGAAAGGCTGCAGACCTGTAAAAGGGTAGAAATCTTTAATGAAACTGTGTGAGGGAATCAAAAGGGCAAATGAAGAATAGTGATAGGTAAAGTAATAACCACAGCATGGTCAGAGATGATCCTGACTGTTGGTTGCACAGAAGAGTGCAGCTGGTAAAAAGACAATTTCCTATGTAATTTAATAACAACATTTTAAAACACCCCCCAATTTTTTTTATGATGTGACTTTTCATTGAGTTTGCATTTCAGTACAAACGCCTTTTTTTTTGTAGAAGCCATTTTTTAATTTGCATTAAGACCACTGGCATTTTCTCCATAGAATTCAGCACCTTGAAAATAGATATGCAACGGTCATGTTTAAAGTGAGGGAAATTAAAAAACAAACAAACAAAAAAAAACACAACACATTATTTGTCCATAAAATAAACCTGGTATCTTTAATAACAGAAAAACTCATTTATTTCAAAGAAAAACAGTCATATTTGAAAAAAATCTGTTCTGACTGGAGGAGAGATGCCCTTGAAGGATCAAATAGCCTCTTAGATGGCCATAGTTCGAACATTTCTGCTCTTTCCAAAGGAAATGAACCGCAGGAAGATTGCAACTGCAATCGTTATTTTGCATTGTGCCATCAGAATATCCTCCTGAAGAGATTCATCGGAAGGGTGAGAGCTCAGTGTCTTCAGCTCACAACACCCTTAACTCCTCTACTGAGGTCATCTCAGGAGGCCTCTTCCACTGGTTTCTCTCTGGGGAGCTGACGAACACTGATTCGGAAGGAAGATCTCACTGCACCCCTCCTTCTCTGTGCACCTACAAATTTGCAACACCTTCACATCCAGGCAGCTTACCTGTTCCCTGTTTGCTTTTGGCTAGTGGGAAAACAAATAAGGAAGCTGTGCTCCGGTATAACAAGATGGGGTAACGTTAGCCCATGATGCAGGCTGAATGGAAAAAGTTGACCTCTCTGCGTTGTTGGGAAGGGGGGAGAGATGGCTTCATCAGAAGATATTCAAATGCAGTAAGAAAATTTAACAGTGTACACCTTCTTCTGTGGGGACAATGTTGAACCATAGCATATTTGACAAGAACAAACCTCTTAAAAGCTGTGTTGTTTTACCTGGGCAGAGCCTCTTTATTAGCATGGGAAAGAAATGTTCTGCATTCCTGGCTCTTGTACCCTGCTGCATCTCTCTAGGTCTTTTTTCAGCCTGGATGGGGGTGAGCGCAGGGGGCAGGGGAGGAGACAGTGCAGGTTTACAGAGCTCTTGCAGTGCCTTGCGATCTGGGTTTGTAGCTGAAAACATGAACACAGAAGAGGGCTTAGAAGGAATATGCTGTCTTGTGGAAAATGCACTGTGTAGTAAGAGACTAAGGGCACGATCTGCTTCAGTTATCCCGACAGAGACAAAAAAGACAGAGTACAGACTGTCTGGAGATGATAATTCTCACAGTAAAGAATTTTTTAATCTAGCAGGAGAAGAACAAATAGCTGGATGTTTTAAATAATGTTTTAAAGTAATAAAGCATTGGAGTAATGTAGCTAGGGATACAGATAATTCCTCTTCATATAAAACTGTGCCTTAACTGAATCAGAAATGATTGTGCAAAAAATTGCCAGGAAAGATGTTTTACCCTGTGCTACTCAGATCAGACTTATAGGGTCATGACTTTTAGCCTTAAAACTAACCTTCCTTCCTTCCTTCCTCCCTTCCTTCCTTCCTTCGAGTAGATGGAGGGAGGACCTGGGAGTTCTACCAGTGATTCAGTCATCTAAAAATGATTGCAAGGTCTAGAATACAGTGGCATGGCCAGATAGTGAAATCTGGTTTAGCAAAGGAAAGCATAACTTTTCCGATTTTGCCACCATTTGTTGGTGGCATTTTGAAGGATTTCTATGAAAACTATGAAATCTTGATAGCTTTACATTGCCTGGGCTGCATTACTGCAAACAATGTCTTGCCCCCATCCCGTACATCCCCTCGGCTTGAGTTTTTGAATTTTTGTAATTGTGAAATGCCCTGTTACCATTTGTGCAGAAAGGCTACGTCGTACTGAGCAATCTGGAGTGGTAAACATGTCTGATGTCCTCTTAGTTCTACAGACACAGACAAAAATAGAGGGGAAGGGAGTAGGCTGATGCTTGCAGCTCTTTGACAGCCAGTCCCTTGGAACATGCCTTATTCTATATTTAGCACCTGGATACAGTTTTCAGCTGCTCACACCTTACAGCAGCAAAGAGGAGGAGAAGCTTTGGATTCAGTTCAGCTGCAGCTCTTCAAGAAGAAAAAAACGGGAGGGAGTCTTGTTTCTGACGAACTGGGTTCCCTCCAGCGCTGCTGACTGGGGGCACTGTCCAGAGCAGGGGCACTCGAAGGCCACCACAAGGCAGGGGAGGTTTCTTTACACTGGAGCACCTCAAGCTGGACAGGACCAACTGACACTAGCTCATCCTAATTAGTAGTTTTAGAAGACACTGAAAAGATGTTACTGCCCTGGCTTGGAGGCTCTGCAAATCCCCAAGGATGTGGTGTATCTTAAGCTTTCCCATCACATGAAAAATATGGTGATGGACCCTCTTTCTGGAGAGCCCTATCTGGATGTAGTTTTTTCCCCATTCATGGACACATCTGCACAACCCAGCCTTGTACAGTCCAGACAGCTCACACAGAGTTTATTTATTTATTTATTTTTGTCAGGTCTCATCAGTAAACAAGCTTCTTGAATCTCCCTAGCTCTTTCTTTAGCAAAGCCCTCGTAGGAATGGGAAGACCTAAAAATATTGTGCAAAACCAGGGTCCACTGCTGTGTTAAACAGCATCAAAGAGAGAAACACATAAAGAATCATTTTATGCACTTGAGAAATTTTACCTTCTGAACTTTTAAAATATAAAAGCCTTCAGAAGTAGATCCATAAATAGCCCCTTACCAGTTAGTCAGCTGTGAATATTTCTTCGGTTATTATACAGATCTTACAAGCTCAAGGCAGTGGCTAAAAAAATACTAAGCACAATGACTTTTATTCCATTGCTATTCAATACACATCTCAGGAGAGGTGACTAAGAGGTGAATGAGAGCTTTCAAAGTATCTGAATTCTCTAATTTTGCACATAAAAAATAACTCCTGTGCAGAACATTATTAAGATCTTGCTGAAACCCTTGTAGGGAATAATTCTCTAATCAGTTTGACCCTTTTCCTTCCTAAGATGAATTTATGAAAAAATAACAACAAAACAATAAATATTCTTGTTATCTGCAACTACTCTAACACTATGCAAACACATTTCAGTTTATGGTGCCCTGCTGAGATATTTGTCATGAAGAATAACAATGTTCGGTAGATGTGCAAGCTGTGGGGCTGGGGAAAGGTGATGAATTTTTTGTTGCTCCTCACTGAGTGATTTGTTTCTTCTGAATATCTACAAATTAAGCTTAATTCATTAGTATGAACTGTGGGATATATTGCTTGCTAGGTAAAGATATGTAAAGTGGCTTGGGATCTAAATAAAAAAAAAAAAGCCTTGTTGATTTTCATAATAACATATCAAAACCAGTGCACTTAGCTCAGACACTTCTATATGACATACAGTGCAGTTGTGTACACTATATCTCCATGTATTTATTAATGTTTGAGCAATTTTGACTGGGGTATGTACAGGTACTGGAGTAAACGTTGTCATCATAAACAGTTGGCAATTTAATTCAGTCTGTAGTTCAGCTGGATGTTTCATCCATTTGTGAGAAAAGAAGGATCACCATATTGAGGTCCATAGAAAAGTAATATTCCTTCCTCCTCAAATGTGCAAATAATCATTCCTTCAACAGCTCCACCTTCTTCTTGCAGATATTTTCTGCATGTAAAAGCATACTTCATTTTGTCAGCTTTCAGCTGAAATCAACACAGCATTTTTGTGTTGCTCTTGGATATCTTACTGAATGGCTATCTTTGATGAGTAGAACCAATTTTGATACATTAGGTATTAAAAACATAAAAATGCCACACTTACTGCATAAATAAATCCCTCTTCTTTTCCTCAGATCTCTGTTTTTAAGCCATCGCCACCAATATTTTATATTCATAATGGAGCTCACAAGTGCCTCTTCTTTTCTTTTCTCTGTGTTTCTATCTTACCTTCCCTTCCCCCCCACATTTTTGCCTTTTCCCTTTATCTTTCTTTTTCTCTTTTTCTCAGTTTTGTTTCAAAAACAAATTTCTTCTTCCCACAGAACCTGTAACAATACATTTTGCAGATTAGATTTTATACTGGAAACAATGTAAGCAACATGATGACATGGAAATTACAGAGTACTCAAAAAAAATCAGTTTTACACAAACACAATATAAAATATCACATAGTCCTAGCTAAGATACTTCATTAACTTGGCATTAAATTTGAAAGACTCTATTTAATAGAGCTGTCAAAATCCAAAGCAAATAAAAACACAGTTAAAATCAGTTATTTTGTTGAAAATCCAGAAAGCAAAGGAACCCTGAAATTCAAAGATTCAAACTTATAAAGAAATCCTCTAGTCATTGGGTTTTTTGGAGTATCCCAGAATGCAATATTGCTCTCTAAGTACCCTCCAAAGAATAAGGAGAAATACTGGGATGTGTATGTCCTGTCATTAATTTCTTTAGTAATACCTGACTTTCATCCTCAATAAACCAAAGACAGATTTAGGTGGCAGTTTTTGTGGTATTGGTGCTGCAAGAGGCATGTGTGACCATAGTGAATGTATTCCTGGGTCAGTGACACCTTATCATTTGAACAGGGCAAAATCAGGAGCTCAGCATGAGAAGCGACTTCAAGGTCTCTACAAACACTCCCACAGGTCAGAGTCAACTGGAAAATGTTTAGTTAGTAACAAATTTTATGGGCACATTACTCCAGGGGTAGAAAGTGTGAGCAGCATCGAGGAAATGCTGGTGTACGCTAGCTGACCCAGGAGCCAGCAATGGCTCCCCAGGCTGCTGTGCAGGCTGCCACCAGGGAAAATCTCTCTTTCACTGTTTTTTTTTTGTGCAAGCCCAGCACACTTGACGGTCTTTTGTGGCTCCTGATTAGGTGCCAAAAGATGAACTGCCAGGAATCCTACTCCAGAATATGGTATAGCTGTGGCATTTTGTTTTCCAGCAATGCATATGGACATAAAGTGTATTGTTCCTTTCCTTTACATCCCTCCCCCCACCCCCGTTTTTCATCCCCAAAGTTTTTAATGAATAGTTTCTCTTTCAGAATTCATTTTCCCTGAAGTCTTAATATTGTACTGCTCTTAGGATTAGGAGGAAGATGATCTTAATTTGGGACTCCCATTTCACTACTACAAAGCTACTGTATTTATTAATGGTGGTGAATAGAATGAAGCGGGCTGAACATTATGAATTGTATCTTAAAGGATTATACTGTTCACCTTGGTGTATGATAAAACTTTAATGGCAATTTTTTTTTTTTCTCCCTAGCTTCTAGCTTTTCACATAATTTCCGGAATTAGTTTTAATTCTGAGCCTTATTTTTCTCCTGACACATGCTGTATTTCTCAGAAAGCCATTAGAAAGAGTATTATGGATAATAGAAGTCCTCAGGGGCCCATCACAAGAAAATGCTTCAGGGACTGGAAAGCCAACTGTAATGATGGCCTTCAATTCTATAGTCTTCTGTAGTAATACTTGTTCTTTTGTTACAATTCTGATATATTTTTCGTTTCAATATAGATATCACTTTGCTAGCACCAGTGCTAATCTAAGTCTTTTACTGTGATCAAGGGAGCTCATCCTTACAACACAGTGTTTATATCCACTTAAGCTGAACTCCTGCAGTTTCATATCTTTTTATGATGGCAGAAAGTAGCCAGCCTGGAAGAATTGGCTTCCCAGATATGTATTTACATAACAGAGAATGAAGCTTCTTTTAACAAGCAACAAATTACTTCTTTTTCAACATTTCACACACATGCACACACAAATGTTTTGTATTGCTTAATATATATTTTTATTTTCCATTGTTTTTAATCTCTTCTAGGAAGTGAACCTAATAAACAGAAACACTGTTGCAAGCCAAACGTGGTGATTTGTCACTGTCAGTTCATCATTAATTAACATCTTATTGGGTTTGAAAGACTGAGGGGAGAGCAACTGGGGGAGACTGGAATGAAAAACCAAAGTGAATGTAGAAAAATATATCATGACGCCCACACGCAGGCAAGACAGCAGTCGGCAGCGAGCATCCTCTGATCGCGTGGGTGAGGAGCATGCAGGCAGTGACCACACAGGCAGATGCAGACAGACAAATCTATTTTAGGCCTGAGTTCGGGAGGTGCAGAGCAGCAGCCCTGCCATGGCATGCTGAGCACACCACAGCACTGCCAGGAGTGGGGCAGCCCCAGGGTTTATAAACCGAGATAAAGCTGTGCTTTCTCAACCGCCTATTACACATTGCTATGGGGAGAAGGGGAAGCAAAGAAAAATTTAAAAAACCTCCACCACCAACCCCAAGTATCTAACTTGTCAGCTGAAAGTGGTTCACTTCATAAGAAAGGGAGATAAAGCTGCAATGGGTTTGGACAAGGCTATCAGTAGATGAGTCCATGGTTATTTTACAAAGAGAATAATATCATTACGCATAGTGCTTCCAAGGGGGTGGATAAAGTTGTAAATAGGGGAGGCAGGGAATGGGTCTTGCCAAGCTGAAGGCAGCAAATCCTGAGACTACAGCAACAGTCAGTTCAGGGAACAGGCGAAAGAATTGCACCAAGTTCACAAATGGGTAACTGGGAGCAAAATGAAGCATATCGCCCAGGGTTGATACTGAAGAGCTTCTTTTACTACAAAATATATTTCATGACCAGGGCCCATACCTTACTCAGCAATCAAACTTGCCCTTGCCTCCATATGTCTACAGTCCTAGAGAGGTGTTTTTAGGTACTGTCTATTAGCTGGAGCTGATGCAGTGTAAAGGAGCAGACATACTGTTCTGCCTCCCAGGGAGATTTGCTTTTCTCATCCATCCTAGTTTTTCTGCTAAGATGAAAGAGTTACTTGTTAATGAAATCATGTGGTTCTTGTTTGGGTGCAGAGATATATAATAAAAGAGTCCAAAGT
Organism: Anser brachyrhynchus; assembly: GCF_964034855.1. NCBI lineage: Eukaryota > Metazoa > Chordata > Aves > Anseriformes > Anatidae > Anser > Anser brachyrhynchus. The sequence continues at coordinate 9,680,367 of NC_137709.1, forward strand.
AAATGCTATGAACCAAAGGAAGTCTACAGGAAATCTAATTATATAACATTTGGCTAAATATTGAATCAGTGAAAACAGACTTTAGCAGGTCTTGAATTATTACCTGAACAACAGCTAGAAAAATAGTACAACACAATCCCTTGCTGTCCTTGATTGGCTGAAATATCAGAAATAATGTCATCATGGAAAGTTAAATTCAGAGCTTCTCAAAGCAAACATATTTGCTTAGGGTATCAAATTGAGAATAATAAACCTCAAGGTATGCGAACTCACTTGTTGACCACTTTTTGACCTATAAGTGTATTCTGAGCCACATGCATGCATTTCCCCTTGTGAATCTCTCTAGAACTGAGCAGTAAAATTTTAGCCCACACTAAGGGGGTCAGAGATCATTAAACTGAACAAAATGGGGCCCCCAGTCTAATGCAGTGAACACATCTCAAACATGCTGACAGGATCAGGCTCCTCACAAAAAAAATATTAAAAGTGGAAGAGAAGGCTGAAAGAGATGCAGTGAGAGGTCCTCTTGGTCATCTCTTTGGAAAATAATGATTATGACAGGATAAAGTGCGTATATCAAAAGGAGAAGAGTGCAACCTGTCCTTAAAGTGATAGGAAAACTACCCCAGTGGCTTTCTTTTTCTCTTTCTCTCTCTTTCTCTCTCTCTCTGTTACAGGAGCTCCATAATCAGACACTGTCTAGATATCTAGTTTCTTCCCGACCACAGCAAGCAAAATTTTATGGGATTTACGACTTTTCCTGGCAGCCTTCTGAATATCCTGCAAAGAGAGCTGAAATTGGTCTCTAACCTAAGGTTCCACAGAGTGACTACCTCAAACGTGTGAGTCAGGACTTCAAAGCACTTATGAAGTGTCTTAACCACAACTATATTCTTCCTTTTAGAGCAAGAATAAGCACTTCCCTTTATACCAAGGTTTACTTAAGAATCACCAGGGTGACTCTATAAAACTAACAAAGTTGCTATAGTAATTTCATAATTAAACAACACTGTAAATTGGCACCCATGAGCCTCACACAAATGAATATTTTTGGAACTGCATTTTCATTTTGGTAGGTTTTAATTTATGCTTTGGGTTTATGGCTCCTTCTGTGAGAGGGGTTTACGTGCTGCACACAGTGAGAACTCTTGCTGCAGGCACTCGCACTACTTGTGGTGAATGAATGATACCAGGCTCTCTGGACCGCTCACAGTGTGAAAGCACACGGTACAATGCTCTAGCTGTGGGAAGCATGGTGTGACCAGGAAAGGGAAGTCTCCATTTTTCTTCAAAAGCAGAGTTATCCATCTACTCTCTTCCTTCAGGTGCTGAGCACCCTGAACAGATAACTGGAATATCTCACAGATCCACAGCCTTGCAGGGTCAAAGCATATTGCAGCTGTACCTCAGGAACCTGGATGACTGAGCTTCAACATTTGATATTTTCTAAATGCAGCCACTTATTTGGGGACCTCATCTGTAGCAAGCATGGCTCTGCCTAGCTGCATCACCCTGAGACCCTTTCCCTGCTTCTGTTGGCTGCTGCATTGCTTCTACATCCTACCACTCTTAACTGGTATCAAGTAAGTTGCATTTATTTTCAAGCCTCTTATTCCCTCTTTTTCTTTCATTTGTAATTTCAACCAGAAATTTGCTGTATCAGACTGCAGTGTCCATATCTCTAGATCATATCAGATTTTCATTCAGCTACTTCCTTGCTCCCTCCCATGTTGCCCTTCACGTTTCAGAATTCACCAGCTTCCACACAACTACATTACTGTTTTAAAGTCTTCCAGTCGCTGGAATGTTCTAAAAAAAAATTACTAAATTAGGTGCCAAGATTACTATATATCCCACATATAAGTATTGGCTTTGCCACCTCCTTGTGCAACCTTGATTGTGCCTATTATCTACTGAGAGAAAGAGCCATTGTTTTTTTCCTGTTTCTACTATGGCCAGAATAAATGATCTGGCTCCAGCTGCAGTAACACACTTCTAATGTATAGCTGTGGCACTATATAGATCCACAAGCAGAGGATCCCTTACACCCCATCTAACTTTGGTTTTTGGTGAATAGTAACGCTGTTCGTTGTAACCACTTCCAGCTCTCACGACACTTGTGACATTACCTCTCTGAAGAATTTGGATATGGAGATAAAACTTGTTGTTTGTTGTAGCTTTATTGTTGCAGTCACAAATGGCACACATAAATATGTGCAACCTATCTGAGCAAGAAACTCATGAAGAAAAGATTTTCACTTAGAGGAGTTCCAAAAATAATGAGAAGAAAGCAATTTTGCATGAACTGATTTCGACACAAATGTCTTACCTAAATTATGAATAGAGAAGTTTCTAAATGGATGTGCTTGTGGAAAACCTAAATCAACATTCATAATGCCTTTAGTACATCAGCAAGAAGAAAATACTTAAAATGCAAACAATTCCTAAAGGCCCAAAAGAAGGGCATGTCTTCTTCTGTTTTCGTAAACCCTTTTGTATGACCACTTTTCATTGCCACTGTTGTTTACTCTCCCATATGTGCTGCAACACTTAAAACACTTCTGAAAGCCTCACGCGCTTTTGAGAAGAGAATAGCTGGAGCCACGAAGGCCTTCAATAAACCCACTACTTGGTGGTAGGGTTTCAGCACAGGCTTTTTTTTCATACCACAGGGGAAATGCAGACAGAAATGCTGATATTGAGATGAGTTTCAAATTAAAACTTGCCTTTCTTCTTCCATCAGACTTATAGCCAGGAGTATTTAAAAGCATTATGAGTATGAGCAGAAGTGCCTCCAAGCAGAAGCAGGCTGGGCGGGGAGCTGGTTTGTGCAAACACCAATATTTGGTGTTGTTCAATGCAACCTACTGCATAAAATTTTGCTCAGAAAGGCAGTGTTAAAGAAGGAAATCAGAGCACATAAAACTGTGTGTTGATCACTCCTACACTGAGACCCAAGTCATCCAAGAACTGTGAGATTCAGCTGCTTTCTCTTCCTTAGAGTGAACTCAGAAATACTGTTGAATTTCTAAAATCATAGCAAAAAAACTTTTTCGCTACGGGAAGAGAATATCAACAGAGTTTTAAAATTGACAAATATAGCTTTTTCATTATACCATTTAGTTATGCAATGCAAATTAATATTATATGCAATGCCTTTCCAGTGTTTGAATGCTCAAGTCCCATATCCTATCCTCTTCAGTTGTGGTATTTAATCAAGAGACTAATAATAGATAAGTAAATCAAGACTGCTTGGGGAGTCTTTGGAGAATTGTAGAAATTCAACAGGCTCTCCTTGAGAAGAACGGATGAAATAGCTCCTTTTTTTTTTTCTTTTTCTTTCTTTTTTTTTTTCTGTACAATATTCCATACAAAACATGGATGTGTCTCTGTAAGTACACACCCTTAATATTTCATAGAATCATGGAATCATAGCATAACATACACTTTAGGGTTGTTCTGCTATGACTTATACCTATCAGTACCCATTGAGATCGCACACATAGGACCATGCTTTAACTAAATTAAATATGATATGATTATAAAAATATCAGAGCTCCCCTCTCCCATCATTCGTTTCCCTCCTGTAAGTATCCCGGGGAACCAGACAAATGCATTTTGTGTCCAGCTCTGGGTTGGCAGCTCATTGTCGGCAGGTCAGGACTTCAGACACCACAATAACACCTTCGATGGTTGCTTCAGAGCAGTGGCCTGCACTGCTGTTGACAGCTGCAGGAGTTTAAAATACACAGCTCCCAAACAGACACTTACACAACACTTACAACACTTCTAATTAAGTCAGTAGAGGAATTAAATTTTGCTCAAAGCTTCTTCCTTAATAACTCACCAACTGGCAATGCTGCACTTTCTTAAAGTTTCTATCATCTGAAAAAAGAAATATCTGGCAGAGGGGTAGCATGACCTTCAAATATTTTCAGTGGCTTGCAATCACGTAATGGAAGTATGCAAGGGTTAAGCAAGTTTGATCCCACCCATCTCCCGCTGGGATGCAGTTTCTCTAATCAAGTATAATTAAGAAAAAAAAAAAAAAAAAGAAAGAAGCAGCAATACAATACTGTACACGCAGGAATAGTAATCACACTGGCAGCAAAGTCACTTTTACTCAGTGGTGTAAATCACTCGGAGCACTAAACCTCTCAGGCTGTTGCTCACATGAGGAATAATATGGATCACGGAAATAATCCACGGTGGGTCCCAGGACCACTCCCTGAGGAGGGGATTGCAGGGTCAAGTCTGTGAATACCGACAGACATCCAGTTCTGTCACAAACAGATTTTTCACATTGAGATTATTATGTTAGACCAAGTGATGTTAAGATTTTAATTTATTTGCTTCTTTTTATTTAGGTGACATTTGCTAGACAAGCTGCAGAAAAGCCTGATTGTTGGTAATAGGCAATTCTGGTTCCAGATGCATTCCCATACAGGCAAAAAAAGGAAGAGCTGCGATGAACACAAATGCAACTGAGTATTTTTGGCATCATTTATTTTTCTTTAGATTTGCTAATAATACCTAATTATAATAATAAATATTTTAATATAGTCATGGCATTAATCATCACCTTCATTCTCATCTCACGTCAGCTGTGACATTCAAATAATTCTCATGACTTCAGTGGAATAATTCCAGATCTATGCTGATACTCCCAAGTAAAACAGCTCTACTTTAACAGGAATTTTGGTCTCAATGGTACTTGTAAAATACAATTCCCTTTCCCATTTAAGCTCTACACTCCCATTACTGGATGGGGTCCCTGAGATGGAAAAATTAAATTGGTTTTATTTTTGTTATTTCTGAAACTTTTTCTTGTTTTCCAGAGATGTGTATTACCTCAAAATCTCAGTGTTCAGTAAAGTTACTTTACTTGTAAAGATTTAGTGCTTCACAGGTTGGATTGTAAGGTTGTTTTTTCTTTCTGTTATGGCTGACCAGAGAAAGAGTTACAGAGAAAGCAAAAGGTTAAAAATACAGGATAATGAAGTGGAATATGAAGATTTCTAAAATTATATTTGTCTAGTAGAATAGGAAAACTGACCACTCTATATTTATTCATTTTTTTTCAATCAGGGTAGCTGCTTTGCTCTTTAAAAGAAGTGAGATAAATCAAACAGTTTGAATTTAGTTAATCTCATTTTCATATTTCTGCTTCTCACCCACACTATGATGGAAGGTCTGAAAAATAATTGCAGAGGAACACTGCACTGCAAGAACAAATTCCAGTTACTGTGAAGCAAAGTTAAAATCATTTTATTTTCATATATACTTAAATTTTTCCTTTCTGCTTAATTTTGAGAGTAATTTCTCAGTGCTGTTCATCTGTGTTTTCCCCTGAGGCAGCTTCTGTTAGAGAAATGTTGGTAGATGGCGCATAGTTAGGGTATGATAAGAGCAAAATGAAAACAAATGCTGGGGAGATGACAAGTGCAGCACTATCAATATTGAGGGGGAGTGAGCTCTGAGCACCACCAGCCCTGTTCCTCCCACACTGGAGGACACGGGCAGCAGGGACCCTTGGGCTGAGTGGGGTGTTGGTGTGATTTTTACCGTTTACACCAGCCCCATGTCCCTGCAGATGGACAGATGGACATGGCTGGCAGCAAAGGCAAGCCCCCAGAGCTGTTCCTGTCTCAGCTCAGCCTCTGCTGCCCAAGCCCAAAACATTCCCTGTCCCACATCCCACCCCTTGCTCTGCTGTTCATCCCACAGCAAAGCACTGCGTGCCAGCAGCCCCAGGACCCTGCGTGGTCACTGTACACACTCTAAGTGGCAGCTCTTCATCATCTGTCTCTCTTCTTGAGTTCCATTAGGAAAGAAAGCCCCTCCAACATGTGGTTTGCTAACAGCATTTCACAGGCATTTAGCTTCAGGGATGAATGCGTATAAATTAACCTGACTTTCGTTTAATTTTTTTGCTTTATTTATGAGGTAATTTATAACAAGGTTGTATTATTACAAAATATTATTGCAGATAATCTTTATTATTACTACAGCCTATAAATAAGGCTGTCTGTGCTAATATTTCATTTCATGCCTCCCATAGCAGTGCAGAGTAGTAACTGAAATCATGATCTATGAGCCTCAGTGACTGACAGCTTTGGCTTTTAATGGAGCTATCAAAGCAACAGGGCACCATTTATCAGTCTGACTATAAAGTAAGGGAAACTAACAGAGGAGCTTCAATCTCTTCTCTTCCCCTCTAAAACTGGTTCAACATGATGGGAAAGCCAATAGAAACAGGACACAGACTCTTGTAGGTCGTGGTGTTAAAGAGGTTGTTTTTTGTTTTGCCTCATATATCTCTCAACAAATCTTTTCTCTCTCTTTCTCTCTTTTTTTTCCTCTTGTAAATGTGTGCTTTTATGGAGAACTCCTCCCAGATAAATATTCAGGTGTTTAATTGAGTAGATTTTTGTGGAAGTGTCTGAAAAAAACCCCTGCAAATCAATAATGGCAAAGAACTTGAGATGATGTACCTTTTCACAATGATAAATAAGCTTTGCTTGGAAACGTCAGTGAATCTACGCAGACTACAGCATAACAGTTGCCAAGAGTTCAGCGAGAGCAGCTTAAATAGCAAGTGAGACCAGTCATCAGCTCTGCAACAGCATGCGGCACCTGCAAAAGGTCTGCAGAGCTCTCCCTTTGAGTCTCATGCTGTTTCCAACTGCACTCACTTTGACACAGCTTTTCATCCCTTATTAACATTATTTTCTGCTCAGATATTTCAGGTAATGTCACTGCCGTGCACATGTTGGCAATACATTGAGAGAGGATGTCCTGAACTCTCTGCAATGTCAAAGGGCTAATTGCATAATTCAATAAAGATCGAGAAGTTTGCAACACTAAGACAGACATCTCAGCCACCCTTTGCACAGCCAGGTCTTTTCGAATCCTTTTTCCTCAAGCTCAGGAAGGAGCACAAGCCTTGATTGCTTTGTCAGTTTGTGTCACAACAACGCAATTTACTCGATGAGGTGTACAGGGCTTTGATATGTGTTTGACTGGCAGGTTCAATCACAACATCTCTGTAGTGGCCAGCGAGCAGAAATTTGGTGGTGTAAGAAGCCTGGAGTGTTGGCAAGTTTTTCTGCGAGCTGTGTTTGCACTAGTGCATGTAAATAGGTCTCTGGGAGCAGGCACCAAACATTATGCTTATGTTTTTTCCTCTTTGTTTGCAATTAGCTGGGAGGGAGCACAGATGTTCTGCAAATAACTCCTATCAAATATAGAGTTGCAAAACTTTTAGGGTGGCTCCAATTTATTTTCTGCATCTCTATATAGTAACACTGGGCAGGATGTTCTGAGATGACTGGACCAAAATCACCCATGGAATTTTGCTGCACGAAATGAGTCTGGCCTGTTCTGATGACCACATGTTGTGAGGATATAATTTTGTTGAGTCCCCGGATAAAGAAGTGTTTGCCAGAAGACATTAGTGAGAAGTCTGCTGTGCTTCTGTGTTTATTGCTGTTTCAGTTTTTCCTAATTTATTCTCATTGTGCTGGTGGTAGATAACATATTTTCACAGGCCCCATTGCATCTGTAGTGTTTACAGGAATGCATCAGCAGAATTAGTCGGCTCCATCCGTACAACCCAGAAAAGAAGTGTTTTAGTCTTGCTTAACCTAGTGCTTGATTTTGGTAGACAGGACGTCACAGAGGGCACGGCTTGCAAGGGCTCAGCTTGGAGAGCTCAGGAGCCAGACTGGGCTGAGACACTTGAAAAGGGGATCACTGTCAGGAAGGGGGAGCTGCCAGGTGGCTGGAAGCATTGCTCACACATCAGCAGTGACCTGACCTGCAGCAGTGAAAAGGATCCCTGACAGTCACCAACAGCACCTTATATTTGTAGCATGTAGGAGGCCGTAAACCAGGGAGTCACTCGTGACAAGTGTCTGTTATCCTCTCCTCCTGGCAATATCGTAAATTTGGACTGGCAGACACACAACCAGGGAAGTTTTAAGCCTGTGTTCCTAGCAAAGGCTAGATAGAGCAAATAATTGTGTTGCATGATTAACAAAATATGATCAGGTTGATGTACAAGAGTTGCTTTTTTTTTCCCTCTGAACATATTGCAGCCTTGCTGGTTATAGAAGCTCCTTTGTATGCTGGAGCATTTGAGCTGTACTGAAGCTGAGCATCTTGACAGGCAAGTCTGATGCTGAGACTTGTAATAATTTATATTGGCCTGGGAATAGTATGGTAATTGTTGTGAGAAGACTTAAATGTGAAATGTGGTTAGCTTATTACAAGGTTTTAAACCAGCAGCTGGCTGTCCCATGGGGATCCATGGACTACTTTTAAAACATCAGCTAAGGTTAAATAAGGAAAAGAAGTGATACACTAAAATTTACTGGGCCAGAGCCCCTGCCTTTAAAGGTCTTTAATGCTGTGGCCTGCAAGAATCAGATGTCACACTGTAATAAGAAACCTGCATTCTTCAGAAGTGTTTAGGAAAATGCATCTATTAACTGGGTAAAGTAATTACAGATGGTTTAAGCAGATTTTAGTTTCATCCCAGGCATTTATAAATTGAAATGTACAGTTATTCTAACTCAATATTCAAAGGGTGCTGTACACATTCTGACAGACAGTGTGATAACCCTTTCTGTAGTAATCTCCCACAGCATGATTCAAACATGACTAAGCAACATCTTTGTGCTGCACAGCCGAGGGAGGAGGCAGGAGCAAGAGGGGGGAAACATCACACTCTTTGCAGTCTAGTTTCTAATCTGAACAGAAATCCAGGGGTTAATGGAAGAGGTTTATATAAATAGCACAGATAAATGCTCTTGTTCTTAAAATGCCACAAAGTTTCACTTGAGGCAATCCTTGAAAATCAAGAGAAAAATAGCAGCGGCTGTTTTGCCTGGAGCTGGAAAGTCAGTGTTCCGAAAAAAGTGGCAGGGAAAATGAGGAGAGAAAAAAAGGGAGGTGGAGAGAGGGAAAACTGCAGTCCAACTGCTCCGGAGCCGGCACTGCAAATTGTCCCAAAGCCAGTGCTGTGTGTGGCTACTGGAAAAGCTTTGCAATATGTTAGCAGAGCACATTTTTTGTGTGTGTGGATGCAAGCAGGAAGCCATTTGCTGTCCCGGTGATGGCAGCCTTGCCGAGCAAGCCCAGGGGTCCTCCAGGGCAGCCAGCAGCAGCCATGCTTCACTGAACACAAGTTCATTAAGTAGAGGATGCTGCGAGAATAGCCAATGCAAAGACCCTTGCAGCTGAGGTCTGCTTTCAGCCAAATGCATTGCAAAGAATGCTAAATTTAGGTTCTCGAATGCAGGAGAAAACCAGGCATGAGAATTGCTGTGTATGGGTCACTGCTCTGAGGATGCAGTTTGGTCTGAGCCACAGAAGGCAGCACAACCTGCTGTACTTTCTTTTTGAAGCGCTGGGTTGGAATGGGAGTGAACAGGGACTGACAGCACTGGGGTTAAACTGTGCTGCAGCCGTGCATTAGCTTGTGCCACTTGTCACGGGGAGAGACAGCCGGGCCACTACATGGACGCCGCAACACAAAGGGCCCTGGACACTCCTCTGGGCAGGGATTTGATGAAGAGGCTATGTTTTATTCCAAGGCAAGAGGAAACTATTAAGCCTTGATTATTACCGGGGAAGGAAAATATTTATCACTCTCTTTATTACTCTTCTCTGCATCAAAATAAGGTGAAATTTCTATTTTTTTCTAAGATTGGGATGACCACATTCGTTGTGACGATGAAAAACACTCTGCTCGGCAGCTAGCAGTGTATCGACAAAAAGAGTGCAAGGCTGAAAGGTTTTGTAACAGAAATCTTTGCAATAGCTTTTTGTTTTCAAGTTAATTTATGATAAAGACCTTGAAGAAAAGAAGTCTTCTCTGAATTGCCAGCCTTCCTGCGGACTACAGTTAAATCAGCAAGTTGCTTTTCGAGCCAGTCCTTGCTTTACCTTTCAGTGTGGAGCCATCATGCCCTAAGCCCTAGGGTCTGCTGAGCAGTACGGATGGTTTTGTATTTATAAAGTGCCTCTTTTTTCTTTCCTTAAAAAGGTTTCTTTAAAAGAAGGAATCACAGTATAACAAATCAGGAATACTTGTTCAGGAATACAGGAACAGCAGAGCCTATAAATCAGGGCTCATGAAAACACAACAAGGGTTTTGTCCTCTGCCTTGGTACGTATTGAAATGCCAAAAAATGGGCTTTGGGCCTACACTTTCGTATCAACTTATATGAATAACTGCTTGATCTGAACATTTCTGAGCTAAGGAGAAAATAGTTAGCCTCACTGAAAGGATAGGCACAAACAACCAGGAAGAGGAGAACTGCATAATTTTAGCCTTTTACCTTTTGGTTTCTCATGCGAGATGGACACAGAAATGGGGAAAAAAATGACCATAACTCTGCAGCAATAAGTCTGTGCTCAGACTCTTCCTGGGAGGTCCCAGAAAAATCCCAATGTCACCATGATTTTGAAAAGCCTTTCCTGGCAGAGTGAGATCCCAGCCAAAACCCTGTCTCTAATTTGCAGAGTAACTTTTCAGGAGATCTCTGCTGTTGGTGCACACGTAACTTATTCCAGCAGACGCTGCAACTGGATTCTCTCCTAAACCCAAAGCTTGTCTTTAAACTTGGATGGTCTCCACTGTGTCCTCAAAGTGAATTAACTATTCCTTGTGACCTTGCAAGTCTGCACTGACAGGCATGCACCATCTGTGATGTTAGCAATGTACTTTTAATGGCAGTCTGCATAGGTCTCTGGACAAATTCTTGGAGCTCTTGGATTCTCAGCCTGACACCAGATTCGTGCTTTGCATCAGATTTGAGGATGAAATTATTGTTTTGGCCAATCAGACCCTTCTGAGGCTCTGTTCCATAATTCTGAGATTCGGCTTTATGTTCTCCATAGCATGAACAACTGCAAAAACCAGTCCAGGACAAAGGTTCAAGAGAAATATCATAGCTGACAAGCACAATGTGGGAAGAGTCCAGAATGACTAAAGAGCAATGTGCCAATGAATCGCTGGTTTTCATGAATGCCCCAAACCAGAAGAATCCCAAATGACGTCTGTGAGTACAATCATTTGACCCAGCCCACAGACACAGATGGGTACTCAGAAACACATGCCAAACTGTTCAGAAGGCAGATGGAGATGAAATTAAATGATATCAGCTAACTCACTCTGAACGCAGTTGCTGAAAGTTAGCTTTGCATATCCTCAAATTCAAACCAATCTAATCTCCGTCTTTGTCGACATTTGTAAAACAGAATGCTGAGAAATTAAGATAATCCTTCATTTTTGTGGGTAACTGTAGCAACATGACTTGTACACTAATGGCTTTGTGTGCTTTTCCATAGTTTCTTGCCTTAGCTAGGAACTGTTCAGTGAATTATCATCACAGAGTTTACTCTGCTGCTTAGTGGCAACAGTAAATATCACCACTAAGAAAGCAAATGGTTTATTTAAGAAAAAAATATAAAGGGAAAATAACAGTATAAAACAAAAACCATGTCTCTTTTGCACTTCAGGTTCAATTTAGTCCAATCTTAAGTGTGCTGCAAACTCAGAAGTTGTATCCTCCCCACCAGCATCTCTCAGGATGGAGTCTCAGGGTAAAAGTCTTAAGCTCTCTTTTGTTTTGCTCAACAAAACAACCTTTCTCACTTAATGGAAACGAATGTCCCATTTTCAGTACTAATTCACCTTAATACATTTTAGGTATTTAATTTTTGGGTAATATTTAGGTGCTAGTTGCCTTCAAAGAGCTGTTCGAAATGAAGATCAAATCACTTTTCTCTTGCCTTTGTTTTGCTTCTTTAGCCTCACATTAAAAGGCAGAATCATGAATCATGAGTAGCTTTTTTTTTCTTTTTTTCTTTTTTTTTCAGAAATATACCCAAATTGACAACACCATCATAAATCCATGGAAATTGGCAATAGGTCATCTTCTACAGTTCCTTTATTGAAAGGATATGTGGAGGTAATACTACCCTGTCAGTGTCCTCCATGTATCCATTCCTCCAGTCCCTCTTATGCCCTGCATGTTTCTGAGTTCATCTACTGCGCTCTGTGTTTGTTTCAGCCAAAGACTGACAGAGAACATTTTAGCTAAAATGGGTCTTCTGTTGAAACCACAATGTGGAACACCAGGTCATTTTCTTTCAAGGTGTGGGCACAACTTCACTTGCTTGCTCACTCATGCCCATGAAACCAAATTTTCTCAGTAGAAACTGATAGGCCATGATATCAGGATGACACTCAGATTTGCAAATCAGGTATGAATGCTTCTTTCTAGAACTAGTGAGTGTCCATAACAAATAAAAGAGAGGGAGGGAGACCGGTGGAGAATCAGAGAAGTTTTTCTCTCAGATGGACTATACCATCAGCAACAGTTTCCTTGTGACTACTTCTCAGCCAAAAAGGCCACAGAGTATGACTTCTCCACCCTGTTCTTTTTATTTTTTATTTTTTTAAGGTATGATGCAGCTCCTCTTTGAGATAAATTCATCTCCACTGAATGCTGGATGTACAGAGAAGATGAATTTGGCACAATACATGTACTTATACTGAGAAGCAGTCCATAAAAAAAATAAAAATGTGCAATTTCATGAAGCATAGACAGAAAAGAGACAAAGGCTTTATCAAATCTTTCTTCTGTAGCTCTGCATGCTTGGACACATAAACATCCCCATGCATATGGTAGATGTGCATATACTTTTCTGTAGGGTGGGAAATCCCTCACTGGTGGCAGCTTTGATCATTTTTCCATCACCTGTGGTTTTCTCCTATGAGGTTATTGGGAGCACCAGAGCTACCAGATGCATGGTGTGGAGTGGGGTCACCTGTTGTGCAAATGGGCGAAGCTGTGAGTACAAGGTCAGAGTTGCAGGCTCCTCGGTTCCGACCCTGAGCCTGCAGCTCCAGCTCCTGGGTAGGGAGCTCCTGCATGGGCACTGAGCAGAGCCCTCCTCAGCTGTGCATTTATTCAGCCTGGATAAAAATTATTTCCAGTTATGTATGTGGTTATTTACTCAGTTTGTTTTATGCTTTTTCTGTTTCAGCATCTCAGCTCTGAAGATTTTCTGTTAAACGTATCAAGAACTCTCACTCTCAGCAGCATGGTGCCATAAATCAGAGATTTAATCTCAAATGATTAAAAAACCAGAAAGAATAAATCAATTGTAGTTAGCAGATTTACATGTTTTTGTGTAATATTTATCTTAGAATAAATACTTCTACTCTGACATCAGTATATTGCTTTGAATTTATTTTGGTTAAAAAGCTCTATAGTAATTAACTGTTCTAGTGGCAACTGTACCTTGATTATTTTTTCCTGGAGATTTATCCATCCCCTTCCTTTATTCATACTCTTCAGGATCTGGATATGCTTGTGAATAATTTGTGTTCATTATGATGCAATGATATAGAATCAGTAGAGAACACCAAAAAGAATCATTGCCATGAATTTTCATCAGTTTTAATAAATGTTGAATGCATGTTTTCTCTTTTTTTTTCTTTTTTTTTTTTTAATATAACTGTTTCAGAGCTCACGTGTTTATGAAGGAGTTAGATGAGTAGAAAAGGAAAATGAGATTTTCTCCTCTGTGTATTTCACTATAGCAGCTACTTAAGAATAACAGCTTATTTTCTTCTTTATTGCTTAATACACAAGGTATGCAATTGCTGCTTTTAAATGGAGCTTTGCTCCTCACATCTAGACAGAAAGGTAACAGGATTAATTCAAGCAAAATCCTTGAGAAAGAATTACAGAATTTGATATCTTTAAAAGTCTTTATCTGATTACACACCATTTGTGGTTTCCTTTTTAAAATATACCAGTGGTCAAGAACTATACCACGGTAAAATGTGGAGACATGTAATTCTCCTTATTCTCCTTCCTTTCAGGGGCCTTCCTTATCTGTACAGTAAATGATAAATTCATTTAACTGAGCAGTACAATAAATTGACAAGAGAGAGGGGTATGATATTCATCTGATCATCCCCAACGAGCACATAGAAATAGCGCAGATTTCTACACAAGTGTCACATACTTCATGTTGCCTGAAAAGCTTTGCTGTGATGAAAATGAATCTAAGCCAAAAGCTAGCACAGGACTTAAGGTCAGATGTAATGTCGGATCAAGACATAGCACCAGTCTGACTTAAATAAGGATATTTCCAACACATTTTAACGAGCATTTGGCTGCCCCCCAGTAGGAAGGGCCCAGCAGTTCTGCTCTGAAGGGCATCCTCCAAGGATGAGAGTAAAACTGGGGAAAAAAAATGAAGGCAGCAAAGGCTTTTAAATAAAAAAATCCCTTTCCTTCTCTGGCCATCTCAAAATCAGCCACTTGTCCTTGTACGTGAGAAGCAGCTCACCCTGAAGACCCAGACAAGTGACCCTTGAAATCAATAGGCTTAGTTATGTACACCATAAATATTCTGAGCAGTAGCCTGCACTCACACAAAACACACAGCCCAAATAAGAATTTTTCTTTAGTTTTATCCTTTCCATATTTTATTCTGCTTCCATGATTTTTATTTCAGAAGTATTATTTTCCTGTTTTAACACTGGACATGTGAAAGGCAGTTTCAAGATGGCTAGAGTCTAAAAGGGATAAAATAAGTACCAGACTGATATCTTCAAAAGAGGAAACTGTAACTGCAATGTCTAAATATTTCTGCTAACTTTTGTTTTTCTAGGTTTATTTCCATTAATTTTTCAGATGAGTCCTATAGCCTATGCCATCCTTACATGGGACAAAACCATTTCAGGTTGGTCATAATTATTTTAATCTAAAGAGTATATGAAAATATAAAATGTCCTGACTACCTTCATAAATTTTCAGATAAATTCACTTTGAAATGGTAACATTTTGAATGTCAAACATTTCCTGGGTCATAATGCATATCTGGAACAAACTGATGAATAGTTTTTGAAAAACAATACCAACAAGAAAATTAATAATTTTAAAGGAGTTTTACCCACTAAACTGCACAAGTATTCAGACACTTGTCCTGCAGCATTCTTTGATTCTTTAATCAGGAGCATCACTGAATAGAGCATTTCAGATCAGGCAAACTTGGAGCCTCTTTTTGTATTTTAGTTTAATGCTGAGTGTGGGTAACTAATTGTCATCTAACAGACTCCTTATTCTGTGGCTAGATATAAATATACTAATGCCATGCAGTTTCAACTTTCCCTCTATTATTTTTAGTGTTTTTCATATTTTATTCTCTCTTATTACCTCCCTTAAGAAAGTCTTAACAAAATGAAACCACAGCTTAAAAAGTGTTTCAGTAACTGAATCATGCAAAAACACTCAATCAAGTCAGTCAACAGAAAAATGCAGAAAAATGTGATGGTCATAATTTTGCTAGCTAGGTTTACACGATGTACCTATGTCCTAGCTAATACAGAAGGTGTTGTCACAAGCCCTGTGCTGCCTCAGTGCATGGTTTTTATGGAAACTGAGCTCAGCTATAGAGCTCGAACCCAGTACTGCTGCTAATCTATGCCATAAAAATGGTATAGTAAGGAGGATGTAGTAATCATCTAAATTTCACCCAGGTAGCACCCAGCTGCACAAAGGCTCTGCCATGACCCTACGTGAAATATAGAAGGATGAAAAAGAAGTATTAGTGACTATCAGTTTGCTACTGTACTGAGAATGGTACCTTTGTGTGGTGTATTTACATGTAATTTCAATATTTAATTTCACAGAATTGAACTATGGAACGGCTAAAGACTTCAAAACCATACCAATGATTGCAATGGCAGAATAATCATAGAAACCATCATAGCACAGACACCTATGTGCACCACGTTTTACAGAAAGCAGCTCTTGTTCTTGTTTGTTCTCCCTCAGCCATTATCTAGGGCAATAACTCTAGGGCTGGAAGACCTCACTGATTCATCTAAAAATAGGGTATCCACTATGTCAATGCAATTATCAGTTGTTTCAATGCACAGAACTCAACCCTAACCTTACAGACAGTGAGCTTTGTGCAAATACGCCGGCCTCTGAGCTCACACAATACCATTATCAGCTTTCATTCAGGCAGAGTGGTCATTCATCGATGTGTGGAACTTGCTAATGGGGATTTTACCCGTGGCCTTGTGGTCAATAATTGTGCCCTTTTGACCAACATGTATTAAGTGGATTATGCTGTTAAATACTTGGTCCCAAGTGTCCTGGATGAAAATCGTATTGCCTTCTGCAGTCGAACAGTACAAAAAAAAAACCTGTAAAAAATTAACATTATTGAAAGCTGTAGCCAAGGAAATTCAAATCATTTGCAAGCTGATCTAATGCAGCTCATGCCATTTCTGATTATTCTTTTTGTCCATGGATTGTGCCAGTCTAGTCAAATTTCATTACCACAGTGGCTGATGGTAGACATTAACAAAACGGTGCTCGTCTCCACTCCCTCCTCCCACTGACAGCATGCGAGTGAGAGCCGTGGTGTAACTGCTGGGAACTTGTTTTCCAGAAGCACAATGACTGAAGCAGCCCTTAAAAGTGTGTGAGCCTGCCTTTACGCTGATCAGGATTCAGGCTTGAGCAGAAGCTAGGGAGGATGGCTGGGGCAAGGAGTGTCCCAGGACTGAAAAAGACTGTGTTAAAATGGGGATGCTCAGAAAAAAGTAGGTTCCAGTTGGACAGGGAGCAGTGCAAGGGTCTACAGGCAGTCATAAGTAGCAGCTTCGTGGCTAAAAAATAGGGGACAATCAATAAGGTTTTTCTTCAGGAAAGGATACTGGAATTTAAATCCTGCAAACACAAAGTTCTAAATTCAAGCTGGGACATGATATTTCCAAAAAAATATGAACCTGCTGGAGAGAGTCCAGGAAATGAGACACAGAACGAATGAAGAACATGGCTTAGGAGAAAAGACCAAAACACACAGCAGCAAACTTAGTGCCAGTCGTGTCCACACTGTGAGAACCCAGGACCCCATTTCAGGCTGTCCTGCCCCAACCTTTGGTGTTCCTGTTGCCAATTGTAAGAGCTTTTGTGTATGAGAAAAGGAGGAGGGGACTAAGTCATGCTCCATAACTTCTAAAGACAGCATAAGAAGTAATGGGCTTAAATTACAGTAAGGAAGATGAAGGTTAGGCACTACCTCAGCTTTTCAGACAGAAGGATGGTGAAGACTGACTGGAAGACAGTTAAAAAAATAATATCTTTCAAAATATAAACATTGATATATTGATATTTGTATAATTATATCATACATTTATAAATGTGCACTTATATAATAAACCAAATCAAGGTTAATACATCTGTATATATATTCATAAAATATAAATATAATAGCCATAACATGGTACATGCTACTCTGGTACACCAAGATGAACTCCTTTTATCCTTTCAGATTTACTTTTCTCTGATTTTTCTGTCACATTTATGTAGTCTCTCCTGCAGCCTTGTTAGGATATTATCTATGTTCTGCCTTGTTGATTACTTCCCCAGTTTCTTTGACTTGTATCTAACTTGTAATTTTTTAACATTTGCCGTAAACTTGTATTTGTTCAGAAGAATTCAGGCAAGATACCAAAAGCAGACCTGTTTGAATCGTATCTGAATGAGTTGCCAGAGTTTATGAAGAGTTTAAGAACTAGTCCTATATTACCTCTCACTGGCTGTAGAAATATACTTTATTCTTATGCCTTACCCCAGTTCTTTTTAGTATTTTAAATCCAGTAAATCATGACATCAGTCATGAATATTTCTGAAACTTCGAATGTGAAATTTCACTAGCATAGAAAGTACAAATCAATAAAATAAGGTTTTTATTGAGGATGTTCCCTATGTCTGAATACTTCTTTTCACTTAGATAACCTGAATGGTATCAAAATTTTTTCATTTTATTCCAAAAAATATGGGAGAAGTTGAGTTGACCAAATGTCATTTTCTGCTTTGGTTTTGCCTGCCTACGAGTTACAAAGCCAACTGATCCCCAGGTATTCTGTTTTTAATTCGGGAGTGGTACCACTGACTTACACACACGCCACTGTAAGAGACCCAAGAACTAGATCAACAGAATTTTGAGATTTTTCACAAGTCTTCTGTTTTTAAACATAGCAGGTGGAATGGAATGGTGAGCCAGCCTTAATAGCGGTTGTGCCATACCTCCTGTCTGATAATATTTATATATACTAGTGATTTTTTTTTTCATTAAAAGAAATAGGATGACAAAAGTAAAAGTGAAGGAAAATAGTAACACTGCTGGATTTTGTTTTTAACAGAGCAGTTATATCACTGACTTGCAGTGTATTGAAAAATCATGTTTAGCCTGAAAACTACATATTAGAGATGCTGGAAAGCACATTCCTAATGCAAAAGTCATGTTACAGACATTGTAAAATTAACATATGCAGCCAGTAGGAATGTTTTATTATAAATTCTATATCTGAATGCAGATAAGACTCCATGCACGTTTATTTTGCATATAGAAAACCGTTTATTTGGTATTGGAAGCTGGATTACAGGTTATCATTTCTTTGCAATTCAGCAAGGGTGTAAGTGAATTGGGTCTGAAGAATTTGAAGTTATAAGGTGCTTTAAGATCTCCAGGTAAAAGCTGTTAAGAAAATGCAAAATATTACTTTTTGTGTAACTTGTAATTACACGCATGTTCTCTCAGTCATTACATTTCAGACAGCCTTGTACCTTATTCTAAACATGCAAATCAGGATTCCTGCCAATCTCAATTCATTTATCAGCTGAGACTAAGTGTAAAATAACACTAGCAGAACCAAAACAAGTTTTTGACAGCAGGGTACCATAAGCGCATATATTACAGGACCTACACAGAGTGGAGTGAATACAAAGCAGGCTCAGATAGAGCTCATCTTCTGCATCTGAGTGGTAATGAAAATAGATGTTTTGTTCTTAAATGTACTTCCAAGGCACACTTATCTCCATATGCTTATCGTCCTCTTGTTGCCACCTGAAATCTTGACCCTCCAGTGTAACTATTGTATTGAAACTCTCTTATTTCTGTCTGGACAGACCTGAGGTCATTGGGGTGGACACCAGGCAGGGCCAGGGCAGGGTTTTGGGGGTGGATGAAGTGTGGGAGAGGATTCAGGAGGGCTGGAGGTGCTAGGGGTGTTTCTGGGGTGAAAGTGCATTGCCCCCCTGCCCCTGTTGTGATGAGGATTTCCCAAATATCTTATGCTTGAACAGGACACGGTCATTGTGCAATGTTGGAGAGCTGATCATATTTCAGACACAGACATCTTCCCTGCTATAATCTCATGGAAACACCCATCCAAAATATTTTAAAACTTTTTGTTTTAAGTATCAGAAGAAAAAGAAAGAAAAGTCCTTGAAACAGAAGATATTAAGATAGATTTTCATATCAACAATATTTCCTACTTTATCTTTTAGCTCTGGAGAGTTTTTATAGAGAATAACTCAATTTGGCACTATTTTAGACAGCATTAGTCAGGAAAAAAAAAAAGGCAAAAAAAAAAAGCTTTTATCCTGCTTTTTGCTCAGGTGTTTAAAGCACCATTCCAGGAAGAGCGGCACTGTCCAACTAAAGCAGACTTGTCTGAAATACAGGGTCAAAAAGGACAAACAGAATGGAAACAGAATGAGGAAATGGAAGAAACATGGGCAGAAAAACAGCCCTGCAGAAGGCAGCACATTGCTCAGCATCAATAAAAGTTTCTTGTCTCTGTCCATCTTCAGTCACCCTCAAGCTGTGAGCTATAAAGAGAAGGACAGGTCATTCACTCTTCAAGGCTCATACGCAAGAGATTAATTGTTGTCTTTTATGAAGTTTGCCCCCTGTTTGGACGTGATTTAAATACAGCCCTTGAGCATCATTAGAATTTGGTAAATAGTAAATTTTGTCTTTGATTTTTATTGATACTATAAACAATGCAGTGGAAGATAAGAGTCATGTTCTTCTTGCCTCAAACAATGTCAAGGCTGAACCTTTCACAAAAATCATGAATGCTTCATTGCAGGGGGAATGTAGGGGAAAATGACACTTGAGGAAAGCACATCTGAAAATACAGACTTACTATTACATTCTTATGCTGATTGTCTGATACCTGAAGTGAAGTATCTGAGAGGTAACAACTGGGATTCTTTATTTTGAGTGTAAAGTAATGTTTTTTAATTTGTGCTACTATCAGCATAGAAAAAAATAACACTGAGATTCCTGAGTCTGTACAAACTACTCAGTACTTCAGAGCTCTGAAAATGTGTTGTCCTGAAGGAATTTAATTGTGAATTAAACAGCTGGAGCACTGCGAGCAGGAGCCACTCCTATAGCAGTCTGTCCATTACGACTCCACTTTAAAATACCTGGTCATTAAAACCACTTGAGATTACTCAGAACTTTTCCTGTATTTGTCATCTTTTCAACTACATAAAGCTGATCTTGCCTTCTTAAAAGCATAAAGCTTGGCAAGAATCCTCGCTAATATAACCATGTGCAATAGCATATTTATGGTATAAATTAGAAAACTGCCTGCTTTAGTGATGAGAAACAGGAGGAAAGGGGAGGTTAAAGTAACTTAATTGTTGGTCTGAAAAACTGAAATGCTGATCCTGGCAGAGGTCTGTCATGGGCTACTGTGCAGGCATTCAGTGTTAGGTGTGCAGTAGCGCCATTACATGCAGTTTGTAAACTTGCCTGGAGATGTAAGGCTTAAAAACACAGGCTCTTACAAATCCTGTAAACAAGATTAAGTGCATAAAAGAGCAAAAGGCTCTGACTGGCAGCATGCAGTGTTTCTGCATTTTCTGCTTACCGTACCTTGCGCTGGTCTGATCATTACTTTTCCTCTGACTAAGAGGGACACCCTTCATATTCACTCTTAATAGAGCATTTAACTTTCAGTTTAAATTGAAAGAAATGTGATTAGGGAGTGGCACAAGCAGGATTTTCCTCTTGCCAGAGCCAAGGTTTGACGTGTGCCTTGCTTCTGGACTTGGTTTCTTTGCAGAGAGATGGAGCCTCCCAGCAGGCTGTTGTTTTAATCCTCGCAGTTTGTCAGGTGACTGCGTGGTTTTAATTACGGATTTGAGACAGATCTTAAAAGCTTTCACCAAGCTGAACCAAGATATTTTCCACCTTTAAGAAAAACTCTATTTGTTGGCTGAACACACAGAAGATTGTTAATTTTTTCCCAGTTGATGTTGGCAGGGATAGAAATATCTCAAGGCTTTATGGAAGCTGGGTCACATTTGCTGCTGAATTAATACTATCTCTATGAGAAATATAATACGAATGGTATATGTATATTTTACTTTCATACTACTTAAGTTACACATGAGCTTGGCAGATGTTCTCTTAATGAATGAATGAGTGAAATTTATTTCTGGATAGCTGATGATTTGGACTAAAAAAATTATTCTATTTGTATCACTTATATTTCTAGTAAAATACATCCCATTTTTCAGTCAGGATGCTAGTGCCTTTGCATTTTGTGCTTTACAAACACCCATTAAGTGGTGTTATGTTCACTGGAGACCTTACAGCCCTTGGTCCTACTCCTGCAAAGACTTGTACTCTGCTTTTCTTTACAGTTTCTGAACTGTCCCAGGAAACCTAGTAAAATAGTCAAGATTTTGGAAATGAGAGACAACCAATGTATATGTGCCCTGTGCCTGTGTGCATAGCACACCATTTGAGGTTAGTAAGTGAATGCCAAAGGAGAGTTGTTTTCTGATAAAATTGTCAATTTCCGCAGCTGAGGCCTGTCCCCTGCTGCAGCTTTCTTTTCCCCTCAGCAGCAAAGCTTCAGTCAGCCTGGAGAGGGGTAGGAAAGGAGGGAATCGGGAAACCTTATGGGTGAGCTCAACAAGAACAGGTCCTTAAGGAAAGACCTGTAGATGTGCTGTGTCAATTTGCACGGAATGTGCCCAAAGGCAGCCTCTGGCTGAGACAGCCTGGCATTTCAAAGGTGCCAATTACAGGTTTATTTTAAAAATGAGTTCGGAATTTTATTTTTAAGAAATCCAATCAAGACATCTGGACTCTTTCCAGTAGCAAAACAGCAGTTTTCAAAATTCCTGCAAATGTCCCTCCAAGTGTCTTTTATCCACACCTCTCTTCAAAAGTGCTGGTAGCAAGCAGTTTCAGAGTTCGGAGACAGGAATTGCTTTGGTTTTCACGGCACATTCCCCTCACACAGGATTTTTAAGAGATTTACTTTATTTAACATCACAGAAAGATGTTCATAATGTCCCAAGAGTGGTGTTAAGTTCTGAGCAAGCATAATAACGTCTGTAGTTCTTAATTATTTCAGTTTTGCTTAACCTTGGAGGGAAGGTGAAAGGGGAAAGCAACATTATTCATGCTTAGCTACATTGGTAGTCAGTAAAACAAATTTATTTGCTTTCTCTCCATTTAAGATTTCCCCAACTGCCTCCATCAGCTCTCCCTCATTCTTTCTTCACATTTTATCCTTAGTTTTAAATCTTACTCTGAATGACAACATTAGCTCTCTAAACAACTCAGCAATATCAGTTTTCCCCCAAAGACTTCCTTGAGGTTGATTTGTATGGGCTGCAGTGTTTTTTTCTTTTTTTTTTCTTTTTTTTTCTTTTTTTCTTTTTTTTTTCTTTTTCTTTTTTTTTTTTTTTTATGACTTGCATTGAACAATATCCTCACTAATGACATTTCCCCAGCAATGATACACCAGGGAAATGCATGGAACTAGAAGTAGGAATGATGAATACAGCCTAAATACATGGAGAACGACATGCTAAAATTTGCTCCTGTATCACACCGTAAAAACCATAACTCCTGTCTCTTTCCATATACCATAAAGATGGAGCACTGTGCAGCGATATTCTTAGACAGATATATCAGGCATACTATTGCATAACACAGTTTTGCATCCTTACAAAGAAGATACATGGCTATGCTTGTAATATATGTTCTGTCTGACCATACAGCCTGATAAAACAGCCTAACTTAAAAGAACAGATTAAAATAATTACAAGATGAAAATGCAATAAATAACTTCCTGCTGTGAGAGCAGGTGATATGAAGAACACAACCAGTAGTGCTGGAGGCAGGTTCATCACAGTTTGGGAAAACTAGTAACTAAACAACACCTCCAGACAGCCATAACCAATAACCCCCTCTACTCGTGCTCTCTCCTCCCAGAGCTGCGCCCAGCTGTGTCCTTGCCTTGGTGGACAATGCTTGTCTGCCCTTCCTGTTTGCTCAGGGCTCGGCCCTGAAGTCCCAGAACTTTTTAAGTGCAACAAGAAGGCCATTCTTCCTACCATGGCCCTGTTAGTACTCCTTGACTGCTGCTGTTATTTGTTTCAAAGCTTGGTCTTTGAAAGACAGACTAATGCTCTCCCCTGTCCCCTTGCCACTTACCAAGATCTAGAAGCAGTCCTGGCTGTCTACCCTACTATATAGGGTAGAAGGTATTGCAGATGCTGACAGCCAGGGACTGAGCAAGAGGTGTAAACAATCTATTTTCCACTTACTTGTAGTACTTGCTTATTGTAGCTGTGATTTAATGCATGTGAATGCATTGACAGCAGGAATTACGCTGAGCTATCACATGCTCACACTGGAGAATTTCTGGGTTACTTAGCAATGTCACCTAAGAAAATAGAAAATGTCATTTTTGCTCAGCCATCACAAGGCGCCTTATAGAGTTTGTTGTTATTGCCTTTTTATCTTCACTTTTTAAATAACGTGTATATCTCAAAGGTATGAAATCCTATTTAGGATCCATCTAACCCAGAAAAGCAGCAGACAGGCAAACTTGAGAGGGAACTGTTCTGGGTTCTTCAGGTTTCCCTCTGAGAACTGGAGACTGTCTGGGCTGCTCAGGCAAAGGGAAATAACTCAATGGATGATTTTCTTTGCATCAGAACTAGATCTGAATCAGGGAATTCATCTCTCAGTCCCCAAAGGCTACAGTATGGTTCGCTTCGGGATTTGCTTTATCAGTGGTCCAGTCCTCCTTTACAGAGGTTAAAAGAAATTCTGTCATGGCGGGATATGGTAAGTGGAAGTAAATATTCATAAATACATTAATAAAATAATTACTGGTTAAATGCTGAACATCCAAAGAGTTTTACAAACAAATCTTGGCTATGCTAAAGTAATTGGAAACATATCAAGTTGTTTACATACCATGAATTACTTCATCAGCTCTCATAACGTTGTTGGTGATGGTGGTATTTACAGAAAAGACAAGCTAATTTTCAAAATGCTTTCAGGAACTGAACTGCAAGTATGACTTCCCTTTTTTCAGGACAGATATGTGCCCATGCTTGAAACAGTTGCTGATTCTCAAATAAACTGAATTACAGAGAGAATGAGAGAATTTCCCCCAACACGTGCGCAGAAATACTAAGATAAGTCTATGATTTCAATGGTAACAATTTTTGTCTACCCCCTTCAAGAATTACAAAGGTGGGAATTCACCGTGCTTACGTCTGCCAACACCAATGGAGGAGGGACCTCACTCCAAGGGTTCATCTATTGTTTTATTACTAAATTTCTTTTTCCCCAGATATTTTCTTTTACCTAAGAGCCACTTGACAATCATTTTTTTTGTGTTTAACAGCAACAGAAAATGTAAATGCTCTTACTTTATTTGAATACACGTACAAGTTGTTTCCCTGGAGGCTTTTAAGATTTTGGAAACAATCCTAAGGTTCATTTCACAATAGGTTTTCCAGGATTTCCCTGAAAAACAACGGTACAGAGGTTCAATTTTCATATTTAGAGCATTTAATTTTGTAATAATCTCTCCTCTAAGCATGGAAGTTAAGTCACAGAATCACAGAATCAGAATCACAGAATCGTCTAGGTTGGAAGAGCCCCCCAAGATCACCTAGTCCAACCTCAGCCCTAACACTAACAGGTCCTACACTAAACCATATCACTAAGGGCTACATCTAAACGTCTTTTAAAGATCTCCAGGTATGGTGACTCAACCACCTCCCTGGGCAGTCCATTCCAATGCCTAACAACCCTTTCAGTAAAGAAGTTCTTCCTAACATCCAACCTAAACCTCCCCTGGCGCAACTTTAGCCCATTCCCCCTCATCCTGTCACCAGGCACGTGGGAGAATAGACCAACCCCCACCTCTCTACAGCCTCCTTTAAGGTACCTATAGAGAGCGATGAGGTCTCCCCTGAGCCTCCTCTTCTCGAGGCTAAACAACCCCAGCTCCCAATGAGCCTCTGAAAAGAAATCAGAAAAAGAAAACTTTCCTTTTCTCAACTGGTTGCTGTGTGGAAGCACATATGATAATTAGCTTCTTCTCACCACATTTTATTCACTTAATCTCAAAGTGTATCAGGAAGAGGAATGTGTGACTGTCTCTCTAAAACGGGGGGGGACTGAGGCACAGAGAGGCGATGTGGCTCCTGGACATTGTGGAAAAGTCAGCCCAGGAGCCAGGCTAAAACATGTTCCATGATGACCAGCTTGTAGACAACAGGTCTACACCATCTTTAGAACAACTCTCCTGGGTGAGAAATTTTCTTTCCTGTGCACCATGCAGTAGGCCAAGATAAAATAACCAACCAAAAATCCATCAGGGCTCAACAAACAAGAGCCAAACTCCAGAGCTTTTTATTCAAACATCTGCAAGGTTACACCCCATGCAATCACAGCCACAGGCTACGATACACACTTCCTGACCCTGGAGAGGCTCATTTTTGGGATAGAGTTTCACAGTGATTTCACATGAATCATTTTCTTGAGTCCTAGTGTTAATCAGGAAAGATGAGAGGCTGGATTCATTTTCATTAACTCTAACCATCTGTTGGTATGAAGACTGGCTCTCCCCTCTCCCGAGATCTTCTACAATTGCAGTCATCCTTTGCACAGCTTAGAAATGACTGTGCTAAATATTGTGTTAGTGAACACTGGGTTGAAAACCCTGTGACACTGGCAGGTCAATGCTCTTTGATTCTATTTGAGAGTCTATTTCAGGAACTCATTGAGCTGTTTTGGGGCTATGTCACGTGCACAACTAAAATTTACAGCAGCGCACAGCAGTCAGAAAGCATTTCTAAATATTTATGCATATACACTGAGACACCCAAATGTACACATAATCAAGCCTGCAGGTTCCTACTGTGCAACTGATTTACTTTAAAAGGATTACTAGAATCAAAGTAGAAATGAGCCCTCTTCAAATGATGTCCTCCTTTGGCCTGAAGAGGTTATGTGTATGTTGGATAGACAGAACATAGACTGTTGTGACCTTGATGCAGTTGCTGTTATGTTTTGACCATGCAAAGCAGGACCATATATTTGAGAGCATTGAAAGAACCCCCTGATACCTCACCCCATGCATGTAGACCACATTTCCAACCTCTAAGGGCATTTTTAGAATAGACAATCCACTGGGAACATTTTTACTCTTTTTTAATCTTCAGCAAAGGACTCTTTGAAGTTAATAGGCATCGATTTCAACCCCAAGAGTCCATCAAAACATCAAAGCTATATACCTCAATGCATTACAGAGTTGGTCTAATGACAACTGAAAAGCACAGCTAGGCTACTTGCTTTGTCAGTCCTCACTTACCTAATGTTTAAAACAACTAGGTACTACCTGAAAGTAAAGCTCTGTCCACAAGGAGAAGGACTTAGAGGAGACATCTCATGTGAAAGATTCAGTGTTTTTAACTGTCTAGAACTGATTTCTGTATTAACTCTTAAGAATAGATTTACTGGCTTCAGAAACTTGCTTGCTTAATGTGCAATAACTGCAAGCTGGATGAGATGAGCATACATGAGAAATTATCATCAATAGGTCGGTTCTTGTCACTGTCTGTTATGAGCCCCAGTCTTTCCACTAAACTCCCTCTAATCGTTTCAGTTTGCCCACAGGTATATACAACCATTCACATCATGCACACTTGATTTCTTTAATATGGTGAACTAACATCAGAAGCTACATTGAGGAGCTTTAGTTTGATCAAAACTTAAACAGTTAGAGACTTGATTTAAAAGCTTCCCACAAGCTGGCTGGAAATAGTATAGAGATACAAGTAAAGGGAAGAAAGTGAAACACAAAATAGTTCATTTAAAAAAGCATATTGAGAAACTTTTTTTTTTCTTTCTTTCTTCTTCTCCTCCATTATGCTGGAGTTTAATGGAAGAAAGGGAGGTAAACTAAAATAAATGAAGCATGGTGTGTAGAACTTAATTGCATGGTTTAGTGGTAGACATGTCAGTATTAGGTTAAAGGTTAGACTAGATGATTTTAGAGGTCTTTTCCAACCTGTATGATTCTATGGTTTTATGTGTTTGTTTTTCTGTTTTTCTTTTCTTATTTTTTTCCTCTATATTTGAATTTAGGTTATTTAGCTGCTGCCTTTTGAATTATCATTATTTTTTAATTTTTAATTTATATTTTATATACACATATATTTACCTTGAGAGTAAAGCACCATGGTTAAGATAACATGGGCTTAAAGCATCCTTTGGATGCATGTGGGGGACATGAGCAAGGAGGGAGCAACTGTGTAGCCCAGCAGCATTCCAAGGGACAGGTCACAGAGAGTCCCTGCCTGAAGGACATGTTCAGCCAGTGGGAGAGCAGTCATGGCCCTCCTGCAACTGGTAATCACCATGATGCAAGTTTCGTTTTTTAAATACAGGCAGCCTGTAAATGCAACAGACCATAATCAACACCATTAGCATAAGCTCCATGCCAAGCCATAATTAATGAAAATAACAAAAACAGGTATCATCTTGGAAATGTACATGTTTAATGCTTCCCAAAAAAAGCTAGTGGAAGAGAAATAATCACTTCTAGGGGTTTCTGGTCGTAACTACCAGAATTTGGAAATGTGAGTGTGAAAGGTGTACAAAACAATATATCAGCTCATGTAGTTCCAGAAAACCTCATGTTTCTTCTGTGCTCAGTTCCACCAATTGTAAGTAAGGGTGTCATTTCTCAACTGGTAGAGTGATTTGAGATGACTTCTGGTTTAACTTGGACCAGCAGAGCCTAAGCTTCTAACTGCTTGCTGGGTATTAAATAAATCCAAGTTTATTCTTTCCACCAAGGTTGTGTGGTTCCAGCTCCCCCCTGTGCTTCGTTCTCCCTCCATGTTCCCAACACAGATCTCTGAAGGCTTCTTGCTGGTGTGTTGTGGGGGGAGGTTGTTTTGAAGCGACTGTACAGCAGCTCTGTATTCTGAAACCCTGCTTTCTCTTTACAAGGTATCCTTATCTTTTTCAAAGAGTAGCTGAAAAAGAAAGTAAAAATGAGCTGGCAATGAGCCTTGATGTGAAGACATTTAACTTTGAACAGTTAAGGGATGAACACTGGGACTGAAAGCCAGAAACCCCAGCTAGGTGCAGTAGCCAGGGTTTTGAGTGCACAATGGCTATAAAAAAAAAAAATAAAAATCATTTACCTGCTTGAGGACTAGCCAATAACCTGGACTGTGAGGACTGAGTTCTTGTATTTTAATCCTTGGTATTATGATTGATGATATTATTCTTAGTCATAGGAATGTGTCATCCTATTCTAAGTTTAAATAAGCTGCATGCCTCCATAGCAGTTTGCAATTGTGAGTTCCAAAGAGCAATTGCTGAAACATGCTTCAATGACTCCACTGCTATTATTTTATAATATTGAGTTAGTGCTATTCAACTAGATGCTGCAAACAGATACTTTGGCTAGACATTTTGGTAGCTTCACGTTCATCACTTAATGAATTTAATAAATATCAAGTGTACTCTAAGGACACCAGTCCTCCTTTTCGATTAATACAAAACAGAAATGAGGTTTTCTTAAAGAAAGCCCTAAAGCAGGGAGGATTAGATCTCCAAGACATGACTTGATACAACCCTGTTGCAAAGATTCAGGCTTACAATTGATGTATACATGGGACTCCTCTCTTCACCCAGGAAACAAAGACCTTACATTGTTTGCACATCCTCCTCCTCTCTGTCAGAGATTGTCACGCTGTTCTCAGCTTCACTTTAACTTCAAAGTCATCACCATGCCAGAGGATGTGACAATTGGGTAGGAAGGCAGCAGGCTAATTGTGGTTTCAGCTAACTCTCCTTCAGTCCTTGCTGATGTATCTGTGTGAAGGCTACTATATGAACCTAGGCAACTGAGGAAAGAGGAGAAAACAGTAATAAACAACTTCATAAGGGAAAAAAGATTCATGTTTAGGGAAGTGCTAGTTCCTGAGCTGGATGTGATGTGACACTACCATCTGTTTATCTCTGCACTGTATAGATGGAACAGTTGAGGTCTCCTAGCAGTGCAAACAGAACATGGAGAGCAACAGGAGTTACAAACCCACTGCACTGACTGCTCCAGTGCAGATGGACACAACACTGACAATGTCTCTTTTTCCAGTCACTTTATTCCTCTAATTTGCAGTTAGTGACTGTGAAAGGTGTCAGAGTAAAGGCATGAAAAGAAGAAGTCTGTTTATTTACAGAAAACTTATGTCTGAAAATTGGCATTTCAAACTGCCCTTCATATCCCTTAAGACCATCTGGGGTAACAGTATATGTGAGGGACTGACTGTAGCAGGCTGCTTGCAGGCACAAGTGTGAGGTGGGGAAAGGGGATGGGGTGATGCAAGGGAACGCTTCCAGCAAGTCTCAGACACCAAACTGGGAAGTATTCTTTGAAATATCATGAAGCAGCTTTCTGATCTTGAGACCATGGACCGCTTAGTCTGTCACCAAGAAGCATTCCAAGCAAATCTCACCAATTCTACTCCGGGTTCCAGGAGTTGTGCACTGACTTTGAGAGACAGGGAATTCTGCTAGCTTACGCTCAGATCTATAGCAAATTTCAAATGTTTAGGGATTTTTGCATCTAAAAAAAAACAAACACAAACTCTAGCAGTCAGGCCAAACTTATACAAGCAGTGAGGTAGCTAACTATGCTGATAGAGTACAGAAATTGGTGGAAGCAATCAGGAAACCTCTGCCTGTATCTTTAGGCACATAGTAGTTTTAAGTGCATAGATTCATCTGTAATGGGTATAATATAGTTTTCCCAAAGAGTCCAAGGTTCTATATGCTTCTTATAGAAAACTAAACTCTTCAGGTTCTAGTGAAATAACTATAAATACAAGAGATGTCTCATTTTAACAAACCAAGTGTATCTTTTATAAATACAGGAATGACTTAATCTGGGAGTGAAATAGAAGGAAATAACCATGCTGTTTCTAACGGCCTTTACTATTACGAGCTTATAGCTTCATAATTACTTTTCTGTTTTACCTTCTGCTGCTCTGGAAGCACATAGTAGTCATTGCTTTTCATCTGTTTCGGCTTCAGCTGTATGACTTTTCCATGAGCTATATTTCTTTCTCTACTAGCTGGTGGCTCAGAATATTCCAGATCTCAGTTCAGCATCTGCTTTCTTTGACTACCTACTTTTCTCCACAAACTCCACTTCATCCCTTCTGCTGGATGATATTTAAATGTCCTGTGGGAGTCCTAATAGATTATGCTTTGCTGCCCAAAATGGGACAGAAGTGTACATTTCCATGATCTTTCTCAATTACATTGTTTTCAAATGTGTTTTCCCTCCATCTGTCAGTTGATTGCCTTTTGTGGTGAATTTTCTTTTTACCTCCTGATTCCTTTTTGTTTATCCTAATAGGTTAAATGTTTTTAAAGGTAACTCCCAATTCAATGATAGATAATGGGTAAACTGGTTGTTACAAAAATTGTTTAATAGATATTGCTCTTTTTTTTTTTATCTGTTTATGGTTTATCTACACAGGAAAACTATTACACAGCAAAGTAGAACATGAATTTTAAGCCAAATACCTATTTCAGATTACCTTCCCACAAAGAGATTGTCATCTTGCACACAGGTTTCACTTAATCTATTCTAGAAATTGGCTAAGAAGGCTTGCATAATATATTTGTGGTGTGAAATGCCCACGTGGTGAGTTAAATATGGACTATGTATCCAAGCTCTTGTGGCAATAGTAGCTTTCTATAATGGCAAAGAGTTGTGTAGTTTTATGGTCCCTATTGCAGTGGTACTACAGTGACTCATTTATTTATTTCTCATGCAGATATTCTCATAACACTTCTAAGAGGTAGGGAAACCATTGGTGTCTTTCTCAAGGTTGTGCAAAAATGTTGGAATACAGCAGAGAGATCAGTTTGGTTTTCTCAAGGCCAATGATGGCTCCATTGTTGCTGGACCATCCTTTTACTCCATGAAAAGCCTGTAGCTCCTAATCCTATCTGCTAAACAAATCACTTCTGTTCATCCTTCAGACAGGTGTGACTCAGATGCACAACACTGCTGATGGATCTTGTAAACCAAAGCTGCCATTTCCTGACGGTGACTGGCCATGTGTCATTATGTTTGTATTAATTCATGTCCTCATTTGCATTCAGTAAGGATAGAGAAAAGCTCAGTGATGTGTTTTGATTCAGATTATCAGTGGTTTGATGTACTTAGGTACGCAAGTTGCCTGGACTTAAAATATCTTTGAGGATCTCATTTAAACAACTGCAATTACTGATTTTTAGGAAAATATTGGATAGCCTGTTTTAAATCAATTTGTGTTCCTTGTACTTTCTTCCTCTCTCTGAGGAGCTGTGTTTACATAGAAAGATGACTCTTACATAAAATCACAAAGTCAGTTTTCTGAATATAGAGAAACTCAACAGCCCAAACTAATATTAGGATTAAACACTGCCCTTCCAGTTCAATAATGGACTAAGTCAAAACTCTATAGTTAGTTAGTTACTTGAAGCAGAAACTTCAAGATTCCTCTTGTCTTGCTGCCCAGGATCTGATATCTGTTTTGCTGTGTTTTAGAGGGCTGATGAATCTACAGGCAAATATGAGGATAGGGGGTTGAGATATTAGTTCACCAAACACTGATTCAAAATACCTATGTATTTTGTTAACTCTGACAAATTTTCTCTTAATTATTTTTATTTAATGGCATAAATGCAAAGAAAGGGTAAATCTGAAGTAATCTCTTATTTGAAACTGAGGCTACTCTACCTTGTTTCTGCTCAGAATTGCCTCCCTGTCTGGGCTGTGACTTACTTTCTGGTACAGGGTCCATGAATGTGTATGGAGCAAGTGGTCAGAAGCATGCTTGTTGTAGGCCTCTTGTCAAGGAAGGATGAATGTTGAATACATCAAGGGGTTTATCACAATCTGGTTTTAGTTTTCTGACCTTCCTGTGGAAGTTTAGTGGTATATTCTTGCATGTAGACAACTGGCTGCTTGTGTAAAAGACACCACTGATTACTTGAAATCCCTAGAAACTTTTTTGGCCTGGTATGTTACTAATAGTAGGAATAACCACTCCTTTCAAATATTGCCATTAGTGCTGATATGAAAAACAAGATCATGCATTAGCACTATTAGCTGTTGCCAGGTGCTCAAGACTTTTGTCCAGGGCCAGAATAAAATGTGTGGGTAGTTACTATGTGGTCCAAACCTCCTGCTGGTGCTTGCCAATGGGCAGCTGCAGGATGAAATGCAACATTGACGTGTTTTTAACCTGAGGTCTCCAACTTCAGGTAATTAAAATGTTGCTTTATTTTTATTTTAACACACAAAAAAAGGTTCAATCTGTTTGTGATAATAGCACTGACTGACATTGTTTCAAAGCAGATTTAGAGATAAGTTTGGTCCTGACATTTAGTCAGCAGGTGGGTGTTGTTTATTGCCTAGCAATTAGAAGTTATATTAACATAATATCTCCTCAACTTCAAAAATTTCTGAGAGCTCTCCGTGAACAGATTCCCAAGAGCTCTCCCCTGCTCTCTTCCCTTTGTCTTTTCACTTTCCCACCTCCACACCCATCCACCCACCTGCCTTTAAATGTGCTATTTCAATTTTGGAGTTCAAGAAACTTTTAAGTCTAAATCATGAAAGATATTTTCTCCTAGGGCAGAGGCAGCCCACAGCCCCTTTATTTTAAACCAAGTTAAAATGATGCTTTTTAGTCTTCAGAAACTTTTTCCACTCCCAATATTTCTGTAAGCACTGCATTATGGAAAATGAGTCGAGGAGCATGAGCTGGTTCTCTGTTGTGAAATGGCCCAGGTGCAACAAGTGTTTTCCTCACCACGCACATCTTCAGTGCTCCCTCTTCTCTTGGTTGTTTCTCTGTTATCAGTTTATTGTGGAGACAGTCATTAGTTACATCTGCTTTTCTATGATATTACCACAGAAGTCAAAATGAACATGACAATAAGTTGTCTACAGGAGGATGTGAAAAGGAGCTGGTTTGAGATAAACAGGCAATGAAGACAAATGTGAGAAATTAACTGACGCAAATATCTAATCCACGTTTATTGCTTTAAAAATAAATTGCTATCAACTTCAAGCTCCTGACTCTAGCAAAATGGTAATGATCTGTAGTGAAATTAAACAAGAAGGAGTACCTTTCTTGTGCCTTTTCCCCTTTATGTATCCACATGCTCACATTCTTAAAGCAAACACTTGTCCATTATTTTTTTAAGCTAGAGCTCCATCATTTCAAGAGTAGGGAATAGCACTTTTTTTTTTTTTTTTTGAACAGAATAGTCGCCTGCTTAGGGTGTACTTTTTCATCAAACGAAACACCTTCCTCTATTGTCTGGGAGGAGCTAGCTGTGGGAGAAGACAAGGACTGCTTTTTTGAACAACTGTGATTAATGCTGGAACACAGTGGATTGGAGGAGTAATCAGTGCCTTGCTTTGATCCTAAGGCAAACCCCGAAAGATCAAATGTTGCTTTCCCCCCCTGCAGCTATCACCATAACAGTCACATGGGGCTAGTTTAATAAATCCAACAACCCCAGCCCTTTGTGGCGGTCATTTTGCTGATGAGCAGAAACATGCTTGTTTACTATCAGAGGCAAAGTCACTGCTCAAACCCTGATCATTAGGAAGAAGCTAATTGGGTGGGGGAAGTGATGGGGAATAAATTGAATTCTTAAGTCAGGTCAAATCAAATGGGACTTTTACCATATTAGCATCTTTTATTCCCCCCAATACGTAAATAGATTCCAAGTAGCTGTTCCTGAGAGAGGGCAGCTCCTTGGGCTGCCAGTGGAGGCAGATGTGGTGCTGCTTTGCACTGGAAGGGTGACAGTGTGGGGACAGCCTGTGCAAGTGGCAACATCAGGGTGGGTTCCCCTGCTCAGTCAGTGGGGTAGTGTTTGGCTGTGTGTGGTAGCATCAAGGAGTGATGACTTTTCCTGTGGCCAAGGGGAGAATGTTCAGTGAGAATGTACCGGCTTTTTTCAGCCTCAGCTGGGAACAAGAGGAGCAGCATCTCTGCTCCTTAACTGAAACTGCTCCCTCAGGTTGCAGCGGTGCCAGCTGGCAGTAACTGAGGTTCTCCTGCAGGGCTGACTGCAGCCTTTACCCCCAGATAACAAGCCTGACAAATGCCTTTGACATTTGGGCATGCTGAATTCTGGGGAGGGCTTCTCACGAATAAATTACTACCTCTTAGGCAACTATCCAGAATTAACAATCCCCAGCTTCCTTGGCAAGTGCTCCTTTTGCTGTGGGTTGGGATTTGCTGCTCCTTGGAGGCTGGTGACAGCTGAGGGGTCCTGTGAGGACTTGCTTTCTCCTTCCTGGATATTCCAGTAACCTTTCTTGTGACTGAATAACTGAAAATGCCTCTAAAGTACCACAAAGGCTAGTGTTCCCAGAAAAGTGGAAGTTATAATCCCAAATGAGAGGAAAACCCTGCTCAGAGTCAGAATCAAAATGAAGGCAAAAGTTTCTGGAGGTTGGAAAGTAGGATTTAATTACTGAGCATATTGGGGCTCTTTCTGCTTCTAGTTTTAATGAGCAGCACGTGAAGCTCTGAGGAAACAGGTATGGCCAATAGGTATGGCCAATATACTGAACATTACAAATGTTTTCCCTGTATTGCTGCTTGTACCACTCCTGTACAATTTTGGTTCCCAAAGAGGTGCAAAGAGTTTGGGGAAAAGCCATTGAACATTCTTGCATGGTTGGAACATCAGAATGGATATAACCCTTCTGTCCCTGAGTCTTACACTGATGGAATCAGTGTAATCTGATGTGTGATTTGAATGTCACACTGAGCTACATCAGTTTTCTTTTGTTCATATCTCATCTATGGTGAAGTTTTTATAACTTAAATGGACAAAGTAGAGGACTGGATCCAGGGGGAAAAAAATTTAAGTTCAAATGTGAGCTTTACCAAAATTCAGGGTGTTTGGATCTTTGGTACTGTGAGTTATTTCTGTCACAAAGCGTGACTGTCTTTTCTAAAATGACTTGATAGGTTAAGCATTAACATATCTTTAGTCTTTCTTTATTAGTACATTTCTTCAAACTTCAATGTGGGTTCAAATGAACCCGCTCTGCTCCTTGCGATTTAGGCAAGTAGCCATCCTAGCTGAGTGACAAGGTGTAAAATATGAATTGATACATAACCACACCAAAAATGTGAGGGGCTTTGGAATTCTGTGCAATCCTCATTTTTAAGATCTCCCCTTTGGAGGGGAAGGGGGATGTTTGGTCAGCTTTTTAGCATTCTGAGTGCTAGAAGGAGAATAAAAATGAACTTGTCTTCATTCCGTGGGTCCAGAGGAGCTACTAACTCTGCTGACCAGGGTAGTTCTTAGATGTGTAAAGGTTCAGTGCTGCAATACTTCTAATGCCTTAGTTTCGTGACTGCGAATGCCTGCCACCTCTACCAACATTCTGCTGAAGCAGTAGAATATATCTATTCTCCCCCAAGAATTTTAAGCTGTTGTTACCAGACAGCCCTTACTGCACAAGATGCAAATCTGTGTTTTACAGACAGGTATTACCAAGGAGGAAGATGAAGAAAGGGGGGGAATTCAGAACTTTATTAGGCCTTAGTATATAAAGTTTTTTGGTTTTTTTTAAGTAGCAGTTTCTAAAGTATCCAGCAGAGATGAGATAGTAGAAGCAGAATATTTGTAACAACCAATTTTGTGACTGATATGGAAGAACTTAGCATCAAATATATTCTCTCTAAATTTGTTTTACAAGCCTGGACCTAGGTCAGAGTTTCTGTTATATAATCTTCATCTCTGAGTTCTAAAATATAGCCATATATAATCATAAAGTTTTGAAGTTATTGTTTTAATGTTACACTTTGTTAACATGTTCTACTGATTTATGTCAGGAACCAAATTAACATATTTTAAAATGAATTTGCATAACCTGAAAAAAGTTTTGCACAGCCTAATATAAATTTACATTTGTAATAAAGTATTAACATATCCAAAAACGGATTTTAAACAGTACTGCTATATTTTTAAATCCTTCCTGTGGATTCTTAACAAACAGCTTTGATTTGCATGTCCTGACTTAGCTTAACATAGAATTAATAATCAGCCCTTTAATCCTTTGCTGCTGCCACCTTTGCTCATACAGATGAGAGTTAACAGGGAAAGAAGGCAATCTTAAACTTTCCCTCTTGCACACAGTAAGGTTGAATCTAAAGCCAGAGTTTGCAATGGGAGGATCTTTCAGGAGATGCATTTCTGGACTTGGCTGCTAAGTTGGTTGCAAAGCTCGGACCATTCTTTACACCTTCAAAGTCTGACCCCAGTCCCCAAGCACTTCTTTCTCTCACTTGATAGACAACAGCAGGATGGGGTATTGGGCTGCCTGTTAAGTGACCATTTTAGATTTCATTCTCTGTGAATGTAAGGTGTGCTTTTCTGCAGTATAAGTGTGTTTCCTCTGAAAACTGGAGAAATTACTAAAGAGTTGTTTAGTAGCAGCATGGTGTGACTGTAAACTCAGTAAAAGGTGTGGAAGGGTCCTGATATCTGAAAGCCAGTAGCTCACCGCAGATGATATTTGAACATCAGTACTTGAGTCTGTAGCCATGGATGCATAAAGGCTGTAATTCAACAAGGTACTTAAGCTTTAGGAATCCTACTGAAATCAACTGAATGATGCATGTGTTAAAAGTTAAGCACATAAAATCTTGCTGAAATGGAGCCAAAAAAAATTCCCATTGAAATCTGCCATCAAATTTACTCTTATGGTACAACTGAAGCATTGGCTTTTCAGAATCTGTATGAAAACAAGTGTGAGACCAAGCAGTAATGAGTTGCCTTCAGCTCTTACAGCTTTCTAGAAGAGCTGGCACAAAGAGGCAGTGAAATAGGAAGGTGAGGCAAGGGAAGGCACAATTTATTCTCATACATCCTGTCCAGGTGTGTTCGTGGCCTCGTCTGGTTCAGTTCTGCTCATCCCTGTGCTGTCAGCTGAAATATTGCCAAGAAATCAGAGCACTGAGCTGAATTCTGTGGCTGGTAGGTAAAGCTGTTTCTGCATCTGGAGGTGTGTTGGGAGGTGCTTAAAATCAGGTGGTAACCCCAGGAGTAGGAAAGCATAAACATGTCTGTGGGTTAATTTATTTAGCAGAGTCCATCCATCGCCCTCAGAAGACTGTGTTAAAGTGAATAAAATAGCCTCAAAATCAAACCTGTGATGGGATGTCCACTTTTATAGCCGATTATGCCAGCCTGATTCCAGCTTTCACTAAATAGCTCTTCTTAGCACTGCACATGGGTGGGTGATAAATGTAAGAATATTAAGTTTTGCTCAGGTTCAATGCAAGCCAATGTAGTACTGAAACCCAGCAAGCAATACTGAATACACCAAGTGCAAGCTCATTTCAGTGTTCTATATGCTGGCTTCTGATTCTCCTCAGCAAAGTGGCCCTGTGGTATGAGCTTTCTCTGTTGTTCAACCTTTCCATCATCTTTGTTTTTTGCTTCACTCATGAAATCAGTCAAGCTACCAACCAGAGCTCTGATAACAGGACTGCTACCTTTGTGCTACCTTTGCTGCTGATAGTAAGAGCAGAAAAATACAGCTAGATACTTGTACCTACATAAGTTTGTTCGACAAGCGATTAAGCAAAATTCCCTTCTGACTTGCAAATATGTGGAAATATTGTGTGCAAATACTGTGTAGAAACAACAGAAACAGAGTAAATAGAGAACCTACATGATGGTATTTATAGTAATTACAGTTTTGGAGCATAATAGTAGGTCTTTCTAAAGACCTTTGTTTGCCTTTATTACATAATGCTACTGTCCTCTCCATATGGTAGATTTTGCCTGTGGTTAAGAGCCAACAAAATGTCCTTGGAGTCTACAGGAAAAAACACAGTAGGTACTGAGATGATGAATATTCAGTAGGTGATTCCATGTTGTTATTCCTGACACGCCCTCCACTTTAAAACTCCTGGAATGGAATGAATACTAAGGGACTTATTTGAAAAGGTTTTCAGCCTCCAGTTCCTGAAAATCAGGACCAGCCATTCTGAAGTGTTGACCAGGCAGATGGGTTGTACTGATACCTAATCCCTGGAGGCCAAGCAGGATTTCTTGTATTTAAAAACCAGTAGCTGGTGTCATTAATGGTGCCTTACGATCCAGATGTTCTTTTGCATTCCTGTTGTCACAAATGAGGTTGTGGGGGAGCAAATAGAAGGGACATCGTTTTCAACATGCCACAGGGTAATGCATGTTTGACCTAGCTGTGAATATATCTAATGCGAGTTGCCTATTCCAGAATACATCCAAGGCTGTAATAACTATATTAACTATTGAAAGACACAATTATTGAAAATCATACCTTCATAAATTCTGAACAATGGTATCAGCTTCTACAAAGCCTTAGGTAAAAAAGGTAAAGGACATTAAAACAAATTTATTTCACTGGAATATATAGCCATAACACAGGGTGTATCAAATAATTAAAGCATTTATATTAGTTTTTTATTGGACTGGATAGTTTTATGTGTTATACTTAAATAAGTACTCAGTAGAACACCACTTTTTTTTTTTTTTTCCCCGCAGTTGGGAGAGCCAAATAAATCACTCTACATTCCCTCTGTTTCATTTACTGTGGGAGCCAAGCTGAACTTTCTGTTCCATAAACAGAAGAAGGAAAGCAAGCTAATGAATTTGAATGATGAAAAAGTGTTTATCTAAGCATCTGTCAAAGTCAAATCTAGATCATAAGATAAAGAAAATGGAGAGAAGATGTTCTATACAAAGCATTTATGCCTCTACTTAGTGGAAGAAAAAAACTCTCCCTTTCTTTCCTTCCTTTTAAGTAGATTCAGTGATTCTTCTGGATCTTACTCTTGTAATATCTCCCATTATTTCTTCATAGAATCATAGCATTGTTTGGGTTAGAAGAGACCTTAAAGATCCCTACTTCCAACCCCTCTGCCATGGCATGGATACCTCCTACCAGACCAAGTTGCTCAGGGCACCATCCAACCTGACCCTGAGCACTTCCAGGAATGGGGCATCCACAGCTTCTTTGGGCAACCTATTCCAGTACCTCACCACCCTCATAAAAGGTGTTTTCCTAATATCTAATCTAAATTTACCCTTGTTTAGTTTACCCCTTGTCCTGTTGCTATACTCTCTAAGAGTCCCTCCCCAGCTTCCTATAGGCACCTTTAAGTACTGGAAGGCTGCTAAAAGGTCACACTGGAGCCTTCTCATTTCCAGGCTGAACAACCCAAACTCTCTCAGCCTATCTTCACAGGAGACACTGAAATATCTACATGTTCTTGACTTATTCGATTTCCATCTCCAGTTTTAAAACATGTAAAACCACCCTGTTGTAGATCACAAACAGAATGACACTCCAAGTAGTTCATAACCTGTTATGAGTGGCAGAATTAGGGACATAACCACAACATTCTACCTCAGGTAGAAGGACATTTCCTTGAGTAAAAGCAGTAATGAGCTCTCAGAGAAAATCCTGAGCTTTGACTTCATGCTACCTGCTGTGGGAGGGACCATCTGAATGAGGAAAAAATTTATGGTTATTATGAATCAGCTCATCTTCCAATTATTCTTCTTCACTTTCCCTGATGCTGGGCTCTTCTTTGGTCTTGGCTGTGTTGCGATTCTCATGTGTGTCATTAACATAGCAAGGGCTAAGTCCTAATGAGAGCTAGGGATGTATGCCTTGGTAACTGTCAAGAAAGTCTCTCCACCACCCTTGCATGACCCATAGGCTGTCATTCTGGCTAGATATGACAAAAGTTGCCAGAAGGTGTATATACTCAGAACTCACCACAGAGATTATTTGAAAAATCTTTACAAGGTTTAAATTCGAAACTGTCACTGTTACTCTAGCAGGCAATATAATTATTTTGGAAGAATTGGGA
Organism: Anser brachyrhynchus; assembly: GCF_964034855.1. Lineage (NCBI taxonomy): Eukaryota > Metazoa > Chordata > Aves > Anseriformes > Anatidae > Anser > Anser brachyrhynchus. The sequence goes on from NC_137709.1 coordinate 9,720,533, forward strand.
GGTGAAGAAATCCTTTATACAATGGGTGTCTATGTTTAAAAAAAAAAAAAAAGAATTTGCAGAATGTATAAAACATGAGAGGTTTATATACAGAAATTGCAACTGAATACATTAAAATCCAAGATAGGCAGAGAATGAATTAATTTGTTTCAAATGCTGGTATATATTTTTGTCAAGTTCTATGATTTAATTTTAGTGAGTGCTGTATGTCCTAATTACCTGTATACTAGCAGACTGAATCATAAAAGATGGAATTTTTATTCATGTATACCAAACTTTCATACACAAACCCCTAAACCCAACATTTTGGTAACTACAGTGAAAATGAACTAACTACGAGGCAGCAGTAGCAGGTAATAAGTTTCATGTGAATAAAAATATTCTCATGAAGTTTTAAAGCATCTGACGAACAATAGATTCTTACAATTCCTCTCTACAGACCACTCAGTTTATGCATGAAAATTGGAGGCACATGGAGGCATGCTGTTTTCTGAGGCAAGGGTTCTATTCTTTTTTTCTTTGCACAGTTGGTCATGATGTTTACTGGGACAAAGTGGAATACCAAAATAGTCCTCGTTTTGTGGTTGAGCCACAAGACAGTACCTTAGATGAGCCCTATTAATGAACCAAGAAAAGATCAGTTAAATTATAGACTCTGTCTGGGCCCACAAGTGCCAGCGAGGTGGGGTTGGTGTAACGTAATGGAGTTTGGTCATCTCCTCTGGTCACATTAACAGTCAAAACCCACTTTGATTTCAGGTGTTGTCTTGCAGAAGCACTGTGCTGGGAGCATCAGTTTAGGGAAAAGCAAGCTGTCCTTGTCTTTCTGCAGTTCAGCAGGCAGTATTAAAAGCAGTTATAGAGGTCCAGGAGGGGTCTGCAGCCACAGACTGCCAGGAATCATGACTCTGGAGACAGGTGGCTGGCTCACTGCATATAGCATTCTGCAGAATACTAAAAATTTCCCAGGATTTTTTTTGGTATTCTTACAAATAAGAAATAACATGACAAGGAGAAGTCGGGCAAATGAGGAAAAACAAGTACTGAAATAGAAAGTGATATTGACTTAAAAGAATCAGAATAAACCACATAAACATGACTGGGTATTTATAACTAAACCCTCTTTCTAGGGGGCACAGACTTCAAGATTTCCACACAGGCATATCTTTAATGGGAAGTGAAGTCTTTATACCATACCACTACATTATTTTAATAAGTTCTTCGTTTACTTCATAAATCTTATTTCATGACGGTTCCTATCTAGATCAGGATAACAAGCCAAGAGCGTTATTTCATTTGACTACTGTAGTGGACAGCTGGGGACAGGTTTTTTTCTTGGTTCCCTGGTTGTGCAACACCTGGAACAGTGGGGTCCAGGTCTATGCACTGAGCACCTACCTGTGTGTTATGAAAATCATGCTCTACTGAGCTAGATAAATCTGACATTTCATTACTGAAGCCCCGAGAGACAGCTTTACAGTGACAAGAAGCCCTTGAGGGTTAAACAAAAGTTAGCCCACCAGTTTGTTGCAAAAGTTGTAAATGCAGCTACTGCAATGCTGTAGTCTCACTTTCACAGGCTTTCTCAATATTAGGGAATCTTTTCTATAATTTGTAATCACCTACAAGAGATTATTGAAGTAGACATTAACATGACTGGTCCTTAATAATGGCTGCTCATCATAACTATGTAGTAAGCTAAGGAATTCGATTAAAAATGGGCTTGCTTCCTCTATAAGAGTCAAATAACACAGAAGTGACTGAAGATGATGATTTTTGTTCTGTATTTGTGCTCTGGTTTGTAGTATTCCACTCCAGTTATAGCACAGATCACTGTGATTAAATCAGTCAGCAGTAGCTCAAAGCCACCACTGGTTATCTTTCTGCCCTGATAAGCAAAGATCTCCAAGTATACAGGCTTTGGAACAAATTCGCCTTGGGTCACTTGCTTTGCTAGCAAGGACATTGCAGTATTTTTAACAATATGTTTTACTTTGAGAGGTCAGTGACTTTTGCCTGGGTATTTTTTTGTTCTTAGTATAACATTTACCTAAATATTCAGAAAAATCCAAAACGTCAGCGTCTCCTTTACAAGGCGTTTTAAGTAGCCATTTTCTTGGTGGGTCCTAAGTGCCCAGGACAATTTGCATGGAAGAAATTGAATGAAAGTTGAGCAGTTTTTCACTGGTCAGGGGAATAAGAATGGAATTACAAAAGATTATTTCAAAATACCATTACAGACATCTGCTTCTTAGGTAGGTTCTCAAAAATGACTGTCCATCTAGATCAGTCGTTGAAAGCTCTCAGGAGACAAAGTGCACAATGCTGAGCTGTTTGTGGTTTGTCATGTGTACTGTATAGTTATATGTCTAGAGCCATTATGGACAATTTGGTACCTCTCTACCAAAAAACAAACAAACCAAAACAAAAAAACAAAGGTTGGGGGGAATAATGTCGCTATAGTTAAAGTAGATCTCAGAATCATAACCGAGCATTCAAAATCACCCAGAGAAAGTATTCGTGTCTCATCATTTTCTTTGTGATATAACTTAATAGACTGCAGTATCTCTCCCTATTTGACTCAAGCAAGTTTAAGTTTTCTGCAATACAGTGAACTGTGCAGAGAAGTTTTCTCCAAAAACCTAATACTAACATATCCATATAAGAGTCCAGCTCAGTAAATAATTAATAGTAAATAGCTTTATTTGGTGAGGTTTTTTCTTCATTTCATTGAAAAAATAGGTTCCTTCCCAAATGTATTAACTACTTGAAATTACAGGGTAAATTTATCAGGCAGCTCTGCATTTTCTATTCCTGAATGAATGGTTTACTATGCATTTTAGAATTCAAATCTGAACCATTTTTGGCTCCAGAGGTAGAATGTGCTTGCATGCAGGATGTTTCACTGCTTCTATAATACAGCCCTCTCTTTACTCTCTACTTTTAGCATAAATACTGGACAAACATAGGGCTAACGTTACACTGAATTTTCGGGAGGAATCTCCCAGATCACTTTTTCCCCACACACAAATAAGAATCTTTTCACGTAATATGTCATAATCATTAGATTGATATACAGCATGGCAACAAGATTTTGGCCATAGTCAGTGAGGCAGTGCGTAGATCCACAGGTGGATGCAGTGCTGCTCAAAGGTCGATACATGGCATGAACGTGATCTTGACAATTAACAACATATTCTTTGCACAGGGATGCTTAACATTACAGCTCCTGACTGGCTCACTGGTCTCACTGTTCAAGCTCGTGGTGGCGTGTGTTGAACTCCTGTGACTTGTGAACCTCAACTGTTTTTTTAAATGTGGAGATGCACCTCCCTTTCACATTTTCATACATGTGGATAAATAGAATGAATAAACTTGTATTTGTATCTCATGTTAGAGATTGTCTGCAGAGCATTAGAAAGTTTAAAAAAAAAAATCTGCAGTATTGGCATGTCCTTCATGGCAAAATCTTTGTACTATTTTAGTACACAATATACAGTATTCTTTAGTATCTGGCTTTTTTTTTTGGCTCTCAAGTTTCAGTAATGGTATTTCAGCAAATGATAAATCCAGTGTGGTCCATAGATGTTATTTCTTTTGAATGTTGTATCTTCTTGACAAAATAACAGCTAGCTACAACATTTTGATCTGGTTAAGTGCTCTTCTGTCTAGGGATATTTGCGGCAACACTTTACAACAAAAAGTCAATTAGCTGTCAGTCACTTAGCTCCATTTCCTGTTTTTTTTTTTTTTGATAGCCTTCATTTTTCACATTGAGGATTTCTTTAGCTGAGACTTTAATCCCATGTTAATAAAGATAATGTTATTAACACCTCCAAGTGCCAGCTTTTCTAGTCATCCTTCAGGATAATCAGATCTTAGACTGCAAACTTTTACCATTTGCTTTTTCTTGAGGACAGCAGAAGCTTGAAGATACAAAAATGAGCAGAGTGAATGCATCTGACTGAATGAGATAATCAATATGAACATCATATATTCATGATTCATTATTAACATTCCTAGATGATTTTGTCACAATCTGTGATATAAGTACCATCAATTTCCAAAATTTCAAGAGAAAGTTCTAAAAAAAATCTCAAAATGATTTAAAAGCTTTTAAAATGTGACTTTCACATGAAAATGTTTTTATCCACAGATGGATTATGAGCTTACCAGCTCTGCTTAGGCTCAGAGGTAGCTCTACTGAATTAATTCTGGCAGTGTTTGGATCATAAATCTTTTATTGCAGTTTTGTTATGATTAGCTTACGTCTTGAAATGGTCTGATATGTGCTCAATTATATAAAATGTGCATTTAAAAGAAAACTGGATGAGAGCTTTGTTGGACCTGGCTCTTATTGTTGGGGTCAGTTTCAAGGACAAAATTTATTGCTGCTTTTTTTTTTTTAAACGGAAAAAAATCATAGAAAAAAGCTACAAAAATGCTTCAAGAAACTGGCATTTTACTTTAAAAATAAAATATGAGTAGAAAGAAGTGATTTTATTTTATTTATTATTGTTGGAAGCTGCATGTTTAAACTGAGGAGAATTTCTTGCACAGCCCAGACTGCCCCAGGCAAGGCTTGGGGAGCTCTGTGGAAAGGACTTTTCATTTTAAACAGTAGAGACCCTGCAGCTGATGCAAAATGCTCCCGTTCAAGTTTAACACCCTTTCCTGGGGACCAGACACAGAGCACCCCAGCTACAAAGTGCCTCTGTGGATATCATAGAGACAGCCGGAGGGGAAAAGTCTGACTGTCCTTCTGCAGCTAGCAGTTTCTGCACTCTACAGCATTTGGCTTTCCACTCAGCTATTTCAGCTTTTTGAGGATTTCAGGTAGGATAATTTGTGGGTGAGCTGGATCCTGGATATACATAGAAGTAAATGGTGATGTTGGAGGTAGCAAAATACATGAGGAATGTAAAATACATTTTTGAAAAGTTTAAAATGTAGTCCTTGCCGCATGTGCAAAAAAAAAAAAGTCCCAAACAAATTAGAAAGTTGCTCAGAAATAGTCATTTAATTAAATATAGTTAAGAATTAGAATCCAATTAATTTCTGGAGAAATGGAACTGTAAAGTATTTTTCATTAATTGCAATGTCATTAACTTACCATATTACTGCACCAACTGAATGAAGAATTTAAATAAATTCAAATGTGTTGTGTCAAATTCAAGGTTCTTTCAAATGGATCAGGAAAGAATGAAGTGTTATACTGAGATGACAAGTATAAAGTTTAATTTTATTTTATTTTAAGTGCACAATTTGCACGTCAAATAGATGGCTGTTCACAGAATCAATTTATTTCTGAGACCTTTGATCAAAGATTTGGGGGGAGCCATAAAAGAGTGATTCTGTAGAAAATGTTTTCTAATGAGAACTGGCGCCATTTGGGTAGGTAGATGAAAGCACACCTAATCTTTTTTACTCCTCCTTCTTAATAATACCCTTAGATTCAAAAATTAAGCACAGCAGGAAGAAAGATCCTGTACAGCTCATGTCTCTGCACTAATAAAGCAAGCTGTCTGACTGCTGAAATAAGTAGAAATTTCTCATACAGTAAGTCACTTGTCTATGGGTGAACAGGACAAGAAGGCAGTTCAGTTAATTTTCACACAAAATTGAGGAATAAAGATTTGGAACTATGCCCATGGAGGCTGGAATACTTCCTACAGCCTGCAATAAAAGCAGCTCCAAGCAATTCAATTCTGCTGTGTAAGGAAAGATCATGATAGCAGGTCCTATGTTAGGGATAACAGGAAAAAAATCAGAAAATGGAGCCAAGACTTTATATTCTCTTTCCCCCTTTCCAGGTGATGAAGGACAGAAAAATCATAAGGAGGTGAGTGAAATAGGGAGAGTGATGGAGCAGGGTGTAAATGCCCCACATGGATGCAGCCGCATGCCTGTGGCACACTTCATTGCCCAGTCACTGCCCATGCAAAGCTGCAGTCAAACCCTGAGGATTCCCAGCTTGCAATCTATACTGACCTGATCGGTCCTTTCACCATCATTTCCATCTTCTACCAGAGCCCATTGCACATGGACAGGGTGTTCCAGGGAGAGTGTTCTCCCAGTTTGTTATTGCTAGAGTTAATATTTGAGGATAAGGACATTTTCTGAATGTCTGGAAATGCACAAGATTTTGTCATGAATGGATTGAAAGGAGATTTTTTTGTTCTGACCTAATGAAATGGAGATGCTGAAATAAAACATGTCCTCTGTAGTTACTGGTATTTCATGTTAATATAGTTGACATTTTGCTCCCTCTTTTCTAGGAAGCTATTAGCTTTTATTATTCGTTTAACTGCATCAAATTATCCGCTAATACCCACTGCTGAGAACTACATGGCCTCAGTAGTTTTACAAGTGATACTGAAATAAAGTTAAGATAAATTAATACAAGGAAAATCTTGAAATGAAACCACTTGACCCTTATTAAAATTTGCTACTAAAACCCTTTGGTGTTGTGTTTAATGTATGAAATCGCTGTATCATTTAAAATGACAATGTGAAGTGGTATGGCTGCTTTAAAACAGCTTTTTAAAAATGAGGGTTATCATGCATTTGCTGCTTAACCATGAATCCCATGAGAACTGAATTGTTTCCCTATATTAAATTAAAAGGCAATAATCTTTTCAGACACAGTATCCCAGATACTAATTCTTGCTCTGTGTGAATTGGAGTCTATCAGTCCTAGGCTTGCCAAGACTCAAAAAACGGAGGAAAATAAACAAAACTATACTGCATGCCAGGAAGAAAAGACATGGGCCAGTAGTTCAGCCCATAAATCCTTCTCTATAAGATATATGTTTCTAAAAACTGTCCAATAGCTCAGCCTTTCAGTGACGGCTATCAGGATACTACTGTGTGACCAAAACTGCTCCTCGGTATAGATGCTGATGGGCATCACACCATGTCTTTGAGGCCATATCTATAAAAAAGTTACCCACTCAGCTATTTTCGAGATTCAGAGTTGGAAAACCTTCCTGTGTCTCCTCTTACAGGGCCTGGCATTAAAATGAGTTATAGGGAAAGATACAGATCAGAGGGGTCCAAGCCATCAGTACCCAAGTATGCTATTGGTGCAGCCAGCTTTTCCCAGCAGATTCTACCCCTTATTCAGTTTGACTTTCCATCAGGTTTGTGGTACTGCACAGTCACTCTTTGTGAATTATCTAGTTGTTTGGAGCAGATTACTGCTGTTGGGAGTCAAAAGCAAAATACTAATGGATGTGCCTTTGTGGTCCATTTGATTTTGCCATTTCTCCTTTTTGGTACAAATTTTGATTTTTATCTGCATTTTACATTTTTGCAACAATATAAAAACAAAAGAAATATAAGTTTTACAGTGTGTTTTTGGTAAAATTAATTCACACTAAATTTAGTTTGATGTTTTTCTGCATGATACCCCTTGTATTTTGTTGATTTTAGATCTGGCTTGAAATTCAGTACAGCAGTAATGATTGCATTGCAGCCTGGGGCACAGTACTGAGGAAACAACAAACTGCAATGCTGAATCAAGTCAACTCCTTCACATTTGAGAGCAGCTATGTGGGCCTTTGTTATCATTAAATGAACTTCAGTGAGCTTGTGAAGATATGCAGAGACAAGCTCCGTGGAGCTTTTTGTATTTCATATGAACAGAGGATCCATCTCACCCTAGTTGTGTGGATCCAGAGTGCAGTGTGTACCCAATTCTGCTAATGTTCAGTATAAAATGGAGACAACTAAATTTAGGCATCTCCGTGTAGGTTTATACATGTGAGCCAGATGTCTAAATTCCCATTGTGGTCTTCGAATGAAAATCCCTCAACACAGCTGTGAAGGCAGAAGTTTAAGAGATTTCTGCTTGCCCTAAAAAACAAGGAGACACCACCGCCTCCAAGGGGTGTTTTGAGTCTTCTCTCTCCTTTTAGTCTGTGGGGAGAGCTGGCAGTGTCTCTGTTCTGAAGCAGCTAAATACATTAAAATAAATACAATATGTGGTAAGTTAATGAATGCTAATCAAGATTAATATGCTGAAATCACTGAGATTCATCTTTTCAAGAGAGGGATAAGTCAGAGGAAAATCAAGCTGCATATGTCTGATAGCTGCACAAAATTGCTGTAGATGATTTAATGGGTCATTTTTATTATTTATGCTGTATGCATTCCAATTCAGTAACAAAAAGACTTGCCAGCGTGAGATTAACTGAGGGATCGTTGTGTCAACCAATACGTGAAACTGGTTCCAAATACTCTTGAATTCACCAAATGCATGAAATACCCCAAATCAGGCTATTGTGGGGGCATCATACACCCACTGGTTCACAGAGAAACATGAAACCATCTCTGCTTAACATGAGAGGATCATTTTTTCTCGTTCTCAAGACATAATCAAACTTAAGAAATACTCTACATCTTGTAATAGTTACATACTGTGCACATAATTATCTGTGGACCCTGAGAGATAACTAAGGATCTGCAAGGAGGGGCAAGAAACTGGTAAAATGTAGTTTTGTTAAGGCAAAAACATCCAACAGCAATTGTGTACAGTGGGATGGGGCAGAAGAAGTGCAAGGCAGTAACTAACAGGTCTGTTCAGATGTTTCACCAGCAAAAGAAATATGAAAGTAGAGGACGATGATGGGGTCAGAGAGAATTATGGCAATGCAGTATCATAGGAAAAGAAAAGAGGTCAAAAGCTGCATAATTTATAACTTTTTTTTTTGTCATAGTATTTATTTACCACTGCAGGAGTTACACACAGAGTTCATTTATTTATTTTTTTCATATGCACTAAATCTGAAAACCAAAAAATCTTTTTTTTTTTTTTTTAACACGTTCACTTTCATTGTTGACACCTTATATCTCAGTTCAGCTGTTTTTCAATGCAAATAATTCTAGATGTTCATTTTGGAGAAACTGATAGTGAAATGTCACCTCTATGAAATCAAATGTATTCAGTAAGCCATAACTGGTAATCTTTTCTATGTCTGTCACACCTGGCTGGGTGTGACAGAAATAATAAATTATGAAATAATTTCAGCAGAAAATATTGATTTATTTATACTTGTAATTGCATCCATCAAAAGAAAAGATTCTTTTTGACAATTTTCTTCAATTTTAAGTTTTATAAAACTGATTTTTGAAAATATTCTAAGATTCTCTTAAATGAGGAATTTTGTTTTTCAATTTTTAAATCAAATTTCATCTTATATTGTAAACTAGGAAGGAAACAAGAAAATGTTTTAAAAATGAAGAATTGTCAAAGTAAAAGCTTGACCTGAATCTACTTATTTTTCTGTTCCAATTTACAATTTACATCAGCTTTTGTACCAGCACATTTTTTTTCTGTTTCAAAAATTTTATGCAGAATGAAAGAAGCAGCTCTGAATGTGTAAAACCTCATACTTTAAAGGAGAGAGAAATGTATCTGGACTCCCGAGAGGTGACAAGCTTAGAATACATCTCTGATCTTAATGACATCAGTGTGTTATTTTGTTTTGTTTTGTTTTTGTTTTTCCTGTTGCTGAACTTTTCTAATGGTACTTTGGTTTCTGAAGTTTTAATTAAGCAAGAAAAGCCCCAAGTATCATGAAACCCTCTGTAGGTCTGCAGATGCAAGTCTCACTCTCTTCCTCTGCCACTTTTTTTAAGACAGTCAAGTGTTTCCATGGAGAAACTGTTCTGATATGTTGTGAATTTTCCATATTTTTTTTTTTTCATTTCCAGTAGGTTACCTGTGTGCCACGATGACTCTGGGAGAGCATCTCACACTGTCACCCAGATAGCTTGGCTACATGGACAGGTATCAGCATGGAGCAGCTGCTCGAGCTGGCATGAATTGCAGAGCTGCTTCATCTCCTTTAGCACATTCTTGCTTGACTCATTTTTTGTTATACAGCTTGGCTTCTACTCCCTGGCCAGCTCCAGACAGCTGAAGTTTCATGATAAAAGAAACGGAATCCCCCTGCTAGGCTCCAAATTGGACTTTCCTGACAAAAGGAACATTACTGCTATCATTCAGATACTAGTACCTGCCTCGAGTCTTTTGACTTTTTAGCAAACTTCAACCTTCATCATTTCAGCAGAACAATGACTCTGTATTAATACAGGTACTATTTCTATGGGTTCTGCTAGCTCAAAAGCTGTCAGTAGAAAGAGATTGCCAGGAACCCTCTCTCGTGGATGCTTTTAGTTTTACAGTAAGCAGGTTCATACTGGGTATAACATTGGCTGTCACCATAATGAATTGACTCATATCACAGCTGACCTATGTGCAAATGAAAGGAGAGGAGAAAAAACATTGATAAATGGTGACAATATACATGCGTTTAGAGTTTTTCCTTGGTAGGTCTACATACAATCAAAAGAAGGGGAATATTCATCGTTATCCTTCTTTTCTTCAGGTAGGGACACAAAGGACGGGCCTGGGCTGCACTCACTTTGCATAGTTAAGCTTGTTTTGCATGAACCTACCCTGAGGGTAAATATCCTGGGGTGATTAGTTCACATGTGTTTCTGCAACTGGACTGTTACCAGCAGCTGAGCTATAGGCAGCTGAAGACATTCCTATGCTTGCAAAATCTATGCTGTGCTGCAACCAAAGAAGTGGTGTAGCGGTAGCATATGTAAAGATACAATTTCAACCAAGAGATGTCAGGCAGCTGAAAGACCCACATATTGAGGCAGCAAAATTTGTGAGCACTGGTGAAAACTTGGTACTGGGCTGGTTGGCCACAGTCACGTAGTGAATCTGTGACAGCTCTGAACTGGGCCAGGAGGAAGATAGCAGTTCTGTTTCATGACAGTTTTTTGGTTCTGATATGCTGTTATTCCAGGTAGAATCACTTTTTTTTTTTTTTTTTCCAGAAAAAGATGGAGTCTTATCAAAACATACTCAGACATTTTTAGACCATCTATTTTAGCTACTTCTTTCCCTGGCAATAACCTCAGAAAAACTCCTGTTGGAAGCACCACTGATGCTAACAGTACGTCCACTAAAATATCTTTGGTGAAATGGTGAGTTTTCCTTCCAAAACTCATAAAAACTATTCCAAATGTGAATTTTGCATCTCAAGCTGAAGTAACAGTAGGCTGACCTTTCTTTAACCTATCCCTTTACCTATGCTACTGTTTAAATACTGATGTTATATCTCTAATGACTCCTATACAGTCAGAATATACTTGGACAAGTTGTGTGACCTTAGCTCACTTAAGTCTTCATACAGTTACTGAGAATGGTATATATAGGAATATTAGAACTACAATATTCTTAGAAATATTCCTATATAGGAATACAATATGATAAAACGGTAATATTGTATCACTTCCAGGAAAGAGTGGGAAGAGAGACCTTGTCATTCCTGGAAGACATAATTATTTTGGTCTTTTATTGGTGGCATTTGGCTCCCTGGTTTCCCTGGCTCATTTCTTTCCCCCAGTACAGTAGAGAGATGGTGCCAACGTGCTGCTTACCTTTTTTTCCCATCTCACCCTTTCATGGAGAGGAACTGGGGGGAGCCGGGCTGTTGAGGAGTTGTGGCAGAGCTACTTGGAACTGGCATTTTTTTGGAGATATCACATCACGTATCATATCACATGCATCTCTAGCCTTACTGTGATGACTCTTCCTTATAACCAGAGGCAGTCTGACTCTAGTCTGTTATTTTAAACAAAGGCATAAATAGCTGTGCTCGTAGTTACTCTAGTGTGCACAGTCCAGTCCAGTCATTCTGAATATATGTTGCAGTGGGATAATGATCCCAGGGTGTCCGTTGTTACAGGGAAGATATTGAAGTGAACAGTAGTGAAACAAAGGAACATATCCATAATTTAAACTTAGAGCTTCCAGCAGCAGCCTGAAGGTCTCATTGCAGCAGGGTTTTATAGATGCATGTTAACAGTAACTCTCTTTCCCTTATACTCTGATCTTTTGCTTACACTTTGGATGTGATGTTTTAGTTTTGTAGAGGATGTTACCCTCTTTTTGGAATGCCAGACATTGTAGGGTTTCCCCTGCAGCCATACCTTTTACCATGTCCTCGGGACAGTGCTTTGATTAACTTTCATGTAGATAATTTGTTGGTTTCAGAGAACAAGTTTTTCCAAGAGCAAAACAAGTTCTTTTATTTTATTTATTTTATTTTATTTATTATTTTAGCTCTTTTTCATGTAACTGTTGCTACGATCTAATGGGACTAAATTTGGTTTCCTTCTAAATAAATCTCAGTGTCATTTAGTGAGACTGCAAAATTAACAAGATGCAGCAGTTCTGTGCTCCATAGCAGGAAGCCAAAAGCAAAGATATTTTAGATTAACAAATGAGGTGGAAATGACTTTTCCCCCAAGGATTTGTTTCCCATGGGAAAACTAGTTTCTCAGAAAAGGGGGGCTCTAAATATAGATTGTGTCACAGAGTTCTGAGCCAGCCTGCATCTTCCTCATGTTTCATGGAAAAGCATGACATGAATGCATTCTGTGGTCTCCAGGAAGGCTCAGACAACTCAGAAACATTTTAACAGTTTTACCAACAGCATCAGTGCAGAAGAGCAGGAACGTAGGGATGTGAAGGTAATGCAGGTGTGTAATTCACTGTAGTGTTAATTAGGCTGAGCAATTATAAAGGGTACAGAAATTCAGCTGGTGGATAAAGCATTTTGCTGCTAGCAAAAGGACAGTGTAAACACTTCCCTCATCTAAGGAAAATATAATGAACATTATGTCCTTGCACTGCTGTCGCAGAGCTAGGAAAAGATGGGCAAGATCTAACTGACGGAGAAAACACATTTTGTCCAAATTTAACAAACATGAAAATCGTATCTTTTAAATGTTTTAATTCTTAACTAAATGGACACTTATTGATGTTGACAACCTGCATTCCTCTTAATGTCTCCACAGTAGGAGGGTAGCCTCTTACTGTCTCCACAGCTAACTACCTTCAGGCCTTTTATAAGTGACTTTGTTCTTTCTGTTCAGGTGTACATTAGGGATGAGTCAAAATGTTCAACCGCACTAGGTGATGAGTGCTTCTGTTAAGCCACCTGGGATCCAAGAATACCTGGTCAAGTACTTTGTGAGCTTCTGCCTGCTTAAACTGGCCGACATGGGGAAGAAAACCACCAGAGATTCAAAGATGGGACTAATAACAGGGAAAATTTATGAGAAGTCCTCAAGACTCGTTCCTCTGGGGACCTGGCTGCAAATGGTAGAGAATGACTGAGATGATCTGAACTCCTGGTATTTTCTCCACTGGACAGGAGCAAAAATCTCATGATTTTATATAAATTTTGCTGTCCTGGGTTATGTCTGAAATGGGCTTATATTTGTTGTCACCAAGGATTATTTATCCAGAGGGTCAAACAGATGAGCCAGTGTTTCCTTTTCTGCTATGACACTGAGAGCTCCCTCATTCACTGCTCTGTTGTCACAGTCTTACATATGGCCTAACAAACTAAAAGAGGACAGAAAAGGCCGTTCACATCCCACATTTTGTCTTCGCTGCCTCTATCTCACTGAAAACGTATGAACGTGTAGATATTAGCTTTCATGTCACAGCTTCATTCAGTAGTTTTCATACAGTTTGAAAACTTTTATGGAGTTAAATAATTCAATTGTTCTATTTTATGACTTATTATTTTTCTCCTTGTAAAACCTCAGAACCATGGTAATAAAAACATTTCTTTTAATAATATTACTGTACTGATAGAGCTGGAAATTTCCTAAGATACAGATTATTTTTAAGTCTTACATCTTAATTTGTAATGAGATGAGGAAACACTAAATGGTTAATCTGCAGAAAAGTTTAAGAAGAAAGAGTGTTTGAACTAGTACTATCAGTATTTTGTTGAGAAACAAACAGGCAAAGATAAACTGGAGAAAGATATTCTGTCATTTAACCAAAATGCTGCCCAAAGCCTGGAAAGGTTCCTAGAGAAGGGATGAGGACTGAGAGTGTTTTTTGTACCAAGGGAGGCAATTGTGAAATTGTGGAGGTGAACACTGATGTTCATGCTCATCTCTGTTGTTTGGAAATTGAAGTAGAGGGATAAGGAAATAAATGGGGGGTGAGGGGGGAGAGGATGGGGAGAGGAGAAGCCCTCTTAAATAAATAGCAACATTTTCCAATATCAACTACATGAATACCAAAAGGGCTAAAGTGGAATAGCAAAGATGTTGCCCTGGGCAAGGGATTTCATCTTAGAAAACTTGGTTCCTCTGTGGTGTTTCAAGCACCATTAAAATAGGAACATATGTTCCAGCCTTCATGTTGCAGCCCCCAAGGCACTGCAGAAAGCAAACAGCGAGCCTGTGGAGGCAGGTACCCGATAAAAACACATCCTGCCCATCAGCAAGTGAGCACTTTTCACATTGCCGTTTAGTCCTGAAGGTATATGGCTCCCAGGTGAGTAAGGCAAGTAATTGTCTGCTTTTGTCATCTGCAAATGGTGCTGTGCATCACCACAAATACCTCTTTGCTTCTTGTCCCCTGGTAAGGAAGATGCCACCACTGCCTTTCTGCAGCAGTATCTCAAGGTGAGCAGAATCAGCATGCAAGGGGCAATGATTTATGAACAATTTCAAGCTGCACATTGCAAGTGTTAGAAATCAAAGCGCTACTTATTTTATTTTATTTTTTGTTACTTCTCTCCAGGTATTATTCATGAATGAGGAGGCTGGAGGATAGTACCCAGGATGTCCCATATGACCTCCCACACTTAATCTCCAAACACAACTTCTTTAGGGTACGATCATCTTGCAGAACAAAATGGCAGGAGAACTAAACGCCATGACTCCCATCACTTACTGGGATGATTCATATGAATGAGATTGCCAAAAATTTCTTCAGAGGATTCCAAGAGGGAAAACTGATTTATTCTGAGAATCGAAGAAAAAATTCTTCTTCCATTTTTTTCCTTTCTAGAAAGTTAAGATACCTTTTGGGACTAAAGTATTTCCTCAGATACACTGGATTCCCACTGACATAAATAGTTCCAACTGTGATCAGTGCATGCAACAAGGTACTTTCTCAGCTTAAACAACTATGCTGACTTCCTGGGCAAATTAGGGAGCTGTCTGTGTTAATTACCAGCTCTGATCATTTGTTATTAAACTCATGCTATTTGTGCACGCAGCTGAATCAAGTGCATGTGGGTCTGGGACAGGTGCTTGCAAATGCTCTCAACATATAATCTTCTTGCTAGTTCATTCAAGAGAACTAGAACTTTTATCTGAAATACAGACTATAGTAAATATAGCAACTGGGTGGCATTTAATGGCTGTTAGCTCTTAAAATTGTATTTTATTCCAGACAAATTTATTTCATCATAACATTTCAATCCATTCAGCAAAGCAGGTTCTAAAAAATGTTGCTTTATGCTGCTATGAACCATGTTACTGCATTATCCTGTAAGTTCATACATGTGAAACATTCACTTGCTGGAATGCAAGCTGAAAACCTTAAAAATAAGTTTTAGTTGGTATACTCAAGAGAACTTGACATTCAGGCTCCCTCCATAGTTAAATATATCCACTAGTATTCATGTACTATCTGTATTGAAGTACTTTCTGGGCTTCCAGTCATAGAGAGAGACAACAAAAGAGAATAACTTTGGTTCTACATTAAGAATCACTGTATGATTTTTGTTTGCCTATAAAACATCCACAGTTCATGTATCAAGTCTGGGTATCTTTGGATTAAAAAAAAACAGTTACCTAAAACAGTTGTGTTTTAGGTAATTTTGACTAAAAATAAATAAATGTAGATACTTTGTTCATTCTTTTCCTTTCTGTACTACATATTTACTTTGATCAGTTTTCTTCTCATGTCACGTAGTCATGTTACTTAATTGTCAGTTCGGTTTTATTCTAGTTGGTGACTACTGCAAAAGCTGATGAGAGTAGTTATTGCCAATAAAGAGGGCTCTGAGAGTTGGTACTAGATTCACCAGTGGATAAAACAGAGAGGCTCTGATACAAGGACTTGCATGTTCTTTCTGCACTTGTCTCCGTATTGTCAGGAAACTTCAAGATACCCATTGTGTATGACTGTAAAATCAAGTCTTAAATCTTTTGGCTGAAGGCTGCAGAATGAACTTAGGTGACTTTCCAGCCCTCAAATCTTCACTGTCAAGTCTCATTACATATTTCTTTGAATCACGTTCACTACTTTGATGGCAATACAGATTTTTTTTTTCCCCTATGGTGAAGGTTCATTTAATGAGTCACTTTGTTCTCCTACGTAAAATAGCTTCTACATTTTTTTTGAAATGCATAGCTGATTAAATCACATGTAATTGCTCCTCAGAAAGAACAGTATTTTAAATCTCTTAGACTTTCTGCCTTTCAAATCAAAGAGTTCAGTGAATCATTAGGCATTTCAATGTATTAACAATTTCAGTGGTTTGAAGAAAAAAAAAAACTCTTATTTCCTGCTCTGTTAAAGTTACTTTTGTTCTTACCTATTATCTGCTCAACAAAATTAGAGTTGCTAGCTCTCCCAGTGTGGTATGTATTGATGATTGCATGTGATTGCATTCAAAACATAGCAGTGACTTCCATTTGTTAAAGCAATGAGCAGGTCCTTGAGCTCTGTATGTGAAGCTGACTCTCAGCTGCTGACCTGTGGAAAGCTACAGAATTGCATCTTGCTTTGTTACAAACACCCACATGGGTGGCAGTGATGGTATGCAATGGCAATGAAGGTTTGGGTTTTTAATATATAAGCCCCGAGCCTACACACACAAGCATACACTGGCTGCACTGCCAATTAGAAAATAAAAACTGCTGCCAAGGGACCAATGTATTGAAGTGTTATATTATTGAAAATCAAAAAACCTTGACTAAGAGAGTCATTACTGTTATGTATCTTCAGCTTTGATGGGTTTTATTTTAAACCAAGTTGCTCACTTTGCTTAAAATGCCCAGCAGGATTGTTTGCATGAATCAAGAAAGTGAACTCCTTACAGGTCCTATTGATTGTACCAACTGAAGATCTTCATCCTTCAAATCATCTCATCTTCAAATCTCCAATCTTTGATCTGATCAAATCTGTTGATTCACCTAAAATCCAGTTACATTTATATCTTCACACATAAAAACCAAAAAAAAGAGGGTAATTGAATGCATCAAGAGCTTGGTTGAAGTCTCATATTAATATACTAAGTACTAATATCAACTGGCTTTTGGTCTGATCTTTTAAATTATAAAATGCAGGTAAAGGATGAATGAAGGGAAATGGAATCATGCTGGATGTCAAAGCTGTCGGCATATTTGTATAGAGGGATTTTCAAGGATTAGTTATTTAGCATCAGATAACCTCCCATACAGACATCCTGCTGCAAATTCTGGTGTTACAACTCTAATAACACGGTGAAGTAGAGGATGCAGAAGTTGCGCAAGTTCACCTTCATTTTTGCCTTCACTTCTTCGGTACTGAATACTATAAATCCCAATGGCTACATTTACAATGTAGGTGAAACTAAATATTAAAAGAACAAATGACAATGTTATGCAGGTCAAATTCTCCTCTAGAGTTGACTTTGTCAGGTCAGCATTAGGGACAGATAGTACAAAAGAAAGTTAATATTATCCCTGGTGTATTTCTTCTATGGATATATCACCCAGTTGTGAAAGATGCAGAGTACATGGCACGATGTGCTTGGCAATCTTCATTGGTTCCAGTAAGTATAGACGTCCCAAACGTCCTAGGAACTAAAGAGAAGGCACATGCTTAGCCTAGAAAAATCAGCATCTTTCATACCTTATTCAATTATTTATGTAATAAAATGTACAACTAATGAGCAAGATCTCCAATGCTTCATTGAAATTATATTCTCACTTGATACTTTTGGTCTGAGTCGGAGGTTATGTTCTGTTAGGATTAACATGCCAAGTGGAACTGCTCCTGGTTGTGTTCATAGCTGCCTGCTGCGATCATTCAATTGCCTGATACATCACTGCAGTTGAAAAAGCTGTTTAATGTATTGATAGTGGTTTGCCCAGCTGGAAATGTGTGTGTATTACTTTATACTTCATGGCACGGAGCTGACATTTGTTTTCATTAGCCACACATCATGTTGTTATGTGAGGCAAATGTGCATTGCAGATTGCAAGTTTATATAACACCTCCCCCCAACCGGTGACCTGAAGATGAGATCCCCAGCAATCAATATTGACATTATAACCATTTCTTTTCCTATGATAGTGGCACTTTATCTACATTTCACATAAAGGAAATGATGGAGAAAAAAACCATACAGTAAGTTTTTGCAGGAAAAATTGTTCATAATTCACCACTTGCCAAATGAAAGTTATGACCCAGTGTCTGACCTACTTATGAATGACATGATTTTCTACTAATGAACACAAATCGATCAGTGAATGGACAAGATCTGCTACATCTTCTTGAATTGAATGGTACTGTAATCGCTAAACACATGCATGTATTCTTTTTATCTGTTAGTGGATACCTGAGGCACTTTGCAGACCAGCAGGATATAGACCTGGAAGAATGGATCAAGACTGAGTATGGTATGTGAAAGGGTCTACATTTCTGAGCACATCCACAAGCTTGGGATGGGATTAGCACAGTGTTAATTATAACTGCAAGCTCCTCTGTGTATTACGATAGGCAACCTTTGGGACTCAGGTGTGGATGGGAGGTAGGCTTGAAGAATGCTGTGCTGTGGCTCTTCCTGAGATGGTTGCTGAAAAGCAGTGTGACATAGTCCTTGCTTTCAAAGGAAACACTGAGGAATGGGATATATCTCAGCAGCAGTAAAAATAGTTCTCATTAGGTTATTGGTTCTAGTCTACTGCTTCTGGGTAATGTGTGGCAAAGACAAAGTACAGAAGAAACACAAGGAACTCAGCAGTTGACCTGAATGGGTTGTTCCTTGGCTTATCAGGGAGTACATCTGCTCCTAACCATGGATTTCTACAGAATACTCTCTAGTCTCTCCAGATGAACATCAAGAAGGATGAGAGCCTTATTGGACAAGAACAGAGAACTAACTCCAGGCTGTGTGATTTTGCTACATCAGCTATTAGTGTGTGCTCATGAAGCCAACACTCAGCTACATGCCTTAAAAGTTCTCTCCAGCGTTATGCACCAATCCGTGGTTGAATTGGGGATACAATTCTGCTTTGAGGTTTCCAGTACTAAAATCAGGACAGCTTCTGCTATAAACTGCTGCCAGTTTTGCCTTAAAGAATGATCTCAGGATATTGAGCTCATTCCACAGCTGCTTTTCAGATATTCTATACCTCTATATTACATCTAGCTCTGCTGGAGGATGACACTGATCCCAAAGAAAAACGGTACCTACACATGCAATGCCCTTGCCATATTATATTTGTCCTTGTTGCAGTTCTGTAATACCAATTTATTTTCTCTTCCCTAGCTCAGTCTTTTCCCTTCTCCTTCTCTATTCCTTTAAGTCATAAGATTTGTTTCTACCCTCCGTACTTTCCTCTGCCTACGTCTTCCCACCCACTACTCCTCCCTCAGAAATAAAAATGGTGCTAAGCTAATTATCAGTGCTGTGCAATGCATGCAGAAGTACAAGCATGTCAGTATGCATTCTTCAGGTGTTATTTATTTAGAGGCAGAAGGGTGCCCAAATGACTACTTTTGGAATTGGGTGCTTTACACCTCTGTTGCTCTGTTGCTAGGGTCTTTTTCAGATTGTTCTACTAATGCTCTATTTGCTTTTTGCTGTAATATTTGTGGTGTGATAGGAGAATATCTTAGCAACACTTTGACACCGAGTGGTCTGTGAATCTGTACATTTTTGTGAAATGAGGTGAAAATCTAGAGCTGGCCATCTGGTCAGAGAAATATGATTAGTCAAAAAAAATCTTGGTCACTGATGAAAAGGAACAAGATTAATGTACTCAGCCAACTGCAGAGCTGACTCCTTCATGGTAAAATGTAATTTGGCCATTCTGATAATAGTAACTACCCCTTCAAAATTAATTTCCTAATTTGTACAGTCAGGGAGCAACTCAGGTGCAGCGTTAGCTGCTGTGAACTATCCTATCTTGCCTCCTGCTCTTGCTCCAGAAATCTCACCAGGTCTTATACTGGTCTTATATTATATCTGGTATACTTATACTATATATAGGTCTTATACTATATCTGCCAGTCCCAGATCTCAAACACACCAGGTGCCCAAAGTGCTCGTGGGTGCCCATCTTGTCCTCCTGAATAACTGCCTAGCTTTCTGCCATGTGGCAGTATCACTGCATGTTTCTGGACCTTCATTTCTATTTGATTTTAAAGTCTCTTGTAAATATAAAACCTGTTGTCAGCATGAAGCTGAGAATACCTCATTTTTAAGCTTTTCTTGCAACACCTGTTGTGCAAGGATGCAGTATACGGCGTGCTCAATACCTTTGCATTCATTGAGGGCATTTCTACTGTTGAAGTCTCTGCTTTATCTACTGCACAGACTACTGGTAGGTTGAATCCAGCACAGTGGGCTTCACCCATCCGGCAGCCTTTTGCCAGAGCAAACAATACTGTGAAGATAAAAATAATGATTGTTTTAGATAGGTGTTCTCCACTCCCAGGATTCTTGGCCAGATTTTCATAACCATAGTGTTTCTTTTGGGAATGACACCCACTTGTCCACATTCCTTCCTTGGTGACTTCACTCCTGGTGGCTCCGTTGTCAAAAAGGACTTCACTTTGGTTCTGCTTTATAAATTTGTCTTAATTTAGTCAGTTGGAATCAGTGCTTTTAGTCAGGGAATCTAATCAGATTCTCCAAACTGTTACTCTAGAGCCATCTCTGGGTGGCTCTTTAGTAGCAGCATGACATTTATTATCTCATAAATAGTAAATTCAGGACATTTGCACTCGTATTACGCATTTTGCTCCCACTTTGGAAAAAAACAACAGTTAACCAACCACCTCCACCTAAATATGTATGGACTGGACAAATAATTACAAACTAAGTGCTATTATTTAGCACTGGGAGGTTCTTTTTTTTTTTTTTTTCTTTCAAATCTCTTAAAGTCTGGAGGCTGGCAGAGGTGTGTGAAGGAATACATACCCTATACTTAATATTGGTAATCACCCTAGGACCTTACTTGATAGCTGACTTATCTGAGCCAAACATCAGAAATAATGGGTCTGATTCCACTCTTCCTTGGATGTCTATGAGTCAAAAGCAAGTACACTCTAGTTTGGTAAGTGGGTACTTCTATGGCTGAGAAAAACAACATGGAGGCGCTGGAGGCTTCAGACAAACAAGTGTCAGTGTTCCTGTCACATGCTGGGGGTGTAGCCCTTGTTTACTGCACCATTAGAGAACAAGAACTGTCCTTCCTTCTAGAGAAAATTGAGGCATCTCCTCTCTCACTGCAGCATAACTAAAATTTTTCTTTTGTGACTATAAAAAAGCCAAGTAGGCTCTCTGTAGGCTGGTGATGAAGACTGGGATAAATCAATACCTCAGAGAAAGAAATGATAAAATGGAGGCCTCACACAGAAGAAGGCCTCAAAGAATTTATTTTTCTGTGCTCTCGGGGAAAGTTGTTCCTTCTTTCATCATTCAGGAATGAATGAGCAAAGAAGTCTAGCTCCTTCTTGTAGCAGTCACTGGAGTGGGAGTGGAGGACTCCAAAGTGAGGGCTTCCTGCCTGGCTTTGTAGGAAATCCCTGGTGGAATGAGGAAGGACAAAGCAAATCCCCTCCATCTGTCAGAAACGTGAGGCATACCTGGGCCCAGGACCTGCTCCCCCACATGGCTCCCAAGAGACTCAGTGCCAGAAGAGAGATGCTAGGAGGACTCTATAATGACCCTCCTCTTGTGAAAAATAAAAGCAGGCAGGCTTCATGCTGCTCACAGACTGGTCATGCTGTGCACTATAAATCTCTGTATGAACTTCCCTCTGATGCTTTTTTTATCTTTATGTTAGTTCCTATGCTCTCTGTTGGTAGCTTGATTGTACCCTATGCACTGTTGTTTTGTTCATTATTTTGTACTGTGTCCATTTAAACAATAATCCAGGCAAAAATTACCAGGTGGTCCCAGCAGAGAGGATAAGTGTGGGGCTGGGAGTGGGACAGTCACTTAACTGGCAAATGTCTACACCAATTAAGAGAATTTTGCAGCATCAACTGTTCAGCTCATGTCAATGTTCTGAAAGAAGCAGATGCACAAGACAGCACTATTTATTTTAATCCCATATATACAGTCTGTTCTTTCATTCTCTTTACAGAGCAGCTGGTTCTTCATACAAGCCATTCCACTCACATATAAAGTTTTATACATAACAGAAATATGCACCTAATTTATACTATCTTGGTATCTAAGGCTTCAATGGTTAATGTGTCTGAGTAAGAGTAGTGTTAAAACTGACTGAAGAAATCACAGCTTGTCTCATATACTTCTTTTCCACAGAACCCCAATGATAATGACGATGTCGTTCTTGCAAGAGCAAAGACCTTTCTGTCCTTTTGTTGGTTTTGTTACTTCTCCGTGCAATTCACCCTTTCTGTTGCCAGCCCACTTTGTTAAAATGCTGCTGCTTCCTCCTTTCATTTTGAAGATGTTTTATCTTCCCTCTTTGAATGTTTCCTTACAAGAGTTAAATTTCTAACTTTGATGCTGCTGGAGCAATCTGACTCCAGCCTGTTTCTCCTTCCCTATTCTTCTCCTAATTTTCCCTCTCTGACCATCTCTCCCTACATGATCTCCCTGTCTTTATTCAAGTGCCTCCCTAAGACAAAATTATCTCTGAAGCCTTCTAAAGCTCTGTTCCAACAAAGCACTTGACTTCTGTGGGATTACTGACCTGCTTAAAGCAACACAAGTGCTTTGCTTGGAAGCGGCAGCTCTTCTTCTATTGTGCTTTCCATTTCTGAACTACATCTTAGAGCAGTCCTGTAAGCACCTCTGAGGGCACTGCACCTTCTTTTCTGTTTCTACAATACACTGAGCATACTTGATATCCACTAAACAGCAATCATCACCCTAGGAATGTCACAACACAAGCTGTGGCTCCAGAAATCAATGCAATGTCATAAAAAGAGAATGATTAGACTCAGATGGCAGATAAAGGAGAAGAGCAGGCTTATTCTGAAGCCATATTAACTCAAGCTTTTTTTATGTGTCTTTCTGAACTGAGAGAGAAACATTCAAATACTCAAAAGGAGTGACAAAAGCAAAGCTGCTACCAAGTTACTGCTTACAGTTGCTGTTATGTGGTTCCCTGAGCGAACTCTTTGTTAAAGTAGGTATTTTATTTTAACCCGCTGTGCTAAAAGTTGATCAGATGGAGTGGTGGTATGATATCTCTGATAGCTTATTTTTCACAACCCATTTGAGTTTGTATCTGTAACATTTCCCACATACCCTGAAAGAAATAAAAATGTGAGGGGAACAATGATTTTTTATATCTTTGTCATTTGCCATTTTCTCTTGAATTAAGAGCGACACACACAAAAGTATTTTATGCACTTTTTTCAGCGCCTTCTCTTAAAAAAGAAGTGTTGCAAAGTGAGTGTTGCTATCCCAGACATATATCAATTACAAGCTCCCTTTCCCTCTAAGCCCTCTACCAGGTGCAAGGCAAGGACTGTTCAGCCAGGATATTGCCCTGCATTGAATGAAGCATCTAAGGGCCATATGAAGAAGAAGATATTGGAAATGGATGGAAATGGATACATTCAGACTTAACAATAACTGGTTGCAAACACTTGTATTCAAACACTGGCATCTAGGCATTATTCACCTCCCAACCTATCTGTATTCTTAGAACACTAAACCCCCTTAAAAACCTGCCCACAGGAATTTGGCAGCTGCTGAGCTGCACTGTTAGGTATAGATACACAAGCTATAAATAAACTCATTTTGGGGCCAGATACAACCTAGCTGTGTTGTGCTCAGTTCCAGCTAACTCATCTTGCTGCTCAGAAAAAAAAAAAAAAAGCAGAAGCAATGAGCAGTTGCTCATGTGGAAATCCAGACATAACAGACACCAAGAAATCTGAATGGCATTTCATCAGAGATTTCCCTTGCACACATAGCAGAATGGGCAAAAAAAAATGCCCCTAAATCCTGTTCACTCTCTTCCTATGTGAATCCAGAGCCAGGTGAAGCTTTGTTTAAAGTGTAATTAACATGCAACCTTGTGTAACCTTAAATCATGCCAGGCAGATGACACTGCAGCCAGTTAGAGATAACTGGAGCAGCAACACGGTTGCCAGTGCAGCTACCAGCAAAGCCAGGCAGGGATCCAGCCTCTGAACCAGATGATGCTCTCACTAGAAAGAAAACCTTGTGTAACAGCAGACTGCAGATGGATCCAACAGCTAATGAAGCTACCTCACCTGGTGCTGGAGGAAAGAATGACTGAAGAGTTAGATAGGACCAAGCATATTAACAAGGCTTGCTTATGAGTAAAAAGCATCAACTGACTGAGAATTTTGGTATTGGGCTGATAGGTAACAGTCATTGCTGGCAAGTAGGATTTAAGAGGTACACAAGATTCCTGATGGTTTTCTTTACATCCTGTAAATCCCAGCAAGCACATCTCACCCATTAGTCCTGCTGTCAAGTGGAAATATTGTGTTAAAGAACACAGCAAATAAAATAGATCTCCAGGTAACGTCCAATGGATTCAAGCTGCATTGCATTACCTGTAGCAATGGGCAGTTAGCACCTACTGCTGCTTGCTTCTTTCACTCCTCTGGAGTAAATTAATTGAGCTTTCTTCTGAAACGCTGCAGCTATTTGGACAGATCCTGCTGACCATACACAAAGCACAACACATAACTTCTCTTACTTTCTTTCAGTTTCCTTTAGATGAAGGATAACAATAATATAAGAAAGAATGAAACAGAAAAAGGCAACACAGCGTGTATGTGTCAGTCAGCAGAGACAGCAAACTGCCTTTCTTAAAAGATAAACAAAGAGTCATTGCATTCACAGAAGTGCAGGAATTTGCCTACCCACTTCATCCTCTTCTCAAAGGCACTGCCTGACCCTGAAATACACAATAATATACCCCAAAAGTCATTTAATCAGAATGCAGAATTTTAAGCCGTAAAAGACTGCAGAACTACAGCCACCTGAGACCAGATTCCCATTCTTTTATCGTCACATATATGTACATATACAAATCACAAAACAACCCCAATCTTCTAAGAAAATAAAAACTTTTCATTCAGAAATCTCAAAGATTCCAAATCCACATCATGCTCTGAGTATTTCTAAGTAAGCACCTAAGTTCATAGGGATGAATGCTAGAAAATATACTGAAGTACTGAAGTGTTTCTTTCCCTACTTTCATTTCTTCTTGACTACTGTCACCTCTTAGCTGATAGTATTTTCAGAGTGTAGTCATCAGAGCTGGTCTCTGGCTGCGTGACAGATAACAGCAGCATTTATCCTCTTGAGAGGTTTAACACAGTGGAAAATGAAAAGTCTTATGTGGACAAGCTTGACAAAAAAGCTGTTTTCTACCTGAATTACCTGCCACTCTCTGAGTATCCAGTGAGTCCTGTCAGTGCACTACTATTATACCGTGCAGAGGAATTCTCTGAGTGAAGCTGGTTGTGCTGGGACCTTTTCCTTCCAAACAGACCTGGAAAGAGTGGTGCTATAGACATTTCTCTTGTGCATTCCACAAAGGAAATGTAAGGGAGGAGGGTAATAATGGTCACTGGAAGGATGGCACTCTTAGGGCAAAGGGATCCTGAAATAAGGTCTGGTGAATTGCGTTAGGTAATAGCTGCCTATGTAAGTGCCTTGAGAAAAAACTAAGCTAGAAGACCATTGGTACATTTTAGGCATGTCAAGCATGGGAGTGGGAAAAAAAATGAAACCTTCTTTACATTGGAAATTAAGAATAATCCATCTTTGCAGCAAAAGTCTACAGTGTCCAAATTCCATAACTTCTCAGTGGAAAACTTGATCTGGAAACCAAGGAGTGAAGACAATTTCCTGAGGCCATTAGATCCACTTACAGAGTATAATTATGATCAAAGCTTTAGTTTCTACGCCTACAACAACACGTGTATGTCTACACTGAACACCATATGAAAAGTGTTGCAGACTTTCATGCACATCAAAACCCACCACAAATACATGAACTTGGCAAATGTTGGCAGGATGAATGGGAGGAAAACTTGACATCTGGAGTGGCAGACACAATTTGATGAAAATCCAAAACCAATATCAGTGTGCTGAAGAGACGGAAAATCTCCTCTGCAGATAGCCAAAACCCTCAAACATTCATCTGAGGCAGATCTTTGTTTTCTTGCTCTCCTTTGCTTAATTTCACAAGGATTGCCTGGAGTTTGTTAGTGCTGACCTTGAGAATTGTTTGTTTTTAGCTCCTTTAGGCTGTTCCTAATAGCAGTTTAAATATAATTTGTTGTCAAACCTCTCTGACCTTGAGTCAATTCATGTCAAAATGCTAATAAACAAATACATTTAATCTAGATTTGTATTGGTGATGTGCACAGAAAAATGGGTACAATATTATAAACATAATGCTAATCATGTGTTATGCACATTATCACCATTATTTTTAGAATTATTATTTTTAGAATTATTATTTTAGAAGAGTATGTCTAGAAGATAAGTAAATTGTCAACTCTCAAAATTCTTTTTGTGTCAGTATAATCAACATTCAAACCCATGCTACATATCTGCATGGAACAAAAAGATCATCTCTCAGTATAGATCTTAGCCCTTGACTAGTAGCCCAGTTTCTACTACAGAGGACAAGCAAAGGCAGTGTTGATTTTTTTCAGCATTGAATTTTAGCAAGATATGACAAAAATCCCAAGTTCAAAAATCTCATATTCTTAGATTTGTCAGAAGTTTGTACCTTTTGGGACAGGTAATGTACAGAAGAGTTCTGCAAGTGGCTATATTTTATGAAAGCCTGAACAAAAATCCTGGATGCAAACAAAAGCCTTGGACCTTCCCTGACTGCTGCAATATAACTCTCTCTTGCCTGTAGTATATTGTTGCTACCATTGAGTCTACACACTTGTGACTTCTGTACAAACAAGATTTCAGCCTGAGGAATAGCAGATTCAAACATAGAATCATAGAATGTCTTGGGTTGGAAGGGACCTCAAAGATCATCTGGTTCCAACCTCCCTGCGGTACTCAGGTATGCCACCCACTAGATCAGGTTGCTCAGGGCCTCATCTAACCTTGAACACCTCCAGGGATGGGGCATCCACAACCTCTCTGGGCAACCTGTTCCAGTGCCTCACCACCCTCTGAGTACTCACATTGAAAATTGTAATGGTAATATTATTTCAGCAGCTTGAAATAAAAAGGTTTCTCAAAATGTACAATTGAAACAATCCAAAAAACCTTCCTTCACAGGATTCTTTTCTGTTGTTGAAATCACAGGTTTTAATGGAAACTCACAATAGAAACTAGATGTTGAAATGTCATTTTGATATCCCTTGTGTCAGGAAATTTTGGAAACTCACATCAGAACTTCAAGATTTTCTTTAAGGGTTTATTTAACTAGATTTTTTTTTTTGGTAGAAACAATGTTAAAATTTAAATTGCCATGTGTCAGATTAATAGCACACAAAGAATAGTATAGTGCCATGTTATATATTTATGTATGTGTGTATATATTTCTATTGTCATATAGAATGTCATAGATACAGCAATATTCCATTTGAATTATATTTTTGCAGTCATTACTGTTAGAATTTATTTAACATGATGTGAGGATCTTTTCTAGCTCCCTCTGTTCTGTTTGTAACATTGAAACCTGCCATGGGGATGTTCATCCTATGTGTTTGCAAGTTAGAGATTAATGATTGAAACTCTAAATTTTTTAAAAGATAAATGGAGAGAGGGAGGTAACTCCAGTGGACATTCAAAATAGCAGTGGGGACACCTAGATGTCAGAAGTGGGTCAATCGGTCCTGTCCTTCCACCATGGAGAGCTCATGAAGTTGGTCTTGAACAGCTACTTATTCTATAGATTTTTCAGGTAACCCTGCGTCAGTTCTTTTCTCCCTCATAGTGTTTTTTTGTTGTTGTTGTTGTTTTTTTTTCTTTCCTCTATTTGGTTTTCAGTAAAGGCAGTTTCAATCTGGAGGCTGAAGTCTGCACTTTGTATAGTCCTGGTACTAAATAATTAAATCTTTATGTTTTTCTATATTAAAAGGAACAAGTAAATTAAGGAAAAACCCTTCCCATGGCAGCAGGGATTGCTGACTGTGGTTTCCAGTATTTCAGTGTCCCACATTACAACCAGCTCTTCTTAGAAAATAGATGATTCTCCATTCCCAGCTAAATTGTATATGTACATTTATAATAGATATATAAAGACATATATAGTCAGATACAGAGAGAGAGAGAGAGAGAGAATGATGGTTTTCTCAAGACTCACAAGTTATTCTTCTCTCTCTTTCTGTGATATCAAGAAAACTTTCTTTCTGTAACTTTAACTGTGACCTTTGAGAGACAAAAAAGGAAATGTATAATTATTGCCACTTAATTCTGTGATGTTCCCCTATTATGCTCTTATTAAAGACAACCCACAATGTTCTTTGCAGTGGAACTCTGAAGTTTCACCTTTCAGCATGGTCATGGCAGGAAGAAACAGGTTGGAAAACAGAGTTTAGTAGCTGTCTCCTATTTCCTTATAATAATTAATGTCTTCATAACAGAATGGTTGTTTTAAAAATAAGTGGCTATCAAACTACCAACAGCCTGGGCAGAAGGAAAAGGGCAGTTTCCTACAAATGATTTCCATGCCTCTTAACGTGTTTTAGTCTGATAGGCTTCTTTGTCTGAGCACATTGAGCTTCTCCTGAGGCTCAGTTTCATACTGCTGTGAAACTACTACATACTACTACAGACTTGTAGTGGCATGAAAATGATACTGAACATGTAAATAAAAAAAACTCGAGTTCCTTGCTGGGCTTTTTTATTTTATTTATTTATTATTTTTTTCAAGAAAACATTGTTCTCCTCTCAGCTCCTGTAAGAATTCATCCAGGGCTGATTTTTTTCCTTCTCTCCTAGGCTAGCTGAACTCTCTTTTTTTTTTCTTTTATTTATTTATTTATTTATTTTCTTCCACACTTGCAGGCTGAGTGCTATGCATTGCTGAATCCCAGGTCCAGCTGCTCCTGGACTATCAAACTTCTTCCCGTCTAATTCCAGACAAGAAAATCTAACCCTTAGAACCTCATGGGTAATCTTGCTACACATGGGCAGCATTAGCACAGGTCCCAAGCAGGCTGTGCACCTCCTTGCAGAAAGACTGGCTGTTATATAAACCAAGCTCAACTCTACATGGCCTCTAGGTGTGAAGTATGAAGTGTCTGTGGTGGCATTATGCATGCGGTGTCCTTGTTCCACCTGTTTCATCATACAGCACTCTCCTTTTTCCCTCCTACATTATGAAGTGGTTTTTGGATGTTTCTAAAGTAACATTATGAAACTTTCTGACACTTCCAGTTTACTTTTTTTTTCTTTTTCTTTTTCAGTTGTGAAGGATATCTTTACAAAGCCGTGGAAACAGAGGTAAAATGAATAAATGGTAACATTTTCTGCCTTTTGACACTTATATGAAGATAAGCACTCATTTTTTCAGTTCAAGATAACTGAAGGAATAAACAATATATAAATGAGTGAATGCTTATCCTCTTAGAAAGTATGATTATCATTACTTTCAGCAGCAGACACCTGTTCAAATATTCTCCCTTAAAAAGATGAAGCACAAAGGTTTCTTCAGCAAATGAAGCAGATTTTCATTGCAGTAGATGAAAATTTAAATTAATTCTTTTGCAAATTTTAAATTACCTAAATCATTTTGCATTGATCTATGTGCTTGTAGTATAAAACTGTATCTGCCTTTAGACACAGATGTGACAAGTGTATGCAGTGACATGGAGACAGGAAGACAAAACCAGGCAAGTGACGTGTTTCACTATGCTTTCCTGTACCCATGACAGTTATTTTAGGTATTCAGGGTACAACATTATGAGACTTATAATTCCTACACGAGGGGAAATGCAGACATTTGAAGTTTACTCTGCCACAGCTTGCTATAGGAAAGAATCTTGTCATTTCTCCTTCAGACACAAAATGGTTTGGCCACAGTTCCTTCCTAGAGTACAAGCTTGCATTCAGGGGCATCAAAGTAAGATGTGCTCCAGGTTTCAGGGAACTGAAAGATGAATTAAAACCATGTCAATTTGTATTTGATTCCACAGCAAAGCAAAGCTCTGATCTAAACTGACAATTCCAAACTCTCTAGTGGAGATAGCCTTATTGTAGAAGAGAAAAATCATTTCCAGGACATGCAGGGCTCTGATACTTTGAACCCATTTCCAGAATCCTTGAGCATTAGCTTTACCACAACCACAAGAACTTAATTTCAGAGAAGGCAGTCAATCAATATCTAAAAATGGGTAGCAAAGCTGGCGTGTAAAGGTGGAGGACAGAAATTACTTATCTGGAAAGGCAACATTGCCAGATCCAGATTTCACCAGTGTATTCAGTCTTTTAATATGCACAGGGAGACAGAATTGTCTATTAGATGCGAAAAGGATAGCAAAAATGATCTTAGTTCATAAAAATGGTATGTCATCATGGGTACATTTTGTATGCCATCATGGACATTTGTTTGGGAAACTGGCCTTATGCTCTCCAGTAAGTTCTCAGGAGAACAAAATTTCTGCTGCTGTTCAGCTGTTCCTTCAGGGAGATAAATATATGCCATTGTATCCCTGAACAAAAGCTCTTGCTGAAATTAATGAGAACTCACAAGACTCACTATGAACAACATGAAATATGACAAACCTAAAAAGTAACATTTTAAAGGTCAGTAAAATTCTCTGTGATTCACAGATTTCCATGCGAGTCTGGGGTGTGTGTGATCTATGATTTACCCTAAACACTGAGATTTAGAGTAAAGAAAAGTTGAAAAACTGAAGACGTAATATCTAAATAAAGAAAGAAATAAGGATCTAGATGAACTGTTGTAGGCAGTCACCACTCTGCCTAAATTTTATTAGCTGTAAGCTTCTCACCCGCAGCATGAGGTTTAGAAGCAGCTGGATGTCTGTTGAGAAAAAAATACGCTGATTCTTAAGCAGGGCAGGGAAAGGCAGCACCAAAAAACCCTTTTCTTATTGGCCCTGTGGGAAAGGGATCCTACAGCTGACCTACATTTACTCAGAAACCACAGAGAGGAAAGGCTTTTAAAAATGCAAATATTTTTTTCTTCTTTTCCCTCTTTTGCTTGCCCCCTCCCTGCTCCCAGAGCTGACTGTGTGGTATCCTACTAAAGAAAATCCTCCAACAGCCATCTCTGCCTGCCCTAACAGACTGTGAAAGATTTAGTCCAAACTTCTGTTCTGATCATGTCATGTCAGTTCTCTCCTGGCGTGAGGGGGCACAGACCAAGTAAGACAGATGCTTCAATCTTCCAAATAGTTGTCACTTCCCATGACTGTCACTTCGCAGAATTGTGACTTTCTAATATAGCAAACCCTGGAGGGAAGGGAAGAAAAAAATAACTCAGTCATCTAATTCCTGACCTCTCTATGGTTTCTTAACTCCATCCTTGTGAATGAGGCTATCGGGCAAAAGATAACTGAGGAGGTGTGCTGATTGCGCTGCCACTGGACGGTGAGCAGAGCGGGTTTAGAGTCCTTACTCAGCTGATCTGTGGTTTGGACATTGTCCCATCTCTGGGAGCAAGGAGCATCGTCGGCCCAAAGCACTCAGAGGAAGGTGTGGCAAGTCTGGAGGCACAGACGTGAGCCACAGGGAAGATGCGACAGGCACCATTCTTTGTGTTTACCTACATGCGTGCGGGAATATTTCTTTGTTGCGTCTTTGCTTTGTTTCACGCAACATGAATTTCTGTGTCTGTGAGTGGAGATGGAGATTGTGCAGGCTTTCTATATACACTCACACACACACGACAAGGCGTTTCCTTGGCAACAGAAATACCATAAAAGCTACCCAAAGAATTCCTTAGGGCTGTGCAACAAATAGAAACATTAACATGCTGAGACCTAAATATAGCTGCATTTTAGTGCTGCTCATCCAAGTCTTTACTTAGCTTCAGCTTGTATCTGAAACAAATGCAGTCAACAAGACCTACAAGAATGTTTTCAATATTTTACAGTGTTTTGCTTTTAAATAGTGCAAGAACAGAGGTGGGGAGGGGATTACAAGTGGTACCAGCCTGCACTTTACTGAAGAATTACAGCCTTACGTGACCTTGTTTATTGAAGGTGCCCTTGATCACCCATCAAAGGCTTCGACTTCTGAGAGGAGCAGAGGTTGAGTTACTGTGGGGTTCTGCTTCTCAGCCTCCAGAACTATGAGAAATCAGCTTTGGCACCACTGACACTGAAAGATATACTAGTGGTATGCAAAGAGTGTGTGCAAAGAGGCTTTGAGAGTGGATTTTGTGGGTATTTTTCTTTTTCTCCCCCTCCCCTCTACTGCTGGGAGTTAGACTTCTTTCACTTAGTTTTGGAGTTCAAGCACTTATGCAGCCATTTTGTCTGGGAATGCTGCAAATAGAGCATCTGGACTGCAAACTAAATATGAAAAAATGATTGGACTGCAAAACAAAGGAAGTGGCCTTATGGCAAATTTATAATGAAATGTTTTGATGGATAAATGCCTTATAACAGAGGAACAGTGTCTGGACATGGGAATTTTAGAGAGCAGCCTTCAGAGAAGCTGGAACAAATTTTAAACCTTTACCATAATGAAGATGTGACAAAGTTATCCTTTACAGCAAGACCACTCAGCATCTCTTACAAGGAGGAGGATGACAAAGTTTATATGTGCTTTAAAAGCTCAGAGGAACCTGTGCTATTGCCACCTCTGAAATAAAACTCCCCAGACAAATGTGGCAAGTTGTGTTCACTGAAAAATATACACAGAATTCTGGAGTCATGGGAAGGCTAGGCTGGAAAAGATCATGTAACCCTTGTGGTCTTCAGCCACCTTGATGACTGTAGAGCTTCAAACACATGTCCATGGAGACATGGTCCTTCCTAGAAATATTTCAGGTGCAAAGTGCCATGCAGAACCTTATATTTTTTTTCTAATAATCTTTTGTGAAACTTTTAAGAATACCCATAGTCTTCCCAAATCCACAGAACAGAACATGAAAATCACAAAGCTGCATGAAACCCCCTCACTGAAGCAAGATCCCAAGCATATTTTCCCCATTGCTAACAGAAGTTTATCTCACTTATTATTAAAAAGAGACAGGGATGGATGTTCCTTCAGTGATTCATGTTAGAAATGTTTTGAAAAAAGCATACAGCTAAATTGACTCAAACTTTCAGTGGGAACTAGAACCTTTTGTGATATGAGATAATTCCTTTAATTATGTTTGCCTGGAGCATTACATGTGTTAGAAGTTCAGTGAGAATCACTGAGTAACAAAAGAGTTTCACAGAGTGCAAAGAAAAAAAGTCTATAATCAACCAGCTCTGTTTTATCTGCTTTTCCCTTCATTACCTTTTATTATCAAAGATTAAATATTCCTAAAGGTCCCTGAAGCAAACCTCCTTCTCTAGAAATTACTTAAGCACCTGCCTTCTTGAGCAAAGATGGGATAAATGCTGTCCTGACCTGCAGCCACGAGGTCCCTGACTCCCAGGGATGTCCAGGCAAGGCAGTGCATGTCCCTGGCAGGTACTTGGATGTGATGCAGCTCTTGCCCAAGCCCAGTGCTCTGGGGACGTAAAGCTCACCAAGGATTATTGGCTTGGGATCTGTGATCATGAAGTATCCAGCATACAAGACTGAGCCAGAGGCAGAACCAGCTCAGGTCTCTCTGCAGCACAGCTGGTGGCACTGTGAGGCTGACCTTGCACAGAGATGCTTAATGCATCTCCTAACCCAGGTTTTCCTGCTTTTTTCATAAGGGCTCATGTCCCTTCTCACTCGGGCTGTATACAGACAGAGTGAAAGGTTGTGAGTTTACAGAGGCTGCAGTCTAGGATTGGCAGAGGTACCTATTTACACCGAGCTTCACATGCTGTGACTGTGATTTATAGCACTTTACCTGGAGCTGTGGTCATAGATATATAAGCATCCTATGGCCTACGGCACCCTGCTGTCAGTACACCAGGTGAGGTGATGCACAAACCAGGAATGAAGGCCTGAGCAAGAAAGAAAAATGGAACAGACAGAAAAACAAACAAACAAACAAACAAACAAAACAGTAAAAATATATGTCATAATAAAAGTGAAGAGCCAATAACTCACAGGGTAAATGAAATCTCATTCTGGAGCTCAGTGCTGTTGTGGAGCTGCTACAGCTACACACAGGCTGCACGGTGGCTCCCAAAATCCAGAGGTGTACCATTTTAGCATTAGCTTTGATTTACTTAGAGCTGGAGGTACCTCGACTATAATTGTTATTAAATTATCAAGCTAGCAATATTAAGTTAATGTAAACAAAACTGTCTACAACAATTTGGCTTAATTATTCAGAGAGAAGTCTAGCATGACTGTAAATAGCTTTAAAATTGCTAAATAATTTGACTCCCCATAGAATTGCTTGTGTAATTTGTGTTAATTGCATGTGAAGTAGAGGTTTTCAAATATTAATCATTGCTTATTTATATTATTAATTAACATTATTACATTGCATTTAAATAATCTTGCAATGGTATGGTTACCAAAGGATGATTTTCTATTCCAGAGTTTTTCCTCTCCTCATTTGCAAAATCTCTTTCAATCCCACCAGTGAGTCACATACCCCTAATATGATCTATATGATCTCACGTAATACTTTCACTAAGATTTGCCACTGAGACCTCTCTATTAGATACCAATTTCTGGGTGAAAAAAAAAAAAAGGACTCCATGTGAAACTGCTTTGAGTTATAAGGACGGGAGCATGGGTGAATGATGTAAAGCTTTCCCATTTAGCTACTTCCAGCTTTTCATAGTTTGCCTCCCTGAGCCACTCATTGCCTCGCTCTGCTGAGGGACTCAGTAATCACTCACAGCCTGAGCTTTATCTCTTGCTGGAGAAAGTAACATTACTGATGATTTTTCAAATGAAAAATGTGAGGAACTGCACAGCAGTTTCCTTATAAATAAGGATACACACCACAGTGGCTTGTGTATGGAGGAAGCTGTTTATGATACTGCAAAATGCTAGAAGATAATCCCTTTTATTTCTGTTACTATTTTAAAGACCTCCCAGATATTGTAAATTATGTTGCTTGAATTCCTCTTGGAGCTGTGTGGTTTATCACAAAAGCTGAGAAGCATCAATGGATAATTATCAGATTAAAGCAGCAAAACCTATAGCTAGGGGTTGGCTCTAAAGGGACCTCTTTTCTCTTCTTTCACATGCAGGGGTGTATAAGCTACTTATTTTTGGTGCTTTAAGGGTGTGAACGGGGCTCCCTCATTGGCTGCATGACTCTGGTGTAATCTTTCAATCCGTTGCCGAATTAAGAAATCCTGTTTGCTATATTTGTCAGGGCTCTGTTGCTCTCAGCAGCTGGAGAGCTTCTTTTCATATTTATTTATTTATTTTCTCTCTTCCAGTGCAGCAGGGAGGATTTTCTATCTAAGTATGTCACTTAAACTTTTTGCACCAGATTAACTTCCCAGAAATGTTTAGGAATTAAATAAGTCTTAAATAAGGACTCTATAAAAATGAACTGGACTAACGTATTCATTCTGAGTGTAATTTAATTGGTACATCAATATTATTTTCTCAGAAAAGTAGGATTATTTTATAACAAATTTAAAGCCTTCAATGCCAGAGTTAAAATTCATACAAAGGTGTATGGAATGAATATTATTTTTATTTTTTTTTTCCCAAAGACAAATAAAGACAGATCAGTGTGGCCCTCATTATTAGAAAATAACTGTGCAAAAACATTAAGAATATTAATAAATCATAATAAATTATGAAACAACATTTTTAAAGCATCAGACAATCTCTGATTCAGTAAACAATGTAACCCTTCACCATTTTATAAAAGAATACAAATCATAAAGCAAGTCACACAAACCTGTCCAACAGATTGTCTCCTTCTTGCTGAAATTAAGAACTTTCTTTTTCCTTGGACATTCTGGTTTGAAATATGCTGGCATTCCTGATATCTTGGCTCTTTATTTATTATGGAAACTAATTATTTCATTTTATTTAGTTTTCAGTAAGTAATATATTACATTATTTGGATGAGAAGTTACGGAAAACTATCCGCTGCAGTTGTAGATGACGTCAACGTGCCCAGCTTGTAGTCCAGTACAGAGCATGATATAATTACTTCCAAAGCTATTGAGTCAAAAATTTGAAGGCAATCACACTCTGCTGCCAAAAGTTCATTGATTATTCTGCAGTTCCTGCTGTTCTGCACTGGCATCAGATCAGACTCAATCTGTGAACAAAACCCTGCCCTCAGAACCATGATCATGTCAGTAGTTCGAAGGCTCCTCTGTTTAGTCATCTCAGATGGGTTATCAGTATGCTGGGAAGGAAGGAGTGACGTAGAGAAGAACGCTGCAAAAGCCACAGCTGTGTGTAGTTTGAGGAAACAAACAAAACAAACAAACATTGGACTTGTTTGTTCCATTTTTTTTACTGCAATACACACTTTAAATAGCCATTTATTATTATGGGTGAATGAACAAATGTACTGGGATATACAACTACTTTTCGTTTAATTACATATTTTAAATATGCATCAAGTGTGTCTCTTGTTCATAACAACCCATGAAGCATTTTAAATGAAGCATTTTAATCACAACCAAAATCCGCTAAATATCTTACAAGAGAGAAAATTTGCCGTTCTCTGGTTACATGTTGAAAACTTCCTCCTCAAAAAGTTCTCATGGATCAACAAATAAATGAGCAAGCTACACACCTAAATTTAAAAAAAAAAAAAAAAAGAAGAAGAAGGAAAAAGAGGAGTTGTGTGTGGGGATTAAATCTGCTGCTATGAGACCTAAAATCAATTGCACATGAAATGCTGAAAAGGTACTACAAATACGATAGACAATCCACTGTATGAACATACTGATCTATTTTAAGGGATCCCTTCCAATTAAGAGATGATACTCATTGTACCGCAGCAAGGGCAGTAGTCAAAGATTGGTAACCAGTTTTTGGTGAAAGGCAACACTCACCAGTCATCTCCTTTCTTGTACAGGAGGTTTGGACCAAAGGAAATCCTTAATCACCTGCAGAAATATTTACGGTTAGAGCCATAAGGTGATTGAAGGCCAGAGGGAACTTCTCTGAAAACTGTGTGAATGCTTGAAAGAACGTGGACTGTCTTAAAATCTGTCTTCAAAATAATGGTCACTCTTGTGATGTCTACAGTGCAGGTATAAAAGCCATTTAGAGAGAATCAAATGGAGATCAAACCTATAGCCAGAGAATAGACTGCTTCCTGAAAATAATGGGAGTCATTTTGCAATACTACAAGCCTATACCAGAGATTTATGGTAAAATTTTTTCCCAAATTACTGTGAAGTGCTAGGGCCAATGGATACAGAAATGCATTTTAAAGATCTGAAACTTTAGCATTACTGAAACACCTGTGCAGATGTCAAATGTTCTTTCTGCCTAATTTAAAGCTTGATTTTTAGTGCACAATGGGCAGTGTGTAATTCCATTATAAAAAGTAATGAAACCAATACTTTTTCAGACATCAGTATTGTTTAGGAAGAAATCTCACTTGGCCAGCTGAAGAACAGAGATTAAATTAGTTGCTAAAATAGCTAAGAATTGGAGAGGACAATTCTCCTTGCTAGGTTTATATAAGCGTGTCACCCCAAAAATATTACCTTCCTCTCACAGAACAAAATGCAAATAACATTCCCAGAGACACACAAAATATCTGGCTT
Source organism: Anser brachyrhynchus (assembly GCF_964034855.1). NCBI lineage: Eukaryota > Metazoa > Chordata > Aves > Anseriformes > Anatidae > Anser > Anser brachyrhynchus. The sequence goes on from NC_137709.1 coordinate 9,758,391, forward strand.
CTCTTAACTATATTTTACCAACCTTGACACTTCTCCAATTACTTGAATTTCAGTAGTTTCTCCTCTACATTTCCAGGATCCATCAAGGACTGGAAATAAAATATCTGAAAGCAGAGGAGAAAAGAGGGGAAAGAAAGAAAGAAAAAAATCATCTTTAAGGAAATTGAAGAAGACCTGGAAAATCCTGGAGCTTTGGATGATTCATATAAGGGACAAATGAACCCCACCTATTGCCAGAATCCATTTTCAGAAAAACTAGTGCAATTACAAAGACGTCTCTGTTTTTACTAATTGATTCAATCCAGGTTTCTGTTGTTGGAACTGAAATTGGATTATAACTGCTGTTTTGAACCTAGGAACAGCTGAAATCAAGTGTTTCCTTCTGTCATTGTCTTCAGGACAAGCTTCATCTCTTCGTAACACCAGTGTAAATCCAGAGTAACTTGAAAAGGCTGCTGAAGCAAATTTCACTCAGCTGCACCTCAAACCTCTGTAAAAATATCAAGAGAAATAAATGTTGAAATTACCAAATGGGACCACTGGCCATCTGTTGTCCCAATACTGCCACAAACCTGATGTACAAACAGAAAGGGACTGGAACAGGAGGCAAATCCTCTACATCTTACATCTTTACCGAAATTCTCACAGAAAGAGCAGAACTAGGCTGTCTTTCAGCTTCACCAAATAAACTCTTCAATCAACTGCAAGATGAGGCTGCGCTCCTTTGGATGGCTGTCTTACTTCATGGTTAAATAGGACTGAGTGTCTGGCATGCAACAGGCCTTCTAAGGGGATTTTCTGTTGAGATATTTCATCAACTGTCGTTACTCATTGCAAAGTGAACGCGACAGAGCATGCTTGCTGAGCAGCAAAGATCAGAATGCATAAAGCAGCCAGTTACAGAAAATGTAAATGCCAGCAAACAAAAATACCTCCCGACTGACTCATCGTGAACTAAAAGTGATGCTGAGAGATGAGAGGATATAGGTGGAGGAAAGTCATCAAGGAGGGAGCTTTGCCACACCTGCACACAGCACAGTTGAAGAAAAAGTGAATTTATATTGACAGTGTGCTGCTGGGCTCCTGGGACAGCTGGTTTGGTATCAGGCTTCCTGTGGATGTCCCTGACTCATGATGGTCCCAGCAAAGTTTGCTCTGCTGATGAGATCCCTTCTAGTGCCAGCCTGCACAAGGGGATTTCTGTCCTCCCCAAACCTGCCAGGAACTGGGCATTTCACAGCAGGTCAAAAGAGCTGGTGTTCCTCTTGTGGCTGAATCTTCAGCAGATTTTTTCAAGCATCTCTTAGAAGTTGTTGAAAACCTGAGTGCCAACAAATATATGAAATCACTAGAGGTCATGCGACCTTATTCCCTGTAACTTCAGCCTGCCTCACAAATCAGCCAAGCCTGGGTAAAATGAGGTCTGAGACAGATTGCCACTAATGACAACATTATTGTAACTTCATCTGAAGGCCTAAAACCATCATAGAAGCTCTCATTTTTTGACAGCATCTCCATTCAGAAGGAAGACATTCAAAACATTTTAAGCCACTTCTCCTCGTTCCTACCAACGCAAGATCATTTCATGAAGCACACACTCAGGGGTGCCAATTCAGAAGACCAGAGTTTCTGCTTGTAAGCCAGTCCTACCACTTCTCAGATGAATTTATTTCAGTCTAAGTCTAGTCTCAGTACCAGAAACTCGGCAGGTCTTGGGGGAAAACAATCTGAGTTATGTTTTAGCTTGACAAAACTGTACCTGCTACCTATAAGATGCACAAACCTGCTACACTCAGGACTTAAAATCTCTTCCAAAAATACCATCTCCTGACTATTCTTCCCCAGAAATAGCTGTAGTGTGGGTTAAGATTGGACGGCGGTTTTGTGCATTGTTCCTGAGTCCCATAGAGTGATTTTAGTCTTTAAATACGATTATAAACCATATATTGTTTTCTCATTTCCATGGTTACAAAATCAGCTGGCAGTCCTCTCTTCCTTAAGAGTTTGAAGATCCTGCCTGTTTGCTTCTAAGGCTCAAACAGAGTCTGTCATCGTAACAGGAGTGTAAAGTAGCCTTAAATAAGGTGGGAATGTAATTACAGTGCTGCCCCCATGGCCTCAGCCGTGTGTGGACCAGGCCACCAAAAGAAGCTCTTCACCATTAAAGCAAGAATAACAAGAGCAAAGGCTGCTCTAGGCTTCTTATGGACTCTGTCTACAATTCTCAACTGAGTTTGAGAATAAACTCAATAGCTGAAAGAGCAGAGAAAGCAAAGACCGTCTCCTTAGTTCTTAATCTGTTCTGGGCTGGTATTTGTCTCTCGTTTTAATGTGCTTGAAAGGCAGCAGAGCCCTGCTGGTCTTTTCAGCCTTCAGTCCCCAGAGCTGTGCAGTTTTCTTATTTAAATAATGGCTGCCCAGCAGCCTGCTAATTTCTAGAAGTTTCCTTTTGCCCATGGGCTCCACCCTGGAAGTGTTGGGGTCTTTTCTTATTTCTCATAATTAACAGCATGGAGCCACAATGTTAAGAGGTTAGGGTTTACTAATTGGCTCTTTTGCCTGAGGATGAGAAAAAGCTTTTTTTTTTTTTTTTTTTTTTTCCGTCTTCTTCATTTATTTATTTATTTTAAATTAAAGGGAATAAAACAGGAAACAATCTGCAATTAAGGTATGAATATCAGCTCTGGAGTTCAATGCATAATCTAATGCATAATCTAATTACTTATTACACTGCCAATGCAATACACATGTATATCAGGGGGTAAAATGTAGAAAACCATGCTCACATTTGCTAGGTATCAAGCCTCAAGCATCTGTTTCTGTTGAAAGATATTTCCATCTCCCAGCTGCCTCTGAGATGTGGTTATTGAAGGAGAGAAGAATTTTCCCAGGCTGGAAAAGACCATGCAGTGTGCTCAGATACGAGCCCAACAAATTACACTTGACATTTATGAGGCATGTAGTGATATCAGCCCCCTCCTGCTAAATCAGCCAGAGGCTTTGCCATGAGGACAAACTCAAGCAAGAGGTGTTCTGGGCTCAAGTGTTGCATTTGTCTTGTACACACTGCCCTGGGCTTGCCTCATGGGAGGGAATAGGAGGAAAGATTGAAGAGCAGAAAAGAAATAAGTGTCCTGGTTGCATCCCTCTGAGTGAATTACTTTTCTGTATTCTTTGGGCTCTTTACTTTAAAATATTCCCACCAATTTAAAGAACTGTACTTCGAGCACCATGGTTGTTGCTGTGCTATCTGGCTGGGAACTGAGGGAATGGGGCTGCCACATGCCTGGCTGTGTTCTTCGATCAGCAATTGATTCCTTTGAGATTTTTTTTTTTATTTTCAATCCAAATAAGAATCACTTTTTTTTCCTACTGAAATAAAATCATGAGCATTCAGTCTTCCTGAGTAACTGCATTGGTTAACTTGTGGTCAGAACTAGTTTTCAGCAACAATGCTTCAACTGTTACCCAGTGGGTGGACATAGAGTGAAAAATTCATGCAAGCTGGAGAGAAACTTTCAGTTGCAAGTTGATGGTTTAATAATAACCTCTGCAGAAAGCAAAACAAAACTATGGAATAACTTGTTTTGACATGGAGGAGGGGAGATCAGCTGAGACCAGGATGTGACATCTGCCATACATTTTGTTTTAAAGACAGCTGATGCCCCATGGAGAATTTTAAGAACAACATATGATATTTGAAGAAAAAACCACCCAACAACAACAACAAAAAACACCTTCTGATTCTCCCAATCTCTTTTCATCTTTATCTTCTGGAAAAAAATAGACATCAAAACTCACGATGTCAATAAAATTTACCACATATCATGAAGAGACTTATGGCAACATCACAAAAGGAGACATCAGTGGAGTCCTCCTTATCTGACACATTCATCAACGTCATTCTGTTGATGGGGAAAAAGCCCCAATACACTGTTCAATATCACTGATGTCTTCAAAAATGCAAAAAGCAGGTGGGAGTGTCACCTGGCCAGAATGAACACATTTTAAATACTTCCCTTTCCTCTGTTATTAAGAAAACTATTACTTATGCAGTTAATGATTACATGTCATTAATAATAAGTACAGTGAAGTTACAGTACTAGGAAAGTGCTGATTTCGAACAGCAAGATGCTTTTCATTATGGGCTTTGACATACTCTGTGCCTGTTCAGCAACCATGGTATCTGCTGGCAGCAGTTATGCATTTGGGAAGTAGAGGAGAAGGGACTATTCAGTGCTGGAGCCTTCTGCCATAATGTTGGTGGGTGGCAACCTGGTGTACACCCACATTCACTCACATGAAAGCAGAACTGCTTTGGATGGTTATCCCAATTATATATCAGAAGATTCTGGGCATGATTCTGGAACACTTATCCAAATACAGTTAGAGCTTTTTGGAAACGCTGAGACCTCAAAATTCGTTTTAATGGCACTTACAGGAATGTCGTTTTTCTCAGTTCTTGTTTCTGACATACGTCTCAGGCAGTTTTAGAGCTGTACTTCCAAGGTTGGATGCTGAGTTTGCAGTTGTCCGAGTGACTGGGTAGAGTGCAGCCTGGCATCTACAGAGCATTTGTGCACAAGCACCTAAAGACCCACTTGCACTTGTACAAGGAATCAGAGAGCCATGGATGCGTGCTCTAAGACCCCAAAAGTGACAGAAATAAATCTTAAATGTATGGAAATAAACCTCCTGATGTTTATGATTCAATTCTAATTTCACTCAAACCACAGCAAAAGCTGTTGAAAAACAGACTCTGAAAGGAGGGAATTTCGATACCCTCCCAAACAACCAAAAAACTCATGCCACTTGATCTTTATTACTGTATTAAACAAAAATAAATACTGCATCTGTAGGCTAACACTTCTGTCTTGCTCTTCTCCTTTTAGTTCAGTGGGGTCATTCTCTCCTTCTGTCTTACATTTATAATTAATGCACTTGGATTAAAGAATTAGGCAATAACTTATTTTTTTAAACCACAGGGTCACTTCCTGCATTTATGCAGCAGTTTGTTGAAAGGGAAATATTTCAGACATTTTATTAGACTAAGTCTTTACTGAGATTTTAACAGTAAGCTGTGACCCAGCTTCATTGTAGACTGCCTATCTCTAACTTTAATGCTTATTTGTTTTGTAGAAGCACCTTCCTTGTGCAATCTATGTCAAGAAGGTCAATACAAGAGGACTTTAAAACCATTAGCAATCTGCCACATCTTTTGGAAAAACAGAAAGTGCTGCTTACAGAAAGAATGTCTACTAACGATCCAATTCACACTTGCAATTTGAAGCCTCAGACAACCAATAAAGACAACTTTGCCATCAGCAATTTGTAAAGGCAAATCGCTGAATGCAAGCTGTAAAAGGGTAAATTCAGCTATATTTTGGCTGGGTTATATATAGCAGGATGCCTTCCAGTGCATTATCATCTGACGCTGGGTCAAGCGTGTGCTTTTAAAATGCAGATCACATGCACGCTATGCAGGTGCACTTTACACACTTGAAGTGCAGACACAGCTTTCAACTTGGTTTGCATTGGTATTAGTTTACTAAGGATGTCTTCAAAATATCCTACCACCCAGACACTCTGAAATGGCTCTAAAGTGTCTGATCCAACTTCTGGTAGATGGCTCCATCAAAGTGACCTAATGGTTTATCAAAAGACAGCAGCAAGGAAGGAAAGGAGGACCAAAAAATAGTTATTGGTATTTAAGGTAGCAAAGTAGAATTTGGTGGTAGGGAATCCAGAAAGACCAAGAGACTTGGATGCAGGCCCTGTTGGTAAGACTTCATATGGGCTTTGGTCACAAAGTTGGGAGCAGACTTAGAGTGTGGTTCAGAGATGGGATTTTGCTTCAGCCTGGAAAACAAACCAGCTCAGCACCTCTTTGTGGTAGGGATTTTCTGATTTCCATAGTCCCAGTCCTGAGGGTAGAGCCACCAGTAAGGTACAGCATGGCAGGCTCTGTAAGCCCATTCTACCCAACAACCCATGTGAACTGGCAGGGAACGATGCAAGCTGCAGCAGGAAACCTGCCGGGGCGACTCCACCAACCTGAGTCATTGCCATGAGGCAGCTCTGCTGTGCTGAGGCAGCCCTTCTGGTCATAACTGGCTACTTCATGAAATGCCTCATGGCAAACGCTTTTCAGATGACTTAGTCATTTAACTTTGGAGTCAGTATTTCAGTTCCAGAAGCCTGCATGTGTCTGGTTTAGGGCTGAAAACCTGGTGCGCAGCACTGCTTGGTTTCTGCCAGCTGAAGCACAGGAAGAGCCTTTAACGTTGTGACTGTTTTCTATTTTCTTGGTCTGAAACCAGAGAGTAGAGGCAGAGAAATGAAGTGAAATGCTCACCTGGAGTTAGCCAGTGAAGGTTTGCTCTGATTTCACTTGGCTAGACTCTGTCTCACAAAAGTCCTTGTTCAGATGCATGTACTGTAGGGCATAGAAAAAACAGTTTTCTGACAGGTCATGTGGCAGGTCATTCCCCTTCCACAACATCTTTTTTTTATACTCTTGTGTCATTTACTTGTTGTTGAATACAACGAGAAAGTTTCTTTTGATTTAGATGATGGTAGCCCTGCTGTGTTTAATTAGATGGACATAAAGCTCAACAGTCTGTTTTCAAATTTGAATTATAATCCACATGACTTGTTTTGATTTGTCTAGCTGTCATCAAAAAATGGATTTGATGATGAGTCAGTCTCTGGTCAGGCCACCCAGAGACATCTTTAATAAGTTAATACTTGGAATGATGTATACACCACCTCCTGCTGCAAACCTCTGACATGCCAATTAGAAAAGGAGCTACAATCATATGCATCTGGAATTTATCCCATATTTACGTACTTTGGAGACACAAATCCTCATCCACTGCTGCCCAAGATGAGACCTGCAGGTGAATATCTCAAGCAAAACTGTTTGTATTTTGCATTCTGACATTAGGGAAGTTGCACCATAAAAGCCCAAACAATGTAACAGAAGCTGAGCTGACAGGAAGCTTTGTAAAAAGTACTATATTTAAATAAAAATGCAGTAGCTAAGACTCTTGAGCAGGACTCAGTACAGGTTGGGTCCTTTCTAGATCCCCACCAGAGAGTTCCTGTACGATGCTTGGTAAGTCAGGCAGTGACTTGTCTGGATACTTTCCTAAAGGAACCAAACATGTAAAGGTACAAAGGGTGACTGTCCTTGCCATGGAAGACATGCTGATATTTTTCAAAGAAAATTTGACCAGAATGATGATCTTTTGTCTAGTTTCTAGACAGTCTCTAGTCTCTTTACAGCTCTGCAAGCTATGACTAATTTCAGCCAGTTAGTTAAAATCCAGCAAAACTGTATGCAATAAATGTGTGATCATACCATGAAAAGTGGTAGTAGCCTTAATTATAAGATTAGTTTCCAGTGAAACACTTATACAAACTAAAGCCAAATAAAAGTAGCAGCATTTCATAATCAAATAAAAGAATTTTCTGCAAAACAAATGCGGACTATAAAGATACTGAATGCTATATTAGCATTTTACCAACATTTGACAACAGAGACAACGAGTGACATAAGTTCAGCTGAACAGTGCTTTTTAAATATACTTGCAAGATACTCCTTCATTTTGGTTTTGTGTACTTATAAAAACAATCCCTTCCAATATCAGTAGTTCTTTCTGCAAAATTCAGTGCATGCTCTGCAAACAAAAAATAATTATAGCCGAGCATTGGAAGAGCTGGGTTTTTCAGTCCCCTATTTTTCACATCATATTTGGTACTTGTTCCACCCTGTGCTGACATGCAATACTGACATACGCTTGCACAGAGCATCCCCCAAAGGCATAAAACTTAGAACATTTGCATAAAGAATCCTTTTCCTTTGAACAATGTTAGCTGTAGCTGCAAAATACCAGTAGCTACACAAGTTACATTGTGCAATCTTATTCTGTGGTTAGCATTCATTCCCATTATGTCTCTGTTGCACTGTTACAAATCTGCCAGTTAAACTCCATGCAACTCCAAAACGTATTGTCTGGAATGAAACAACCAATTATTTCTTCAGGTTTTGTGGCATAATATCCTAGGAAACCAGCAATTACAGAATCAAAGTGGCATCAAATGGCGTAGAAAGGAGTTAGCATGTATTATTCTTTAAATAGCAGTTACATGAACTCATAATAAATGGGTATTAAGTGCTAAATGTATGATAAGTAATTCCTGACAATGCAATTATCCAAACAATACAAGAAAAAGCTGCAAGATGGCGTTGTCAAACTCACTTGTGCAAATGCTACTGCGTGAAATAACTACATTGTAGACTGGTTTCTGTTCATGAATGCCTGAAAAACAAAGCAGTGCAAGTACACATGTGCAAGCCAAACATCACAATCAAACAGTGCTGGATTCCCAGCAGCTCTCAGCACGTAAATGTCACCTGCTGGTTTGATCCCTCCTGAGGTTAAGCCTTTAATTTTTCCAAAACAAGTGGAAGGGAGCAGGATACTGTTATAATCTCTGAACATGTTAAATACAGTATCTTTTAAAAGAAGCACAGAATGGAGATGAAGGAATGATGTAAAGTGGAGCGGACTTAAAGAACTACTGATTAGAAGTTTTCAGTTTCCGTTATACAGTTACACAGTTGTTATAGCAGCAGGCTTGAAACTTACGGAATTCCCAGAGGACACACATCCAAATTTAAAATAATGAGATGCTGTTGATGGGACAAGACATTTAGTTCTTCTAGATGTTTTTTCTTGTCTTGAGGAGAGCTTGGCAACTTGGTTAGCTGGGCAACAGATGCAGTCATCACCACCACAAGAAACTGTCCTAACAAGAATCTCAATCTCCACCTAATCTCACTCTTCCACTGAAAAAGGAATTTTCTTTGGACCAGACAGAATTTCACTAGAAGAAAAAGACTGCCTGAGATGACCTAACTTGGTTATCTGGGAGCCAAAGGATGGCATCAAGCCAATGTTATCTCCTAAAAAGCTCCTTACAAACAGGCTAAAGGTTGCTGCTAGCCCACTGCTCCCCAGCCTGGCTTCAACTTCATCCATGGCATTCCTCTCTCTTTCTCTGCTGCCTCCTTTTAGGTATTGAGAACTGCTCAGAGGCAAGTGGACAAGATGTAAAGCTGCAGTATTTGCCAATGGCCAGATAGACAAGCAGGCAGTTAATCATGTGTAGCACAACCAGTTAAAAGAGTGACCTCCACAGCTGGCTAGAGGAATAGAAAAGCAGCTGAAATTACTGTTTTTCTAAGCTGGAAAAGGAAAGCCTGTTTCCAAGGGAGACTAACTAGGTCACGAGCTGTATGCTCATGCTTCTCCAGCATGTGGACTACAAGGAGCTGAGACACAAAAACATGTCTATAATCCAGCAAGACCCCCATGTTGTGAGCATTTGTCTTAATTTTTCTACAATTCTAGTGTGTCTGCAACATACCCTGCTCTCTTAAGGGAAGAAAAGATAGTATCTCTAAACCTGTTAAGAATCTCAGTACGCAAACACACTTTACTTGGGAAGGACCAAGATAATCAGAGATGATGCTATAAAAACTTTAGACAAACAAAACTTATTGCAGAATAAAGTCTAGGCCTTTACTGTGCACATTGCTTACTAAGAGATGTGACAGAACTCTAGCTATAATTTGGGAAAACTTTATTTTTTTACAGCTACTCATATCAAAAGTTGCTGTTGCCAAATTTGTCGGAAAAATTGAATGAAAAAGGAATTTTAGCTTTGAGCAAATATCTCCTTTGTATTTGTTCCAAGAAACTGGGTAATAATAAATCACTTTTGTTCCCTATTTCCTAATTTCCAGCTGTGGAACCATGCAGTTCATAAATCCAAATCAGAATATTTTCCTCCTCCTCAAGAGAAGATTGACAGCTTTATCTTGGACAGACAGTCTCTTCAAAGGATGTTTTTAAAAAGAAAAATCAAATTTTATTATTATCTAAATTAATTGACTTCCAAAGAAAAGAATAACATATTTGAAGAACGAGCAAAAACCTTTTCAGTTCAGTTCCTCTGGGTTTTTGCTTTGTTGTTGTTGATGTTGTTGTTGTTATTGTTTTTGTTTTTTCCCTGTAATAACATCTGGCACCATATGTTAAAAGAGTCACTCTTCCCTATTAGTCAAGAATTACATTTTATAATTAATTTTCAGACTCAAAATTGAAGGAACTGAATAATATGAGTTTTATACATTAAAAAAAAAAGAAGATTACTGTAGGATTTCAAGCTGTGAAAGGTCAATGGTAATATAATATAGACAAGATCTGCAGCTTCTGGTGTTTCAGATCTAAAAGGAGCTAGCCCATTACATGTTCTTCTGTAGTGCTAAGAAACATCAGTAGTACAAGTAAAGATCTGAGAAATGCACAAGGTACTCTTTGCATGTCCACTTACATGTAAATAATAAAATATTTTTAGCTAAGAAATTAGCCTACAATAATTGTGATAACTACCAAATAAAACTTATTTCAGGATTTTGTTTCCATATTTAGATTGTATTATTTCCTGAAAGAGATGAAGTTCATCTGAATGAAATCTTAAAAGCTGGTATTATGAAATTAAGTAGCATGAATACATAATGAATGTAAGCTTGAGGAAAGGAAACAATCCATAACTTTATTCTTTAAAAAATTCATTGTAACCTTCTGTGATGTAGTAAATGTCACAGGAGTGCACTCTTATTTTTGAGGTAGAGAATCTAATTCCAAAATGATACAGATCAAAATCTCCAAAAGTCAGACTTCTATTCCCTGCTCAGCTAAAGTGTGGCAATGGGCAGATCACTTCGAGATCAATTTCACTAAATTTTAGCTTAGCATCTACTCTAAGTTCATGTTTCTCAAGGGGACAGTTCATTATATCGGAGAAAGGATACCCGTCTTAGATGAGATGTGTTGCCCTTCAAAATAGTTAGTTAGGAAAGACTAATTCCACCTTAAAAAAAATAATTTTCAAGGGGACCTGTGAGACATGAGAACATAAATTTTGATGAAATTCAGTATGCATCTAAAATCATTTGCTGTTTTGAAAAATCTCATTATTTCTCTCTCAGTGGTCTTGTCCTCTATCTAGCTGTGTAGGGAGTACTCCTGTTTTTCAATGCTTTTCTTGGTAGTGTATTTTCATGAAATGCCAGTGGAAATGTAGCACTGACTCCCAGGAAGGAAAGGGGAACCAGCTGAAATAAGGTGAACAGCTGAGGCATGCCTTTGACTAAGGCTGACTGAAGCAGGACTTTGCGCTCTACATACAGGGCATCATCTAGGCTGGGTCCCAACTGTCTTTCGTATCATTTACACTTCTTTTGCCTTTTGTTGTTTTGTTGCTTTACACTGTGGGTGAAGTTGTGCATTGCACTAGGCTGATATCCACTATACTCATAGGGGAAGGTTGTGGGGTGTGGATGAGAGGGAAATGTGAGGCAGAGTTGGAGGGCAGCATCAAGAGACGTGGGGGGGAAATTTCTGCTCTCCTTATGTCAGCTCAGAACAGCTGTCTCCTCTCTTTCATATCATTGTAGGACGTGCATGTATTTCAGCTTGTCTGTGGTAAACTTTTTGGCTACTCTGTCACCTACAGAGGCCCAGTAAGAACAGGATAAAATGTCAGACATCACTTATGTGGTTGAGATTCATAAGAGATTCAAGAGCTTTTCCTCTGGTGGGAGGGTGAAGTACCACTGTTGCTCAGATGATCTCTGGATTGCATAACTTACAAAAGGTTCTTACAGAAAGCAAGAGCAAACTGCTGTATGGGATGACTGCTGTTTTTGTGGGAATGGAACTGGGGAATGGAGAGGGCTATTGTAACAGCAGAAATTTCAAGTGTCTGTGATAGCCACAAAGCGATGTTCATGGCTTGGTGACCAAAGGGAGGCAGAGGTTCCGCTTTCATTAACCCTTGGGATGAGATGTCTCATTTTCTCTCTCCTTGTGAAGCCAAGCAGCCCTTTGGGCAAAGAGAGGTGAGCAGGCAGGAGCTGCTCTCACCACAGGCACTGTGCAATGTTCCTGTCTGTCTGCACCAGCCAGAACCACCTGGCAGATGGTGGCTTCCTGACCATGCACTCCTATGTGTAGTCAGGCAAACACTCCCAGAAGGAAAGGGTGGTCTCCTTCCTTCCCCCAGCTCTGACTCTCCAGGAGGAACTTCTGCAGATTCTCCTTTACAAAAGGCTAAAATGCAGGGTCTTCCTCTCCATCAGTTCTGTCAGGTGGCACGGCCTCATGGGGAAGCCTTGGGATGACAGTGCGCAGCCACAAGTCCGCAGTAACTTGAGGCAATAGAGCTGCAAGAGGCCAAGTCTTGCATAATGCCAGTCTACTCTCATCATCCGTAACATGACTGGCACTTCCGGCGATACAACCCCTCGACTGAACAGATTGTATGACGGATATCTCAGCGGAAATTCTCAGAGCTGTCAGCGTACGTGCTCATTGCAGATGTCAAGAACAACAAACAAATCAGAGTGATTGTAGGTAACTAATGTAATTAATTATCCACATGGCAGGCATTCTCTATAGCAAATTTTATTACTCTATCTCTTGAAAGTAATACAGATAACATTTTTTTTTTTGTCTATGTTCCTTGCTGTTGAAAAGAGAGAAAAAAGATGTTTGCAGAAGGTGTCCTGAATTTAAAAGGGTAGAAAACATGAGACAGCTGGGCACTGAGGGAAGCTTCAAATGTTACATAACTGAATATATTCACATACAGAACATACTCTTCTTCTAACAACTGATCCAAGGAAACCCCTTCTTTACATTGTTTTAATGTGATTTTTTTTTAATGTACTTGTCAGGATGCTTCTGACCAATATAGAAATACGCCACTGCACCTCAAACATTATTAAGTTTTCAATGACAGCAGAGCAAGCCATACAAGCTAAAAATGTGACAGAGAACAGATTTCACCTTACATCAGATCTGCATCTTAATCAGGAGCTGTTCTCCCAGAGTGACTTTAAAATGAGAGCAGCTTTCCCACATTGTTTGTCAAGTGTTTACAGCTTTTGAAGACATCCCCTGCTCCCCAGAGAAGGAAGATGTCTTCCCCAAAGCACTACACCAAAATAATGAATGAAAAAAAAATCTTTACACCTGCTAGTTCTTTTTCAAGAGGTTCAGAATGAACATTCACAATAATGATATTTCTTAAATACTCAGCTAGAAGAGAGTGATTTCTAACCACTAAAAGGTGGTCCTGTTTGATCATTGCATCAGTGCAGGATCACTCTTTCAACTTAAAAATGTGAACAACTTCCAATACATGTTTGGCAATGGATATTGTTTTTCATGAACTGACTGTGGAGCATTTTTCTTTAGGAAAAAAGAAAATTGTTGAGAATGGTCTAGAGTTTTTAATTAAATGGACTTTTAGGTTCAGAGATTACACTGTAAATTGCAAAAATATGTAATTTTTCTATTAGCTCTAACAGAAGCATTATATTTCATATATTTCCATACACACATTCAGACACACTGCTTGTTACATTTAGGTACCTCAATAAAATTAGCTGTCTATAAAATTACAGCTTAAAATTATAAATTTTTTCATGGTGCTGCATCTATGTAAGCAGAGAAACTGAACTAATGAACTTTTGGATTAGAGCTGCTGTCTAATTGCATCTCATCTAATTGCATCTCTGATTCCTTATAAGTACCACCTACATAATAAACATTATTATTTCTATTCACCTAGCATGGTAGGTGATAGAATATGGAATAATATGAAACAGAGAATAAAATATAAAATATGAAATAAAATAAACTGTAACTATATAAGTAAGTATTTGAGAATCATTTTAATCATGTTTCTTGAAATTATTCATGTGTTCATAAAATCTGATAAATGCCTGTTTGGCTCTCTGACAGTTCCAAAGTTTCAATGTGAATTTGCCCTAAAACTTCCACCAAAGATTGCTTTATAAAATAGGAAAGGTGATTTGTTTTCTTTAGACCAACCCTTTGCAAAGAAAAAGATTTAGACCACTTCTCCTTAGGCTCTGGAAGAAGTGCTTTTCTTACATTTAGTATAAAATCAATACAAGTCTCATTCAAAAGCCATTACAGTCGGTGAAGAGACTTTCTTCACACTAATGGTGTTTGGCTCAAGACTGTGTTTGTGTTACACTGTTCAGAGTACTGCTCTGTATTTGTCTTCTTGTTAATACATTCTCCAGCAAGTTGTGTTCTGGAATACAATGCAGGCACAATATTTGTTTAATAAGTTTAGCATTAAGTTACTTGATTGCATTTATTGGAGCTAACAACATCAGCAAAATTCCTCTCAAGTGATTACACTGTGTCTAAATATTCTGTAAATTGTGGGTTGAACAGTGGTTAAGAGTAAAATGGCTAATTTATTTGGGTGCTTAAACAGTTCTTCCTACTTTTAAGGGTCAGACCAGAATACCTCACAGAAAAGCACATTACCATATTGCTACAGAAATTAAACATTTCAAAGTAAGCGTTATAAATGCCTGTATAAAAATAGCTATTATCTGGAAAGCACAGTTTTCAGTTCCTTTCACCACTTTTTATGTTTTTTAATTAATTTCTTAATTCCTTATTATTTCACCCTGCATTTGCTGGTTGTATCCTGTGTATTACTTTGACTCCTAGTGGATTATCTGATTTCAATGTGACTGCAATCTGTAGTGCAGAATCAAATCTCCATAACTAATCTCAGTTTCCCATTATAGCTTTCAAAATATTCTGTTGCTTTACTGCAGCAAAAGCATTATCTGAATTATCTGAAGTAATTGTGATAGCAGTATGTAAAGTACATTTGTTCATAGACCTCAGTCTATATAATATATTTGGCTTCATTTTCCCTGGTATGACTAGCAAAGTCATTTCACCTCATTAATGAAGCAATGTGAGAGGCATCAACATTTAGTTTTCAACTGAGATTCTTCTCTGAGTTCCTTTATTAAAATAAAATATAACGGGTCAGATGCTGATTTCATTCTTGCTAGGATAAACTGCAAAAAACTGGAGACTTCAGAGAATTTATCGCACTGTAAATGAAATCAGTCTGGCTCAAAAGATAGCAATAATTCTAAGAAAGTATTTTGCCAAAGGCTATCAGCCAAGACTGACATCCAATTGTAACTGAAACAGTTTTATGTAAATGGTAAAGTTATGTTTACTAAATAACTTATCCTCAAGCAGAATTCAAAGTGAAATGTCTAGCTGCAAGGTACTGCTCAAATCCCAGCAGACAGTACTTTCTATTTGTATTAATGGACAGGAACTTCAGCTGTTCTAACCTGGAAAAAGAATTCTTTATTATGATGGTATGGATTATGTGTTGCCTGAAAAATTAGGGAGCTGAGAACCTTTAATAAAACAGCAATGATTAATAAGTGCCAGTCAATGACATCTCTGCCAGTGACCTCCATTTAATCATTTTTTGAGTCAGAAGAAATAAGTGAAGAAAAACATCATAACTTTTAAAAGAACTATCTTGAGACGTCCTTTTCCCATCTTGTCTTATTCTGTTTGCAGTCTGTGGGTTGCACTTTTCAAAATAAAAAGGAACCTTAGTTATAGATCAAACTGCCTTAATGTATTGCTTATAACTCTGGAGACCTGATTTTGAAGAAAGCTAATGGCACCTTCAAGGAGTGGCAATTTCCAATTGTGCAGACCCTCAGTGACCAACTGATTTTAAAGGAGCTGATTTTAAAGGTTTGACATCTCTGGAATTTCTGATCCATTTTCCTTCAGCAATGCTGTCCCTTTTCAAATCAGCCCATTACTCTGTGGAATTTGTATCTCCAAAAGGGAAAAGTTTGCTTTGCTGACACTAAAGACTCAGTACAAACGAAACAAGCCCTTAGAGATTAATTTAGATTAAAATTTTCCTTTCCAGAAGTTAAAAATTGATCATTGTCAAACATCTATCATGTTGTAATGTTGAAGTCATCATCATGAGACTGTTTGGAGAATGGGTTATTCGGTGAGAGCTAACGCTCACAGTGATGCCCAGCTCCAGGCAGGCATCCCAAACCTCTGCTGCAGGGGAATTGACTCAGAAATTGGAGCTTTGTTTCCTCTTCTTTATTAATTTACTACTTAAAGCTAACAAGCAAGCAAACAAAAAATAAAGTGCCTTAGCTACATCCTTCACTGAGTTTTCAGACCTAACAGTACCAGGCATTTCCAATTAGAAGAAACTATCCCCGCAGTCTCCCCAGCTTTGGATTCAGATCTTGTGTCTCTTACTTGCAGGGGAGTTTGAGGTCAGGCTTGCAGCCTTTACACACAGGAGAAAACCCAGGTCAAAATTTTCATTCCTGAAAATGAATGTTCCCTTCATTCAGTGGCACATGCCAAAACACACCTGAAACCTGTTATAGCTTGAAGTTGATTAGTTGCCCTTTTTTATCACATGATTTTTTAGAGCAAAAATGTTGGCCCTACATTCCGTGGCTGCTAATTATTCTCCCTATCCCCCCTTTTTTTTTCCAATTAAAAACCTAATCTCTTAGCTACCCATATACCCCTTTTTTCTGTAACATTCTAATCCTCAGGGAAAATTCAGAGGCAAAAAAGTTTTTGGCAGAGGAGGAAAAAGACAAGAAGCTTCTAGGGTTGAAAGAAAATATTAAGCAAACTGCTCTTCATATTAGCTGCAGATGTGTTTATTTCTGAGTTTTGTGTTTTTAACCAGACAGACATGGCTTATATTTGTGAAAATACAAAGCCGCTTTAAAAGTCTGGGCTGTTATTCTCTGTGTTTTCTGAAAGACTTGTACAGTCTTCTTGTGAAGGAACCCTTTTTCAGTGAATCAGCTTTGCAACACATAACATTCAGCATCTGATTTATTACATACAGAACTGATTTTATAAATAAATTCAATAAAAAGATGCATTCATCATTATAAACACGCTGATTACAAGGCCCGATATAAACAGCAAAGAGTAGGAAGGAAGAATATCTCAGTCTGACTTTGAATGTAGGCTTTCCAATGACAAGCTCTTGCTGGTTATTTGACAGAAGCCATCAACAGACATCCTTGGAGGTGAATATTTAATGTAGGATTCATTTTAACATTCAATTCAGTGTCAATTATTCTTCCAACATTAACAGTGAAATGACATTAATGCACTTGCTACTTTTAGAGACTGTGCCTGGGTCACAAAAATGGAGAAAAAAAAGCACTGGAACAAGAGCAACCAACAATTTGTATACAGTTAAAATTCATTTGTCATCTGGTATTTCTGAAGCAGGCCCTACTTTGGTTCAGTCAATGGATACTCTTCTACAGACGCTGATCCTTTATCTACCTTTATACTTGTGAATCTAGGTATATCTTGTGCCTGGAAATTAGCCTCCTGAACTTAACAGGGTTGTAAGACAAAACCTAAACTACACAAAAATATTTGTCATCTACCTTTTGTTGACAAACCTATGAACATGCATAACTGCATATTTTTCTTAAAAACTTGATATTATATTGAGCCAAACACTTCTATATGTCTGGCTGAATTTATCCCCACAGCATACTGTACAGAATCTGCCAAAAAAGAGCCACTAAATTTGTAGCAGAATCTTTCAACTTAAGTATGTTGATAGAAAGGCAGAGCGTGTGAAAACTTTTTGGAAGTCTCATAGAAAGAAAAAGAAATTGAGGCTGCCCTGGAACTAGAAAAGACGTGGATGGAGGAGAACAGGCTGTCTTTGAAATCACTTAGTGTCCATTGAGAAGACAAGCAAGGTAGTTAGATTTTGTAACTTGTTTTGAGCCAATTCCTCTACTTGCAGGCTACATCTTTTTTCAGATTCATTTACATGTAATGAACAGGTTACGTTTCTCAAAAGAGCAAAGTTGGGCATCAGCTTGGAATTTTGGAGGTTGCCATGGTTTCAATATTTTTATCTACTTTGCAAGTCATTAAGATTGCATTGCCATCTTCAAAGGATTACACCTGCACAACAGGACCTTCTTGCTTACAGAAGTCAGTAGTCTAGCATACACACATGAAAACAAGGGAGCTGTGCAAATATAGCAGTCCAGAGCAGAACTGGTAATCAAATGGGGAAATAGCAACAATTCTGAGCCAAAGATACATGTTTCCTAAAGAGCTCAGGAATCAACATGCAAATTATTAAAGATTTATAACGTAGGAAAAATGTGGAATATTCAGTGAACTTTTCAAATCAAGAGCTTGAAGAGGGAAAACCATGGAAAAACTTATTCCAATTAGCAGAGCCATTTGCCAGGAACAGAAGATGACTCAATGTCGGTGAGTTCAGCAGCAAGATAACCTCTCTCTTTGGATAAAGACAGCTCAACCTTATGGAGCCTGTTCTGGCTCATCCAGAGTGAGTGTCTTTACTGAAACATCTCTGAGGCCCAACTGTTCCCAGAACAATGAGGTTTTACCCCTGCAGAATTAAACTCTAAGATATATGGCTAAGCACATACTGTTCTCTCCAGTCAGAGCCAACTCTGGTCATATCCTGTAAAGAGTCTGGAATTAATTGCATAGTCTCTCCAGACACAAGTTGTGATTTATCTGCTTGGGTGAAGTTCTGTTTATCCCATAAATTAAGGTATTCCAGAGTGAAAAATCTAATCTGCCTCTGGGCTAGCAGAAGAGAGAGGGGAAGGGAACTTGGGCTGCATGGAGGAGGCTGCACAAGGGCAAACAGGCAGGAGCAGAGACTGCTCGAAGTGAGATGTGGCAGTGCTGCCCTGCCTGCAGCAAACCAGGCTGTGCCCTGGGCCTCTGTAAAAAGAAAATGGATGGGGCCTCTGTAAAAAGTAGATTTTGCTTTCAGTACTGTCTGCTATAGGTGACTTGTTCCTATTCAGGATGTTTGGATGCATCTCTAATTGCTGTTATATTTCTGACTTTTTTTTCTTCCTCCTTTTTCCAGAAGTCCAGTTATTCAACAGTTAAAATAAACCTGTTTATTTAGCCATTATACACCCCACTTTACAGTTTATTTAATCATTATACATCTCACTTTTTGCAATTATAAAATGCTAGTCTACATCCAGGACTCAACAAAACAGAGCCACCTTCTAAGCAGAGAAAAAACCCAAACTTTCAAATCACAGCTCCATACAATCTAACACTTCACTGCTTTGGGAGCTAAGCACCTTGCAAAAAGACTGTGTAGAGCCAAAGTTTATCTCCTTTTGAATCTCCAAGTGCATACTGAAGGCTTTTTGTGTATTGTTTAATTGCAAGGAGGCTGTGATCCAAAGTTCATGTTTATGTCCCTCCTGGAGAAAAGGCATCTCCAGCACTGGGCATCTTGGCAAGCACAAGCTCTGTGCCATGGGGGCTAAGCTCATTGCTTCTGCAGGCTCATGTGCTTTGTTGACTGATCCCTCCTTCCTGTAGAGTGCACTTATCATGTTGAATCAATGTCTCCGAGAGAAACCAGGTCTCAGAGTTAAATAAGGTCCCGACGAAACAAACGCATTAAAAATGCAAGATCTGAAGCTTCAGTCTCAACTGATGTTTCAAAAGGGAAGTAAAGGTCACAACTCAGAATGTGGGATGAAATGAGCAGGCTGTTTCACAGCGGAGACTAAGAGTTTTATCCTTTCTGAGGACCTCTCAGTTCATTGTCAGCATACAGTGTTTTGCAGCAAGTAAAGTGGCTACAAATATGCAGACTGTTGCAGTGAGGTCTGCAGATCACAGAGACAAAGCTCTATTTTCAGGAAGAAAGGAAGAAGAGTTTTTAAGGGATGTTTTACTGTAGGGTCCTCAAGAATATCACTACAGCACTCAGAAAGACAGGAGTAGATTCCTTCAACCATGGTAGAAGTGTTATGTAGGAAATCAATCATTTTCTATTTTCCTCATTAATATAACCCACATTTAAATTCAGAGAGCTTTCCTCTTTCAGACATTGATCTCTCTGAGGCTGCAGGTTCTCAGGTGAAACACTGTTTATCATGGCTGTGAAAGGCACTTGCTGCTAAGGTGTTATTCATGTACAAGTGACACTCAACTTCATGCTGTGCTGTCAGCTGCTAGTAGCTGCAGATATTTAGTTGGGAAGACACAAAAATGTGCAAATAACAGCATTCTGTAGGCATGTGTCTTAAATCCATCAGCACACAGACCAACACTCGTCTGTCCTGTCCTGTACCTAATCGTATCACTGTTGGTTCCTCCAAACTTGATACAACAAAAAGAAAAAAAAAGAAAAAAAAAAAGACTCAGCCACAGTGACATTACTGGTCTTTGTGCAGAAAGAGGAATATCAACAAGTACAGAATGGAATAAAACACTGGGTTACTCGTTTCACATTGTGACCATACCCTCTACTGTCCTTATTCTGGCTGAGGGGGAGAAAATGGAATCACGATTTGTGGCATGACTGACACGTTTCAGCGTGAACCAGATATGCACATGTTGTTCTTATTCACCCAGTTGTTTTCACCCTCCAAACAGGGAGCTGACAAGATGAATCAAAACTATTTATTGATCTTGAATTTCTCCTGTCCATTTTACTAAACAACAGGGTTGTCAGCGTTAACAACGTTCACACGTCTTCATCTCAGAGAGATTGCTAAGGTGCCATTTTACAAAAGATTTGGTAAGAGATAAAATGGCAGTTCCTGCCTTTAAATGTCCTGAGCAAACCTCCAATTACACTTGCTGAACTGGATTGCTAGATCTCCTGCCAACTTCCCACTGTGGCATAAGGGGATGTTACAAATTTAGATGAGGTAAAAGCCACCCAGGGACTCCAAATATGTGTCAAAAAGCCTGATTTGCACAGTGCTAGAGCAATGTCTGGATACTGTTACTCTTCACAGCATTGGCGTCAGTGGGTAGATGCAGGACAGAACTGAGGCTCCACATGCATCAGGATGCTGGGCAGCAAAGTCTCCCCATGGGAAAATACACCAGCCCGGGGCTGAAGATAACGAGTGACTGTATTAGAAAGCTGAGCAAATTCAGCTCATCTCCGTAACACTGCCAGAGTCACAAAAGCAGAGCTAAAATAATGTAATGCATCTTTGGTAACACCTTACCCTAATTTGGCTGGAACCTTCAGTGCTCAGGGGAACTCTGGGGCTGTTAAGGTTATTTGTATCTTCACTGGTTACTCCCTATGCTAAAATACTTGAACTTAAGTGTAGCTCCATTTCTAAATTTGCTAGGTGTTTAGTTGGGAGATAATTTGGGTTATGTGTTTTAACTTAAATATACTGTCACAAATGCAGTAATGATACTTAACTCCACCACCACGACCACACAAATACACAGCAGTAATAAAACCAAACCCCAACAATATTTTTCAGGCTTTCAGCAAACCAGATGAAGTGTAATGTAAATATGCTGAAACTAACTTTAACTAGCTATCATGGGAACTGGCAGTAATTTAGTGGCATCTATAGAGGGCTTAATGAGGGCTAATTTACTTAAATTTGCATAACCATAATTCTCCCCAGAAGTTCATGACACAAAAGTAACATAATAATGAAGGGAAAAAAAAAAAAAGAAATGTAAACCAAGTTGGACTAAAGAGGGGAAAACCAAACAAATCCTTGTCTGCACGTCTTTCTTAGTTAAACATTAACTTCTTGTAAGCAACATCTAACAAAGCAATCACGAGGAAGAAATTAGAAGATGAAGGTGAAGGAGTTAGAGGAGGAGGGGCCTGTGTAAAAGGCTGCAGGATGTGAAGTTCACCGATGAGAGCTTATCAAAGTGATTTTTAATAAACGACTCCTTCCAAAAGGACTGTAATTTAAAAAGTATATATATCAAGTGAAGAAATAACAATGTGGGAATCATGTACATTTATTTGTAATCTAAGGTAAGCATTAGGCGAATGCTTAAGAGTTTTGAAGGTGTTTAGGATGACACACAAGGTTAATATGTCCCAACCTCTGTGATAAATAGATCTTCTCAAGCTTGCAACAGGAATATTGCAACATCCCATTGCTGGCACCTCTGAAGTCAAAAGCAGCCCAGGGCCAAATAAACGATAGCAGTGACTTAGCCTTGACGTTTTTCCTTTCTTTTTACAAAAATGACACATAAGAATACTTCCACTGTAACATTAAGTCAACTGAAAAGCACATTTTAAATGTCTGATATTAAAAAAAAAAATTAAATAGCAACTTCTGAGAAAACACTTGCAGTCATGAAGCAGAAACCAGGGAGAATGTCAGCAGTTCAGATTTACAACATGGATCTCAGCTTCCCTTGTAACCTGTTCATTTGCAATTCCAGGTCTAAGTCCTCATCAGGAGGCTGACAAAAGCCTTATTCTTGTTTCCCATACCCCAGTGTTGCATCATTATTACTCCATTATCACCAATAATATATCTATTTTCATCTACACTCATATAAGAAGAACGCATTTACCGTAGCATAAAAAAATAAACAAATATGTAAATAAACCTGTGGTCATCTGGGAAGCCCTTCACTGACATAACCCTACCTAAGGGAAAGGGCATTGAATCACCCATCAGTGCATGCAAAGGGAGAACATGGCCAGACCGATGCCATAAAGCTTGATTTGCAGAATCTAGCAGATCCTTAAATCTGTGCACTTACAACAGTACTTGGGTTTGAAAGTATTCATAAAATACACCACAGAACAAACTGTATGGAGTTTGTGAGAGGTTATACAAACAGAAGGACATCCAAAGGCTTGTTCACCCAGGTGCTGCCAGGAATCTCAACCCGCCTGCATAGAGCAGCTCCCTCTTTTTCTAGCCCTGCAGGCTCACTCTTAGGCTGCCAGGCACTGTCACAGTTCACAGCAGCCTCAGGAATAGTCAGCCTGGGTCTGGCTTTGTCACCCCTTGTACTGCTTTGCTGGTGTGGGCTATCCCCACATGGGACTCGGTGCTCCAGTAGATGCTCATGAGACTCCTGTGCGTTCCATTGTTCTGAATACACTGGCCTGGAGGAATCTCACTTGGCCCCAGAACTCAGTTCCAAGCCCCATTTGTACCTTGAGAGCAGCCTAAAGAAGGCTAAATGGTGCTGGCCTGCTCTCTTCAGAGTTTACCCTTGAGATCTCCATTACCAGTAATTGAATTGGAGCTTCTGTGTAATCTAAAGGTTTACCTTAGCAGTCCCAGAGATAAGTTATGCTCTGAAGTGATAACATGACTCCAAAGAAACCACCTCTACACCGTGGCTTTTTGTACCTCGGAGACTGACTCAGTAGGTAGAGGCCACAAAATGACAGGTGAGAATTGAGGATAAATATATGTAATAAGGTGGAATTGTCCTAAATCACTTGCCTGGAGTTACCAAAAGGAAAGAGAGAGCAAACAGCAGTAAAAACAGTAATTTAAAGTCCATAGTCTATCACCTGAGGGAAAAAGTTAGTTAGAACAGGCAAGAGCATACAAGTAGCTGTACATTACCCCCTGGCTTGTTTTTTATAAAGGCAGAACTCCCTATCAGCCTTGCTAGTCTCATTGCAGCTTTACTATTTGTCTAGAGAATGTCCAGCTGAGTGACGGTGACAAATAGTTGGAAACAGCTGAAGACAGTTTTCAGGTGCTCAGGCTATCTGTAGCCATTCAGTCACCCATTTCATTCAGCTAGGTGCTGGGCACAGACAGGCTGCGTGTACATGTACGTGCTCCTTTCATGCTGGTTTGAGAAGGGCTCTCAGAAAAATCTCTCTCCATCTCTCTCTTTTATGTTTTTCTTTCCCCAGAAGGAAACAATTCCTCAGGGAACTAAAGCAATGGAAAATTATTCTCCATCTCAAACAATTATCTGTTTTGTGCCAGTTTATGTTCCTAATTAAAGTCCAAAACTTATATACCTTTTCCAGTGCAAAAGAAAGTTTGGAAGTGCACAGATGGGATGGAAAGTCTAAGAGGAAAATACCTCTTTCAAGAGCAGCTGGAAATTGTACTGGCTTAACTGTAATTTAAATGTCTTTTAATATTATATATTAACAGTAATAATATTCAAATATTTTAATATTTGGGCTTATCCACCAGATCTACATCCAAGATAACTAAAATTCCCTTCTGGTTCCTTGTCCGAACGGGGGATGCCCAAGTCTCCTGGGTGTCAGACAACTCAGGTGAATTAATTCACCGTCCTATACTAACCACCATGTCTAGAGCAGTCCACTCAGATTGCACAAACATAGATCAAACAGAAAAACAAGTCCTGTCTCCCCTACATAAAATTTATGAGATGGAAAGATATCAAATAATAACAGTTACATATCAGTACACTAGGGGGAAGGAAAAAAAAACTGAGATGACAATCTGAAATGCAGAGAAATGTACTATAATGATAGCATCTGGTG